>NW_027286069.1:89035480-89112980 GCF_022747635.1 Hetaerina americana
TCTTCATCAATGATATTTATCACATGGGTGCAGCAAAGCATGAAGTTTTACTTATTGTTCACCAACGAGTATAATTCAATAACTTGTGACAAAAGAGCCTACAGTCTATGTTAATCAAAACATTCTGAGGATTTTTAAATAAAAATGAACGCATGCCGCATACATTTTCGTAAATGAGTTGGCTGTTAATGCTGAAGGACAGTACTCAATAAAACTGTTGAAATAATCTTGAATCGCTTCCCTTGAAGAATTTGAATCAGAGATGTAATTCTTTCAGCTTACTGAGTTAATTTGAGAGACCTAAGGAAGACCTCACTTTTAGCACGAAATTCATTGACTAATTAGTCTTCCAACTTACATTTTTCATGAAGGTATTTCAATGGCAAGTGAAAAAAAAACAAATAATCCAGTAGTCATTTCCAAACTATTAAATCTCTCAATTCCAAAAACATTGTAATTTTGAATGCAGATAAGTAACTCCATTGTATTCCTAGACAAAGCTTTTTAGCTACCGAATGACCAAGAGTTTCTCAATTCCGATCCATACAACCAAAATTAAAATGAAAACAATACACAAGATGATCTAAATAACGAAAACAGTCCTCATATCACGCTCAACATTAATAAACCCGACATTACAATTATTTCTAAATATTTCGTATCATTCTATCCTAAAACTCTATTTTCTCCTCTAAGTCCATTGAAACCAATTCGCCGATGCAACTTAAAATTTTCACGATAAACTCACCAACCTACTTAGACCCAAGCAATCTGCCCAGTGATAACGTTGACAATTGAAATCTCTTCAATAAATATTACCCCCATTTGGCAAAAATTAGATGTCGTTCTTAACATTTCAACCAATAGACTGGCTAATGGAAAACTTTAATTCATCTGCCATTATGACCATCATGGTTTATTAATACGTCGGATGGGACCTAAAAGCTAATCCATCTTGGGAGATTTTCTTGATTAGAATAAGCTAACACCCTTAATCACCCATTTCTCATGGTGCAAATATCCTCAGCAACCATTTGCATCCCGATAATAACTACCAAAAATTCCAGCCAGCATCTAAACCAATTAGAACACGGCACCTGTTCGAAATACACTTTTTTACGGCACAAAAAGTATGCAAATTGTTGCGAATTAGTACGGCGTTCAATGTTGGTCGACTTTTATGATAAAAAGATTCCAATGCTCGGACTCCACAGATAAGCAGGTGGTCTCAGTAAGAAGATCTGCATAATAAACCCTGGAATTCTACGATTATTTTCTTCCGTAAATGTTGCTGGAGAAACTTCTCCCATCCCTCCCCGCGTTCAGCTCCCCTCGCTGCTTGCGCGCCCGAAAATCTGGAGCGGAGAAGACCACTGCAGTAATTTTGGTCATAGCTTCGAGGTGGAGGGAAATGGACGGCCGCCTGGCCCAAATACCAATAACTTTCGCCGAATCCAACGGACGCATACGTGGGACGGAAATTTTTGTGTCATACCACTCCTTAGCTAACTCGCGCAGCATCTCGTCTCCCCTCGACTTTCTTCTCTCTCCCCGTCCCACCTTTCCATCTCTCTGTGGGACATCTTCGCGTCAAAGACGAAAGTCGCCGCCTCAATTCTATGTTTTTCCAGCCTATTTTCAGCATGTCACAAACGTAAATACTTTCACAAACAAATTTTCATTGTTTTGTCTGTTCTGTTTAATTAATATGCATAAGAAACTACAATGGACCAAATTGGTAACAACATATGTCTCGTAAACAAGAAAATGTGTGAAACAATTGACAAATGTGACAGATGCCAATTTATATCGAAGTACCAAGGGAGAGTGACGTGGATGATGTTAGTAAAAGGGAATGATTCAACCGAAATTTCTTAAAATTAGCTTCATTGCTTAAATAGGACAACCTTGAAAGGGAAAGGGATGAATGACAAAGTTACCAATCTCTTCGTTTGGGACATATCCTGTTTGCTCCGATGAAATTCACTTCATGCTAAATTTTTACTCCTGCTTTTCATAACAATTGTTTTAGACGAAGCCCCTATCTATATATATAAAGGAGAGTGTTTGTTTGTATGTATGTAATTTGTTTACTTTTTTGCTGTCATAGAAACAGCATTTTTCCAACTATGCCAGCAGGATACTTTTGCAAGAACACTATTGTATTCAGAATTGCCGAGATATTATACGTGGAATACATCAAGGAAAGTCTTTTGTAGAAGATAAATGGGCAACTTTGATCCTGAGAATAATATTTATTCATGTGACGCATTGGGCCGAGTCTACACAGTCCATCCTAACAACGCCGAATGTTATTTTTTAAGAATGCTTCTACATACCATTAGAGGACCTCGCTCATTTGCAGAATTAAGAACGGTAAACGGAGAAATATGTGAGACATTCAGAGAAGCTTGCCAGAATTTAGGGTTGCTAGAAGGAGATCAACACTGGGATGACTCATTGCGAGAGGCCAGTTTGATTTCTCTTCCAGGACAAATCCGAATTTTGTTTGCCATCATAATAACCTCCTGTAATCCATCTAACCCAAAAACATTATGGGAAAAATATAAAGAACCAATGAGTGAGGATATACTGGCTAAAGTTCGAAATGAAAATCCTACATTGGATATTACGTTTAACTCCGACATTTTTAATAAAACTTTGTTTATTTTGGAGGAAAAGTGTATCACCATGGTTAACAAGACTTTAGTGGAACTCGGTCTTTTTGCACCTGTACAAGATCAACAGGGTGTATTTTATCCAGATTATATACGTGAAACTAGCTACAATGTCTTAGACTTAGAAGCATACATCGCGGATAAAAAGCCACTTCTTAATGAAGATCAGAAATTCGCGTACGAAACAATAATGGATCAAGTAGATAAACAAGAAGGAGGTATCATTTTTCTTGATGCTGCAGTGGCACGGGAAAAACATTTTTAATTAATTTAGTTCTCGCTGAAATCAGGGTTCATGGAGAAATTGCTCCAGCCGTTGCATCTTCAGGTATTGCAGCGACATTAATGGAAGGAGGAAGAACAGCCCACTCTGCCCTTAAGTTGCCACTTAATATTTCCCGACAAGATAATCCCACATGTCATATAAATAAAACAAGCGGCCAGGCACAAGTTCTTATAGAATGTATGGGATGAGTGTACGATGGCTCATTAAAAATCTCTTGAGGCCCTCAACGCAACACTTCAAGATCTTAGTGGAAACTGCAGTTTAATGGGAGGAGTTCTGGTACTCCTGTGTGGAGACTTCCGTCAAACTCTGCCTGTCATTCCAAAATCGACTCCAGCCGATGAAATTTATGCCTGTTTAAAACATTCTGTTCTATGGAATCATGTCCAAGAAATTAGCCTTAAACAAAACATGCGAATCCTCTTAAGAGATGGGAATGCTCAAAATTTTGCAAATAAACTTTTGGAGATTGGAGTAGATAGATTAGTTATTGAAGCATCTGGTATGATAAAATTGTCATCAGATTTATGTGTATCGGTGAAAACTGTCCGCGATATGATACAAGCAGTCTATCCTAACGTTAATCAAAATTATAAAAATTTAGAATGGTTGCGAGAAAGAGCCATTCTTGCTCCTAAGAACGATGATGTTAATAAAATTAACAAGGAGATACTAGCCATGCTGCCAGGAGACGTGATTGAATATAAATCGGTTGATACCGTAGTGGATGCTGACGAAGCCGTCAATTATCCAACGGCATTCCTAAATTCACTTGATCCAGCTGGATTGCCACAACATCGCCTTATACTTAAAGTAGGATCTCCAATCATTTTATTGCGAAATTTAGATCCACCAAAACTCTGCAATGGGACACGATTGTGTGGGACAAAATTAATGAAAAATATAATCCAGGCAGTCATTTTAACTGGAAAAGGAAAAGGTGAAATAATTTTTATTCCACGGATACCTCTAATCCCAACTGATCTTCCCTTCAAATTTAAAAGATTACAGTTTCCAGTCCGGCTAGCTTTTTAAATTACCATTAATAAATCACAGGGACAGTCTTTAAAGTTTTGTGGTGTTGATCTAAGATCGCCATGTTTTAGCCACGGGCAACTTTATGTTGCTTGCTCCAGAGTAGGTTCGCCAAAAAATTTATATATTCTTTCTCCTGGATATGAAACAAAAAATGTAGTTTATAAACAGGTGTTAAATAAAAAAGATTCTTAAATTTGTATGAAGTAGTGTACCTGTATTATTGTACTTTATTATTTGTTGTTTTTATTTATGTAGTATATTTATATTATTGTTTCTCCCTAACCCGTGCAAAGCCGGGTATTCAGCTAGTAACCTTATAAACTTTATGACCCGTTCATCAACTCAGCGTTGAAATGTTAACAGCAACTCTAAAAATGGTTAGATATTGTTTTAAAGAAAATTAAATTAAGTATTAAATCTAAAATGTATTTGATAACGCGAGACGTAAAATACAAATATTTTTATGCTTTGAGCTTGTACTGAGCTGTAATTTTATCCTACTAGCAATTTGTTTCATAGGGCCGTCATATTGAGACATTTGAGGATGTTGGTTTCTTTACGACACTCAGAGTATATTCATCCGAAATTCCTCTTTCCAAAGTCACTAATGATCTTAAATGTTGTTTAGAATCTAGCCCTAGATTCTCCGATGTCTATGACTGAATTAAACACAGTTATCAACTAAAAAGGTTAGTTGATAGATTATGGTGGAGCTCACCCTATACTAAGTTTAATAGGGTGAGTAAAATTCACACATTATTCATAGTGTAATTAGGGAAAACAGTAACTTACCCTATGCAGCCTACGTTTCCACATGAAAATATGACGCCTCACGCTAATCACTACGTTTTCGTGATGCTGGGGGTGTTTAAATTCACCGGAACTCGAACTCGAAATTTCCGAACAAGAGTTCCACGATCTATTGAACAAACAACCACGCCTCCAATTCACAAGTGAAATATAAAAGCGCTATACAGAATATTAGACATGAAGTTGAATACTTCTCACACTGAATCACATGCTGAAATGCCAAGAAGTGTTGGCTATGGAATAACATATTTTCTTCGCAAGATTCTGGATGAAAACTATTTAGAAGTTAAATTTCCTCCCTCTCTCTTCTCTCTTATGACCAGATGTGGGAGAATTTTTTCAGTGGTATTCCGATCCCTACTTGGGGTGCTAAGTAGAGAGCAATTCAAGTGAAGTACTGTATGCCATCCGTTGATTCGGAAGTTAAGTTGTGAACCCCTTGGCTTCTATAATTGATAGTAGGCTAATTCTGTCGCCGCGTTTCTCTCGACCCTTTCTCCATACCCTGGGCAATACCAAATCACCCACCTCTCTGGTGGAGCTACTGCCCAGATCGAGCCTTTGCCTCCCTTAGATACTGCTTATACAAATGTGTTTGTCTATCTGTCGCCACACTCTTCCAGAGTCGCAATCCTAAAATATCACTGACTTCTACCTGTTTTTTTTATCTTCCCAGTGCTTCCGAAGTCTATCGCCAATAATATCCCCTACGATGGGGCTGAGTTGCTCGTTTAATATGCCCCTTTTGGATTTGTTTTAGTATTTTTTTTCCATTGGGTTAATGAGTTCATTTGCATGTTTTCTCTTCTGAGTTCTACACGACAAGTCTAATAATACTTAAAAAATTTTTTTCGAGAAACAAACATCCATCCTAATGACAAAAAAAATTCGGCTGTCGTAAGAAATGATACAGCTTAAATTTCGGAAAAGGAATCACCCATTCTTAGCAATATGCTCAAAGGCAGCGGGTGGAACGCGTACATAATTCGGGTAAATATTTAAGTCACACGTTACCAAAGGAAACTGTTTAGTTTTCCCCATGTACCATTAGCGGTTTCCCAGGAAAATTTGGTATCGGGAAACAACAGAACTGGCGTGAAGCCGGGGATTTTCATAATTCAAAATTAATCGTATTTGGGACCTTTGGATTGTAAACCAGGAATTCTCTCACTTCACCACCACTTAAGTTGTTAATAATTTTTAGTCTCTTAATTATTAAACTTCAGTCGCAGCCATACAAACCCATCATCATTAGTGATTCAATTTTAAGATTCATCTACTTAGGCCTCCATTTTTCTCAATTCAATGTTAATTCCTTCACCCCGATAGCGTATCTGTTTTCTCACCCCTTAACCTTTCCTCCTAGTGCTGCACCCTCTGCTACACACCTTTTTGGTGGCTCACAGGTTATTTATGTAGATGTAGATTCTTAGTTTTTACTATTTTTACTTGTCTCTTGGTATTCCTCCCCGAATGATCCCCTCAAATTTACTCTCTATTAAGTTTCTAACCAAACCATTTTGCCTACAGGTATGTCCAATCCATCTGGTTCTCATTTGTGTAGAGTCCTCCTCATGGTCTCTTCTTCTCCTTATGGTCCTTTCGTCTTCTTCCCTTCTGCATATTTCCACGGCGCGCACTTCGTGGGTTCAAAAGCAAAACCGTGCAAGTACAGACATACAGTCTATCCGAATACAAATCCTAACGTCACCTAAATTATTAAATGTACAAATAGGTAATCGTTAGATTTCTAGCCCTTCAGAAATTTATGAGTTAGTACTTCCTATGCACATTGATAAATTACTCTCCGCAGGTGGAAAATCGAAATTATTTGGTCATGAATCATATTTCAAATCCATCGCCTCACTCCTTACCCTTCAAAAATGGTCAACGAAAGTGTTCTTCCATTTTTCGAAACGTTCCCTTTTGTAATTTTCGACACACACGAACGCAAAAGCATCGAATTTCGTCACGGTGGACCGTAAAATATGTCCATAAGATGCATGAGAGAGACAGGGAGACTCTCCAACCCATGTTATCCATGACAACCATCTCGCCATCCGAAGTGAATTAACTCGCAAATGCGCGGCGACTTTCCCCCGAGTCTAAAGAGGACCAAACCGTGAAGGGATCCAGAGTGTGCATCCCGAATCTCCTCGAAAGTGAACAGAAACGCGCACGCGCTCCCGGCAACTAAAAAATGAAATATTTCTTTCAAATTCAAAAACGTCTCTCCGTCTCCCTTCTTTTCCGGAGGGATGGATAAAAAAAATAGTTTCGAGACGCGTGACGGATCGAGGGACTTCCTCTTGTTTCCTTTTCGTCAAGTCTATTCGCGGGCGAAAGTTAACGTCGAGAAGCGGTAGTATAAGGCGACGATGCGCTGACCCGGATTGATAATAAAGAGAGTGAACCGGCGGGGAGGGAGAGGGTGTGGAAAGGGTGTGGAGGGGAGAGAGGGGGGAGCGGAGATGGAGAGGGTGTACTTGGGATGCCCAGGAGCGGGATCGTCCTTTCGTGTCCGACGTAATATACCATTTTCGACGAGGAGAGAAAGTCGGGAGTGTGAAACTGCCCTCCCCACACACGCCTCAAGGAAGGAAGAGTCCGATTCGCGTAAATCCGCGCGTGACTCTAGAAAAGGATTCCGGTCTCCGCGGAGACCATCTTTGCGTGCGGTCGGAAGAGAGAAGGGGGTTGAGGGATTGGGTGGAATGGGAGGGGGATTTTGTAAATAAAATATACATGAATCCCGATGACAATGAAATGAAAATCTTTCGAAAGGAGAGATCCACGTATAATACCGCGTAAGCCACGGCCGTGAAAAATGAGTAGCGCGTGAATCTCCTGACTTTCTCGGATTTCAAAAGCTTCACGTCCGTTTTCGGTTCCGAAAATTTGCTCCATAACTGTCGCTTTCCCGACTTCGTGTCGTAAATTTTCGTTTTTCAAGACTTTCATATTCCACGTGAAATTTCCCGTGGCTATTAATAATAAGCGTTTAAATATTTTTTTTAATACCTCCTTTTCCATTTTTTTTCACCTCCCTGTAGATCCGCTTAGGATAGAAAAAAAAATTCCGGGGGCATTAAATGATATTTAACCTCGAATTGATGCGAGCTTACCACAGATTTCCTCGAGCTAAAAAAATATTACACATGGTAGATTCAGTGTGTCAGAAAGGATAACAGTCGACACTCACGACCTCTCCTGGGCGAAACATGTACGAGATTATGAGAACAAGCGAACGAAAAATTACGATTCATTAGAAGAGTACAGGGTAAATGTGACGAAATTTAAAGAGCAATGTCATTGGTAAGACCTAATTTTGATTACGGTGTTTGTTTATGGGATCCTCATGAAGTTGGATTGATTTCTGAATTCGATCGCGTGCAGCGTAGAAAACATAGATTTGTAAAACGCAGTTTTGACTGAGTAGCTTATCAAAATTACAAGAATAGCTAAGCTGGGAATCACTCACGGAGCGAAGGTTAAATTACAGATTAAATCTCTTGGATAAATTGAAAGAATGTCGCTTTAGGAATGATGCTGGAAATGTATTATTTGTCCAATCGTACTATGGTAGGCGAAATCATTCAAATAAAATTAGATAGATTAAGAGTCGTACGCTTCGTTACGTTCTGTTTTTCCAAATTTGGTGGACGTGGATTTGGAACATTTTCGGTGCCTATAACGTAAATATAACAATTCCGTCAATAAAAATCACGCATAGGAGTTACAGTATTCCGTTACTACGTTCACGTCCAGTTATGAACGTCTAATAATATATCTCGGCATTATCATTGCCTTCAAGCCCCCAAGAAGACGTGCGGCAGGGTAGGGGGTGTAATGTCATGTTGAAGAAAAAAAGGCTACTTTTTGAAATTTTGACAATTATTGCAAGTGTTTTGGAATTATTTCTGAGTTGATTTACTAAAAACACCCTCTCATTAATGACGGTATGACGGTCGTCCAGCCAGATGGAGGAACATGGGAGTAACCTGAAAATCTTGTAACCACCAATTCTCATATGAATTAAGGATAAATAAAATCTTTGAAGTCTTTCCTGACGCGACTAAAAATCAATTTTATATTAAAAAATTAATCATACAGTTACCAGAGACACAATAATTGTTTGTTTTAAAAATTCTTAGGAATATAAAACATTAAATATTTAATTAGTCTAGTAGGCATATGTGTTGCTTGGTTGCCATGCTTCATTTTTCTGGTTGTTCTCTTAAAAACGCAAAAGTGTTAAAATGTTTATTCCTCCGTGCTTTTTTCTTGAGAATACATGAATTGAATGTTTCACTTGCACGGAGATCATAGCATTTTTTGTAATTCCTGTGAAAGAATTTCCGCTATACTTTCCACTGAACCCAGAATATAGCCATGCCTTAAGGAATATCTTAATCTCTCTAAGACCCACATAATTATGTGTTTATTAAGAGTAATCTACCACTCAAAGGTAGATTTTTAACGGGTCAAGTGGACTGACTAGGTAACGTTACGATTCCGATCGCCACCAAACTCGATACATACGTAAGTATTTTCTTAAAACCCTGCATTGCAGTAAACCATCCTTCAAATCCGCATACTTTCACCTCCATTCATCTCATTCTACATTCCCTATTGTGTACATCTTTCTACCTCACATTCTCCACATCATCTCCTCTTGATAAATCGCCAAAAGAGCATTCTCAATACGCCCTGCGTCCATTTTTCATGCCCTCTTTCATATGTCTCCCAAAAACCTTCTTTCCTCTTATCTGCACTTTTACATTTATTATCCTTCCATTTATATTCCACTTTTTCCATCCTCTTCCACCCGCGCAAACAACTATTATATGCTACGATTAGCGAAACCGTATGCAATCCTTTCGAGAAAATACGCACTACTGATAAACTTTAATTACTTACCCACCATAATAATTGCGTGTAGGTAAATTGCTTACCATCGCCACATTTTTCTTCACTTTGAGATGATAAATGAGACTTCGTGAAGATACGAAACTATCACTCAAAAGGGATGACGATGGGGTGCCTGACGTCTATTAATCATTCAGATTCTTCCAGCCGGCCGCATCAAGGTCAGGGAAACAAGCTCTCTCGCCCTCCCCCGCCCTCCCTCGCCCTATTTAGGTGGACTCATAAAGGATCAAGGGATAACATTGCACGTCACCGTCAGGATACCTCTCTCCCGCTTTCCCTCTCAACACCGTTCCATTCCCGTCAAGTCCCAGACATCCTCCCCCCCTCTCCCGACTCACGTCTTTTCACTAACATTTTGAACCTTCACCTACCTCGAGTCCTATCCCACGTCGCCCTAAATCTTCCCTTAATTCCGCTTTTTTCATAAACACACACATACCCTTAAAGCCCTTTCGTGGTAAATATAGCAAAAAAAATATTCGTTTCAAATTTTTTTCATGAAGTTTAATCCCTTTTGATATATTTTTTTCCTATATTTCCCCTATACTAATTCATTTCATTCCTCCCCTTGCCATTCATACAGTACATGCATGTCCCTCGTCTCACACCTTTTCGACCACTTTCACCGATTAATTTATCAGCCAGTCTCTTCCTCTCTATTTATCAAACCATTTGAACACACAGTTTATGAAAAATGGAGCAATTCATTAAGTAATTCAGTTCGCTACATGATCAAGGACCGCATTCTACGCAATTCCACGCCAGCGGCCGCGTGGGTGCGTGACGGGGGGTGTTAGAACGTTTGCATAAACATGACTTCATAGAAAAATTTGTACGCATAGATAAATAAATAAATATATTTATATATATATATATGTATATATTTTATGGTTTATATATATAAAATCTAATATATATTTATATATTATACATATTTATATATTATATATATACACACACAGATGTGTATTTCTTTATGTATAAGGTTAGCCACAAGCGTAGCAATGGTACATGATTATAGAAACGAAGTATATTTCGTTTGCACAGAGATCAAAATTAAGGATACGGGTGATGATATGAACGGACAGGGTATGGGGAGGAGCTGTTTAGGGTGGTTGAAGGGAGAGTAAGTTTTTGGGAGTAAGTTTTTGGGAGTGAACGGTAGGAATGTGGGGTCGACGAGAAGGAGACATGTATAACCTGCTCCTAGCGGGCAGGGTTCAAACTGGTGTTCGAGGAGGCTCCCAGGATCCAAATTCACGCTACCGCGAAGGTTTTGAGTGTTAGCAGTGTGTGTAATTGGGGAAGGGAGACAACAATTGACACATTGTGACAATCATTAAAGGATACGTTGTATATGGAGGTATGTTTAAATACTGTTAGTGAGGGTGTTGCGGAAGAAGGTTTGCACGAGGAGCAGTGATTGTTGAGGGGTTTGTTTGCATTGCTCGACACAGAAGAGACAGAGTTTGCAGTTTATTTCGTCAATTATATTGCAGCATGGGCAGGAAGATGTACCGTGGAATGGAAGAGAATCGTTAATTTGGCAGGGGGGCAAAGGGGAGGGGACTCGTACATTTCGGTTTGTTGCAAGGCACTGATGTTAATGTGTATATAGATGTCGGAGGTTATGATTATGTATATAATTTACATGGGAAACTATCACACATTTACAATAAATGAGCATACGAGCGTACAATATTTTTTAATGCTCATTCTTTGCCTGTGTATTCTAATGTCATTATTTCATCGGCCCACTCATCTCTTCTTCCTAACTCTCTCAATTTTTCCGAAAACACCCCTCAGGTACCCACTTTATTCACGCCTTTCCCAATTTCCATTATCACCTCTCTCTCAGCCTTTTAAATTTGTAAACTGTCAAGCGCGGCGGTGCCAGGAACAGAAGCATGAATGAACGTGACCCCATTTTGGGGTGTGAGGACTCAATAGGAAAGTCTGTTCCTAGTAGCGTGGCGAGGAATCGATTGGCAGGCTGACCTTTTTGACCTCAAGAAGCGTTTAGTTACTGATTTTTTGGGCCTAGAGTTCGACGAGTAATTTGGCTCTAGGTGGTACGATACGAGGCGATCGGAGTATTCTTTTTTTTTATTTTGGTCTCCTTCTTTCAAAACCATACGTGAAATGAGCCGAATGTTTGTGAAAAATTTCGCGCAAGAACACGTCCTAGCTGGCTTGCAATATATCTCTTGTAGTCCTCCCGAGAAACGATACAACTTTGAGAAAACACTTGCGATGACTCGAAATTGCTTATGGCCGATTAATTATAAAAAATTTAGGCAAGAACTCTACTTAGACTTAGTGTACACGTTAATCGGTGGGTTGCTTACATTGCCGCAAATGTAAGAAGAAATTCAGCCACTCAGTCATAGACATGTAGTTTTTAATTTCACCAATAGGAACAACCCTTCCATACCGACTAGTTAAGGTCAGCCGTAGAAAATATTGCAGTCGCAATAGCGGCAATAAGACCCGAAAAAATGCTGAAATGTGTGCGTCGATGATTTGATCAATATTTGCACCATTTTTCGTTTATTTATTTAATTAATTAAACTATCGTAAATGAACGATTTTTACATCATAAGTTTAACTAATTTCACCTCAATGTCCAATGCCTACTGCATTTATGTCAGTATTGCTGTGTTTACATTAATATTTGGCGATAAAAAGTTGGTCATGAACTTGCATGATTAGAGAACTTTAAAAACTCCTTCTAGCTCGTGATTGGTCAACTTGGAGACTTACACAAGAGAGATGGACACGAGCCATCTTTTGAATTGCGTTAATTTATGTATGGGGTTATTTGAACAATCCTACTATCATCCGTTTCCTAAATTTCTCTAGTTAACTTCTCTAATTAGAACTCCAAATTTCTTAATTTAAATCCTTTTGTTTAGCTCACTTATTACAATTTCTTTACAGTTCTTAAATTTGCCAATATTCCATTCCTCTCGTTAGCCAATAATGAGTGAGAGTATGAACCTGATGGATGGCTACCTTGGCGCTGTTATTATTTTGTCTATACACGTACAATACCAAATTGCGAAAAATGGTTCCTTCTGAATTTAATCACGTATTTTATTTAAAGTATAGTAACGCCTTGGGTACTAAAATATCTACGGTATCTTAATTCTAAGCTCCTGTTTATAATTGAATGAGGTCATCTCCAATTGTTACCTTTTTTAAAATTTTCGCGGAAGCGTTATATTGTTGCTACCAATCACGCTTATATATTGTTCTCCCTTCTGATTGTTACGCAGTTGAATTCAACTGGCAGGGAGAAATAGAAGGTTTCTCATAATATCTCGTACGGTTCTCACTCCATATCCATACAAGTTTCAACGAGAGTAATTTACTTGACAAGAGCTGTATGGAAACCAGTGACATTCCTAAAGAACTATCTTTTTAATGCCTTGTTTCATGACATCTTGCATGTGATGTAGTGTACCCTCATGGAATTTGACGTTCAGTTTTCAGCTGGAGGGCCTCCATCGATGCCTCTGCGCTTGTCAACTAATGGAAATCCGTGAGACTTGGTGGTGGTCAGAACTATTCCTGGAGGCGGCGGGTAGCTCAGGAGATTGGCCACTCGGGCCAAGACGTTTAAACTTGACCCAACGTGAACCTGTCAGAATGTTGAGTTCAACTTTCTTCTGCCAAATCCACCTGTGCAAAATAACTGCGGTTTTACGAGTGAAATAGTTTTTTTTGTTTTAGAACCTTACCTATTGTAGTCAGAAGTGACGGCAACGGATCTATAATGTTTAAATAACAATAACAAAAGTGATATGAAACTAATGGAACATTCCCTAATCTCAAGTCCTTGGATTAACCGACCCCACTTAAGTTATGGAGACCAGTTTAGAGCATTTGGGACTACTGATTGTGATATAGACCAGGGCTTAAATAAAGTGAAAGTTATCTTTACCTATTGCTATAATATTGTGCCACATTGGATAAAAATAGTTTTTCGCATTTGATTCATATCCTACTCCCAAATGATGCTCTGAAAACAGAAACGATTTGTACTTGTAATCGAAGCGAGCTTTTTTATGTCCAAATGAACGTCACAGAAGAACTATTTAATGCGACTAGTACCTGTTAACAGCACGAATTTTCCGACGAATCCGATTCGATTCATGTTGTTCATGACATTCGATTTGATAAAAATTGATCGCCAACGAGTCGACTCCTATACGGCCTCGTTGCTTGACAGTGTTGACTGTGAGAGGTACCTCAGATCAGTATTTTTCATGAAATTAGTCGTGAAATCCCCCAACCTCATCCCCCCCCTCCTCCTCAAATTCCGTTAAGAACGACCTGAAATGTGATTTCATGGTCGTATGTTGTTGGAAGTAGTCCTGAACACGAGATCTACCGCCAGTACACCAGACGAAGGGTTAGCAATGTTTTTTTACCGTACTTCGCGTGCCAATAATAATTAAGTTAATATTAAACCCAGCACTTCTTCGACCGTCCTTCAAACCACTTCGATTCCTCCATCACTTAAAGTAAAAGGCGTTAATATGTTTTCACTCGGTAATTGCTCGCTAATTCAAGGGCAGTAGCATTCCCACGCAGCTGTCGCTAAAGAAAGTATGTGCTTGTTCATTCCTTCCCTAAATGCCTTCCGTTCGCAAGATATTTAATCTATAAAATAATAGGAAAAGAATTACTGACGTAATATTCGAATTATAAAATTTAGGAGAAGCGCCATTTCCCATCGGTTAGATTTAACTCTAAAATGCTCTCCGAGTGCTCGGAATTTTTAAGGACATATTTCTAAATTTAAACTTCTGCCTCCTTTCTTGGCATATACAGAGATTTAAACATAATAAACCGTAACATTATCAGTATACAGCATAAAAGATACATCCAAGAAGTTTCCATTTTTTCTGAGCGCATTATAAAATCAGTGTGATAAATATGGGATGAGAATCAACTAACACGATAAAAAGATTATGAAATTTTTGAGGAAGTAAAAAATTTAGTCAACACTTATAATAGGAGAACAAAAACTAGAACCGATGGAATAGTTTACCTACCGTGTAAGTGTTCTGTACGTTATACGAGGGCTGACCAGAAAGTAACTTATGTTTCGGCGAAGCATGGCGGTGATTAGGGCTTGAGCCGCCATCTTAGTGTCTAAACGTTCCTAAACTCAGTACGCATCCTGATGTGGCTCTTCCACTTTGCTCACTGCAAACTGTTGAAATCTAATGCGTGTTCAATAGAACAATCCAAGAGTTGTCAGCGAGATATTTAAAAAGAAGAATAACGTTAAGCAAATAAGCTTCCACAAGGAGGGATTTGAATAGAAGGACGTTAAGTAAGGAAGTTGAGAAAATAAACTGTTTGAACAAACAGGATGAATCATATAATGGGACAAATATATTTGGTTGAGACTCGATAGTAGCACGACGATTGCACGCAAAACTTCAACTAGTAGACAAATACTGCTTGAATAAATACTACAACACATGAAAAAATGAATTAATTAATTTCAGTTCAGTATTGTATTTGCTATGCTAGACCAGAGTGGTGAGTTTAGGGCATTTTACTGTCAAGCAGACTTATTTGTGAGAGAAATCGTTTTTCCCTCGCAAATTATATGAAAGCTACGAGCTCGAGAAAGCTCGTACAATGGGTAAAAACGCGTGATAATTCATATGCCTTGAAACTATATTGATACAAGCTATTGGTCACTAAGTGGTAACTTTCCTACCTGAATTGGTGGTTTGTGTTATGTGGCCTAACTTTATTCAACTCTCTAGTCATGAATAACAGATACTTGTCTCGAAGATGATGCCCAGAAATGTTAATATCTCCTTCGGCAATATAGAACAATCGTTTGGAAAACTACCCAAGGTAATTTATTAATACTAACGATTTGGTCAATTTGGAACATTATAAATGACCAAATAATAACAACAATTACTTTAACGAAGTCATCCGATGATTTACATTCAAAATGGAGGAATTTCAGAAAAGTTCAAATAAGTCGAAAATTGTATTAATAGCTATACATAAAGTATTAATTACTATATCAACATAACATCCCCTGACAGACACCCTCGTGGAGACTCGTAAGCTACGCTGTATACAGGGTTCGTCCGGAAAATAAGTGTACTGAGCTCAGGAAAAAAAATTTATTACACTTTTACATATCTTAAGCTAATATTCCTCAAAATAGGACCCTTGTGAGTCGATACACTTGTTCCAGCGGCGTTCCCATTCCTGGAACGCTCCCGCGAAGGCATCATCGGGAACCTCTCGAAGACACGTCGTCATGGCCTCTTTGACGGCGTCCAAAGTCCCGTATCGCGTTCCTTTCAAACTCCTCTTTATCTTCGGGAACAGAAAGAAGTCCGGTGGTGCCAAGTCCGGGCTGTAGGGCGGGTGCGGCAGCGTTGCCACGCCGTGCTTGGCCAAGAAGTCCGACACGACAAGTGCGGTGTGAGACGGCGCATTGTCGTGATGCAGCCGCCAGATGTTTTTGATCGCTGGCCGGACGCGGGCGACTCGTTTTCGAAGCCTGTCGAGCACTTGGACGTAAAATGCAGCATTTACAGTTTGTCGTTCAGGTACAAATTCGTAGTGGACGACTCCCCTTTTGTCAAAAAAGGCAATGAGCATCGCCTTGATCCGAGATTTGCTCATGCGAGCTTTCTTTTGACGGGGTGATGATGGGGTGTGCCACTCCGCACTTTGTTTCTTCGACTCTGGGTCGTACTCAAAGATCCACATCTCGTCACCCGAAACAACGTTCTCTAAAAAATGTGGATCATTTTTGCAGTGATCCGCAAGTTGTTTCGCGATTTCCAAACGATTGAGTCTTTGATCATCACTGAGCACTTTCGGCACCAACTTTGCACAAATTTTTTGCATCTGTAATTGCTCCCTAATAATCTCGTGCACTATTGTTTTTGGCACATTATACTGCTCTGCTATCATCCGAACTCTAAGATGACGATCAGAGTTCAGTACATCGCGAACTTTTCGCACATTTTCGTCGGTGAGTGTCGTTGATGGGCGTCCAGGCCGTGGTTCGTCGTCGACCTCTTCTCTGCCCTCCACGAACATCTTGTGCCACCGAAAGATCATGTTTCTGGACATGGCTGACTCCCCGTAAGCCTGGTTAATCATACCGACAGTTTCGGTAGACGATTTCCCAAGCTTTACCGCAAATTTGATGGAATAACGCTGCTCCAAAAACTTCGGCATCGCGTTCCGTGACGTGGGTCGAGCGTGGAGGTTCGCGTTAACAGAGCTCCTCACTACACCACAGCTCAGAGCCGACTGCCTTTTTCAGCGTCGCTTGCCAACATACCCCCCTCCAATCGCAGCCCGTCAGAGCGGTGCTGGGCGCGCCTGGAGCGGCGGGAAAAAATCAGTACACTTATTTTCCGGACGAACCCTGTATGTAGATAGTTTATGAGACAGGAATAATCACAGAAATCAGTGAACAAGCTTTCTAATTCCCTCCTAAAATACTTTGATTCTCAACGATATCTGGAAATTTTCTGTGGAATTTTGTCTCTAAATGGAATGTTTAGTTTCCTTAGTTCAATTCAGACACTCATCTCGATACATTGTCCGAGATGTCGCAAGACTGCACAGATAACAACCAAAACTACTCACCAGAATTGTACATGACCTCTAAGAATGGTATTTTCGAGTTTTTAAAGACCTATTCTTCTGTTTATTTCCCACACGCAGTAACAGAGATGTATAATGGCGTACTGCTTGGACTCAAGCCATAACAGGATATGAAGGAAGTTTAACAATTACAAAAATTGAAACGACTATACAAGAATGGGAGTCGAACATGACCAATCAGAATTCAGTTTTCACCGTGGGGTGGAACTGCAACAATCAAGAGAATAGCGTCGTCATCACGGATGCATTGTAGTTGAGTTAACTTTTGAAAATCCCCAACAATTAATTTGCTTTCCACTCCAACCATCAGAATTCGATTTTCAGAGTTACACAAATAGAAATCATGATGAAATATTGAAACAAAACAGAGAGAGGTGTTTCTGATAACTTCGGTTAACGGCGTGCTTCAAGCATACTTGTAGACGCAATAATCAGGTTATAGCTGTTGTGAGATCCAGGCATGCGTAACGTGTAATTATTTCATTTAATTACGCCATTTCAACGAGTATTCACCCTTCATTAATCATCGAAAATCCCGTCTAAAACCGATTACGAACATACATTACCGCGCCGAATGAGGAGACGAATTGGAAGTGTAAGTCCCAAGAGTACAAGGGAGGCGGTATGAACGGTGCTTTCTGATAAAGCGGACGCCATCTGTTTATTTGACAGTCTTTTGGTAAATACTAGTAGTTTGCTTGTCTCCTTTCGTACCTCAACTATTATAATTGATGGTTTCCGGCGTAATTTCATGAAATCTATTCATATTGGAAATGAAAAAATACTAACTTTGTGGTTCCACAGAAAATGTATCTCGATACGACCCGGGTTTCGACGTCCAACGTCATCTTCAGGTTTTGTTTTCATTTAACTCAGCTATTGTTTACTTTTGTATCGTATCTTTGACCGAGTTTTGGCGCCCATGCATTGTTCACTTCAATTATTTAATTCCATATCTCAATTCTTGACGGGATATCAATTGCATTTCATGGATTTTGATTGAATCAATCAGACAACTTCAAGATAATAAATATGCTGTTCGTTTTACGAAGAGTAAAGGCATTCTACACACTCCAAACCTTTGAAATCAAGGGCGCGAAATAAGCTTGATACTTAACGATAAATAGGGAAAATGGTGATGTCATAAAAGATCCTGTTTTACTTCCATGCGTCTAAGAAAAAGATACATGGTTGGAGTTCAGCAACATGGATTTGGAGACTTTTGTTTATGTCCTGTACAGTTGGAGCAAGCAGTGTACTACATCCAAGTTCTCTGTTGAAGTGCGTCATTGAATGCCATCAACGAATGCATCCGTCCCGGGATGTTAGCAATATCTGACTGTTGGGCAAGTTATATTGCGGAATTCATAATCCCCTAGACTACAACTTCATGCATTTGACATCAGAGTACAGGGAAAATTTTCTGGATCCACGAACTGGAGCCCACCACATCACGTCGTACCGTCGAAGGGCTTTGATCACTCGCAAAGCGAAGATGCAAGGGAGTATTTGTGACGCTTAGGGTCCACTTCTAGATTAATACGATTGGTGTGAATTTATATTCCGGGCTGGAAAGGACTTATTCGAGCGAACAATACTGAACGCTACCTAGTTCAATCCTCCGCTGTGTATTTTAAAGTTTTTATTTTTAGTAGTAAAAAAGTAGTGATTTTCAAATAAAAACGTATGGCGTCCATTTATTAAACAAGATCATTTGACGTCGAATCAATCAACATAGTTTTACGGATAATATTCATTTGTCGCGCACCAAATTAAGCGTCATCTTCGGCACCTGCTATCATATAGGTCGACGATTCCAACGGATGAAGTATGCACTTAAGATTTAAAATAATTGGTGTCCAAAAGCCGATCAACCCAAAAAGGGAAAAGAGGGTTTTTTTAGATTAGATAATTGCCTATGTAACTGTGCATTATACATTCAGATAAAAATGTCTCTAATGCTATTTTAGTGCATAACCTAATAGGTTAGATTCATTTGGATTATGATTGAAAACAAGACAAAACGCATGAAACTACATATTAAAGGTGATAGTGAAATTGAAAATTCTTTATCAAATCCTTAAAGCTTTAAATGTTACATGGCGAATATTTGTGTTAATAAATGCTTTCGCAAGACAGAGAGACCTACAAAATAAAATCCAAAAAATAATTTACAAATTTAGTGTTCAAATTTTTCTGTCCAAGTAGTTGATTTAAAAAAATAATGAATTTCATGAAAAGTCGAAAAACTTTATTTGAAAAAATTAATTTACGACGGCTTGAATATGATTAATTTCTAAGATCGAATATTCATTTCATTTTTTTCTCAAAATAATTGACTACGCCAAAAAAAATCCTGATTTCTTTAGTTTTTTTTCAAAAATGATTAAACACGTAACATCCAAGTTTTTTTACGAATAACTCATGTCATTACTTTATATCCTTTTTTTATTCGCTTATCAACAATTTTTCAAATTATTGTATCTATTATGTTCTGTATGACGAGGTAATATATCACGGCTGTTTTTTTATGCATTAAGCAGCCGCGTTACATTATCGATATCTGAGGAGAATCGCAGAATAGCTAAATATTTTATTTTCGATATTTTTAAAATTTAAACCACTGCTCAAATCTCATATCTTCCGGCAATAAAAAGGTGAAGTGAGTGAAATGAATGTAAAATGGCATGTGCGAGCCATAATCTCCGTTTATACAGGCCAGTATTAGTTTGACGACTAACTATGGCTAGTATTTTTATTAGGTAATCTACCGGTTAAGGTAGGTTTTCGGATGGACACAGCTCCTAAATAAATACTTTGTGACTCCTAGCAAAACATCTACATTAGGTCCCTCTTCATCTCTAAGTACCTTCTTCCTCCCTTCATCCCGTCCAACATCCCTATCCTGTTCCTTCCTTTTCCGCGTTTGCCCTACATTCTCCCCTCTTTCACAGTCTTCAACATCCCACTGCCGGTCAATACCCCCTTCATCCACTTTTCCTGCCTCCATAGGAATTCTCCCAACAAACCCCTCTCTTCACCCACCATACCAAGTACTTCCTCGTTTGTTTTCCTCTCTGTCCATTTCACCTTCTCGATTCTTCTCCACACCCACATTTCAAAAGCCTCCAGTCTACGTCTATCCTCCTGCTTCAATGACCACGTTTCCGCGCCGTACATAGCTACGCTCCATATCAAAGTTTTTACGAGTGTTTTCTTAACATCCTTACTCAAAGTCCCCGTCATCAACTCCCTCCTCCTTGTGAAAGCCTAGCGCAATTCTTCTCCTTACGTCCCTACTACTTTGACCGTGTTGGTCCAAAACACTACCGAGATACGTAAACTGTTCTACCTGCTCTAGTTTTTGCCCTCCTATTTTAATGTTTAGCTTTATGGCTAGTATATATGCTTAATTATAGCTTACTTGCGTCATCGCTTACAAAAAAATTGATATTACCGTGAGGATAGGTCAACGATTTTGGAGGTAACGCATAGAAAACATTCAACATTTGACCAGAGAGACGAAGGGGCTAATTTAATGATCATAATGAAATCAATCGAAGATTTTTGGGATCCAGGATTTAAGTATCATCGTTCACTGATTAAAGCTCGCTTCAGCGTACCGAACGGATCGATTTCACGCAGTCAGGTGTATTTTCTACCGCTGGAAAAGATACACCTCGTCGCGTTAAGTTGTGTGCCACTCCATTAAACACCCGCCACCACGAGTATATTTTACAAACCATTGATCGCCAAATCCAGATAAATGGAGTGAAAAATAAGTAGAGGGCTCTCCGAAAAAAAATATGACGCAGGAAACGTGATGTAAACAAAGGTCCTTAACGATGGGTGCCGGTAAAGCCACTGCGATATAAGTCTTCCTTTCGCGGGCGTTCAAGCCGATCGTTGGATGGCTTGGAGACCACGCCCCCTCGACTGACTAGAATTATAATCGTTCAACTTTAATGAAATTGCGAAACAAAAACAATTGAATTTTATGAGTATAGATAAATAACGATTAATCGGACAAAAGGCTATAATTGACTTCATTGTCTCTACATTAAAGGAAGGGATTTGGGAAAGTTGCCATACATCAATCTTATTACTTGCACCGAAGATATTGCTGGCGTGGAAACGACGCTTGGTGTTTTGGGCGATTTTTATCGACTCTTTCCTTTGAACTAAGCGATAAAAATAAGTAGGATGGAAAAATAAATGAACAAGCTATCTAAAAACACACAAGTCAGTAAAATAAATATTGATTGCATTTTTTGGTATGCTCGATATTAAATTGTAAATGTTTTTTACGTTGGCCAGACGGGAAGAAAATTCAATGGAATAATGACGGAAGATTTTTGCCATCTCGCCTCAATCTGGACAAAAAGTCTATGGTTGCCAAATATTTTATTGATTATACGCGTGCTCTTCCAACCTTAATCCTACAGTTTTCCACATTAGCAAAATGAAATCCAGCACAAAAGTGTTTGAATTTTTCAATTTGGGAATTTTAATCTTCTATGAATTGCGTTGCTATAAATTGATAAATGAGATTTTACCAATGACCTAATCACCTCTCTTTTTTACTCGTAGTTCACCCTCCCGTCGACCAACTAACACTTCTCCATGGACCATGGCCCTGATTTTACCTGACCTTGGTTTCGCCAACGGGAATGCTCCCTTTCCCTTCCTGAAGAAATTAATGTTTCCCGAAGAAAGTAATTTTTTACGAAGGCAGAAAGTTTCCTGAAAAAACTAACTTTTCCTGAAGAAACAAACTTTTCCTGAAGGAAGTAATTTTCCCGGAGAAAGTAATGTTTCTCAAAGAAAGAAATTTTTATTGAATAAAGTAATTTCAACTTTCCTTTCTATTTCCTTCACTAAACCATTCCTCTACCTCCTCTCCCCCAATTCCTTTTCAATATATGATTACGACATTTCGCCTACCCTGCTCGTTTGTACATGATAAGAGTAAAGCGTTGAAAATGGTTGATATAAAAAATATCAAGCGCAGAAAATTACAAAGCTTTGATTCATTTTATTATCATGATTATATTCCACAAAAATGGATTATTTAGTTCTATGGGTTCAACAATGACTGAGGACATCATTTGTCTCTTATGACCTTTATCCCTCCCACATTGAATAAATTTCTCAAATAATGATTGCAAAAGATTAATACGATTCTTGAAAAGGTATGTGAAAAATACAAGGCATTGACAGTCAGCGTAAACAATCTCACAAAAAATTTAACAGTAAAAATTACCAATGATCTCGTTTAAATCCATAGCAGTTAATCCCTAGGTCGGTTTGGTAGGTGAGGAGTAAGTCCACTTAGTAATAAATCCTATGCAGCGTGTGTTATTAACACAATTCACACATCAGGGTAATAATGGGGGGTTAGTTCCTTTCCCTGTATCGTCTATGGTTTGCCAGGAAGATATGTTATCCTCAAAATCACACAGCTTGAGTGAAGCTGAGAGTGCTCAGAGGCATACCCGGGAATCGAACCGGGGTCCTTTGGTCAGTTTTCCAACGCTATATCTATTGGACCAGCACGTCCCTTTTATCTCAAATAATTCGAGAAAAATCCATTATCTTTTCGAAAGATTAAACACGACTAAGGCAGTTGGGGTCATCACCCAAATTACATCTTACATTCATCATACGTAACATTTTGCCTCTTGCTCACGTCCCAGTTGCCTATCACTGACTCCATGAAAAGACGTCGGATTTTGAGAGGGCAGTTGCACTCAGCAAAGCACAGACGACACTACTGGTGAGATTCATGGACTATCACAAATTCCATTGCGGTCGGCCAAATATGATATCGATCTAAATTCTCTGATGCCTCAAATATCTCAAAGCGATGGATTGCGAATCCCTCTCTCTATAGTAATCCTCTACTGAGGGTGTGTGTTTATGTGTGGACCCGCGCACTTACGCCGTCGATTCTAAGTTCAATCCTAAACTTAAACCTTACTTTCTTAAATGCAAAGTTACTTTCAACATATACATTTTTTAAATAAACTAACAAGTATGAACTGGCATCCCAATATTTCAAACGGTTTTAGAAATATTGCGGTTAAAACCATCCTGCAGAACACGTGGTATTTTAAAATTCGGTGTCTACCTCCTACAGTAATGAGAGTAGACGAATTGTTTTAAACTTTCCATAAAATAAATCATGCAAATTTTATTAAGCGAAAAACACTTCATTGTTTTTTATATATACATCCAATGTTTTTGCAAAAACACTTTATAGTACATATATTTGTGCTAACCTCACATCAAAAGGAAAAAATTGCCAATATCAAACGTCTAAATTCACGACATATCATATTCTGTCATAAAATATTGCATCTAAATGGATCGCAGCTCGTAAGTACTTCAAGCATTAAACGGCACGCAATTAAATTACAAGTCAACTGTTGACGAATGTCACAGAAATAACTTATTTTTTTATATTCCTTATCGCGTTGGAAACTAGTATTTGACGTTCGAATAAAATCCAAGTGTTATCGAGTGATCGCTACCAATTGTTTAATGGGGTATGTGTAAGAAATGGTGACTCGGAAGAAAGACTGCTATTCTCAAGACAAGTTTTTTATTTTCGAAACCAAAGTTTTTAACGAACTTAATCTGAAATTTGCCTGGAGGAGAAGGAAGGAAAAACTTCTAATTTTTTTCTCCCAGGGGTATCCATCTTCCGAAGCAGACGTTGCCAGTCGTCTAAACCTCCATCAAGGACCTCACGGAGGGACCAGAGTGGACCCCGTTGACTGCTGCTTCCACCGAACAAGTGTGTGGACCCCCTGCCTAATTTCTCGCATCACTACCCCCCTCGTCGATCACACAAAGGGGCAGATGGGGGCGATGGGGTGGGTGTCCAGGGAACGCGAGGAGTTCGAAGACATCTCCCCCCCCTCCCCCCGCACGAAAGTGCCAAACTCCTCCCTTCGACACGATATGGGCCCACCATTTAAGGCCTTGGGGCATTCATTTTGCTCATCGGATGGCGATATGCGCACGTATAACAAACTAGTTGAATGGCGCTTTCATTTTGCAATCAGGGTCAAATGCAGTACGGGGGAAGGAGGAATAATAATTTGTAGTGGCCATGGTTACATATTTTGAAAACATATTGCAATAAATAAAAATATCGTGTTTGAAAGCATTTCATTTTTGCTAACCTTCGATATATTCGATAAATGACATGTAGAAATTTTCAACCTTTCGATACATTTCAGTCAAAGAAACCTTACGCTTCTGGCTCAATTTTCTGATACTTTAAAAGTGCACATGAAATGTGAAATTTACGGAAATTTTCTTCTTTCCCCGTGCTTTATTGTTAGGGAAAGCATAACCGCCTTCACAGTCTTCATAAATCTATTACGATAAATATAAAAGACTATTAATATTTAACTATATGTCCATTACGGTAATTCCATCCGTAATTCCCTATCGACATTTGATATAACGATTACTAAAAAAAATAAAAATATATTTATATTTTTTTGTGTTATATGTATATATATACATATATTATATATTATATGTATATATATATATATATATTATATATATTATATATACACATGTATGTAAGTGTATAATTTGAAATGATCATATTGAAATATTCACAATTCGTAACTATTGATACATCTTTACGGAAATAATTACGGTGCATAAATATTGATGTATAAATATCTCCATGGATTGCAGATCCATACCCTCCGTCCTTAAAAATTGCTCACCCTGTCCACTGGATCGCGCGCCACGCCCTCCGCCTGAGTTCCCCATTTCTCTCCTCTTCTCTCTCTCCTCTCCGAACTGCTTCCCTCGAAACCCACCCGCCGGGAATCCGACCGCCGACCTGGTACCCACCAATCATTAGGTTTAAGTCTTCTCCCGCGCGCACGCGCCTCTTCTGTGACCACCGCTCCTAGAGGAGCCTCCTCGTCTAAGCTCCTAGTAACCATCATCCGCCCGCATACAAAATCTCCTCGTCCATTTCGGGGTTAAATAACTAAGTGGGCACCCCGCTCGGATTCCTCCTCCCATCATGCCCCGTCCATCCCCTTGGATCTCCCGCGTTGGATACGGAAAGCTCGTCCCTTTGGGACTACGGAAGGGGGTGAGGAGGGCGCTGGAAGAACGGTAGGTCTGCCGATTCAATGCTCGTCGAATATTCTTGGCTAGTCCAATGGCTCTGAGATGTTAGCTAAATAATAATTCAGCGACTTGCAATAAAACTATTTGCTTTTCATTCAGTACTAACAGTACAAAATAATCATAATTGCAACATTGAAGGAATTGTACAGAACTAGATAAGCAAAGTTTGGTTACTGTTTTTCTTTAAAAGCAGTAATCTTAGGTACGTATGAGTGGTTTTCATGGATTACTTGTGGATATAAATGTCATTCCAGAAGCACAGAAATATATTTCCCAACGATATGAAATGATCAGATACAGGCATATAAGTATCGATTTTTCTTAGCCCAAGTTGTGATCAAAATAATAAATTGAGAGAAATTTAATGAAATTAGTAAAATGTTTACGGACGGGTAAGTACAACCAATTGAATATGAAAATTTGATTGCGCCCACAAAAAGTTTTCATAAGCATAGTGACCGAAAAGTCGTGATGGCGGTAAAAAAATTTCTATTCAATAAAACTGTTCCTGACGTGATTTAGTGGAAAATCTTCCTATTTGAAATTGAAAAATATCTAACTTGACTTTTCCACATAGAAAATTTATTTACGACCTAGGTTTCGCTACAGTATTACAACTGACCTTAAGATGTTATACTATAAGGAAAACTAGGTCGTAAATATATTTTCTACGTGGAAAAGCCAAGTCAGTTATTTTTCAATTTCAACATTTTTTCAATTGAATCGCAATGTTTTCTTCGTTTTCGGAAATCAGCAGGCTTCCTTTTGAGAATTTCTATTTCTTTGAGAAAAGTCTATTGACAGGTTACAAAGCAAATACAGCACCAAATTTATGAATGTCTCAATCTATAAGAACAGGCATCAGTTTCTCCCACATGTCACAGAACACTGGAACATGCCCCGTGAAAGTTTTCAAATTAAAAATGAAATAATTTTAAATAGACACGTTAAATTCAAAATTTTAAAAATAACTGCTGAACACTTGCATACAATCCTGCAAGCCAACATAGTCTAATTTGGTTGTTAAATACGAGTATAGTATCTTAAGACACTATTACTTTGCATGTGGTTTTGTTCTCTTTTACGGGTAGTGTCCTAACACCCGCCGCCACACGCTCTTGAGGCGGCTTGCGGGGTATTACCCAGATATAGATGAAGATGAATCAATCAAAGCAAAATTACCTCAACACGGGATTATTATTACTATTAATGGTAGCCTATTTGTAAAGGTACCTACCTAAATGGACCAAGAGCCTAAACACAGCGACACTTGCAAATTGTCCTAGGCACTACTTGCAACTGGGCACTAACACACCGTAACATTGCAAATACGCCATATATTAACTTCAAATACTTCCCACCTTTCCTCATTCCGTCCAATAGGGTTAGTCTTCAACCCTCTCTGTCCCCTTTCCCCAGAATTCTCAGCTCTCACTCAAAATGTTCAGCAATCAATTGTCACCCAATATTTCCACAACAGCTAAAAGCGTCCTTCCCCATACCTCGCTTGCCCCACGTCCTCCCCTCTATCAAAAGTCTTACGCATCCCATCGCCAATCAAAATGCTCTTTATCCACATTCCCCGCCACCTTTGAGTTTCTCCTAAAAACAGATGACGAAGCAAAAAATGACGAGTAATACGAAGGTAAGGTGATATTTTCCTTTGAAATACGTGTTCTTATGGATAAACAGGGTTTTGCGCATTTCGTAAGTACGAGCGGTTTTCCATAGATTGAAGGCAGTTTGAACATTTAAAAAAATTCATTCGTAAGAAAAAGTTTGTATTGACGGTGGTAGTTTTCTACAAACTTACTTCACTGTTCTACATGGCTCACCTATAAGCACTTTTCGTAACGCTGAAACAGTTTCTTCAATCCCTAATCATATAATACGCCGCCTGGGAACGAAACTATTTGACAACGGAGGTCTCGAGTTCCTCGTCTTTAAACCGTGGTCCATCAAGCCGCTGTTTTCAGTGCAAAAATAGGAAATTGTCAGAAGCTAGGTGCAGAAGGTCGGGTCCGAGGATAGCGGTCCAAAAACACTCGTCCACTCGACACTCTTTGCTCTTTGTGTAGGTCAGTAAGCATTTTCGGAACCAAAACTTGCACACAATTTGTGACATCTGAGCTCTTCCGTAATAATCATGTAAATGAATGCTGCGTTCAACAAGAGGAAGTTTATCATCCAGAGCACTAATCGTCAATCGTAGATCACAGTCCTTGGTCCGCTTGTTGAAAGGTTTCCACGGCCCTACCACTTCGCTCTCCGTCGTACGAATTTTTGCGGTCATTTTTGAAGTCTCCAAGCCATTTTCTAAACTTTCATTGCAGTAGTTTCATAAAAAGACACGATTCCCGATGGATTTGAGTAGCTGAAGGTCCTTTTGCACAGAAGAATCAAACCACAACACCCGCTTTGAAACTGGCGGGAGCAACGAATATCCTGGGCATTGTTATACGCATTTACCGAAAGGAAAACAATATAAATAGATCTGAACAATATCTTCGGTGGTATTGGCAACAATCAATAGATGGCGCTGTAAGCGTACAACGTTGTTCTGACCCGCCAATATTAGGTAACGGCCCTTGTTTTTCGAATATGCCTCGAAGGTAAACGCATATCCAAATAAGCAAAAATGAAACCCATATTATATATACGATCGGATAGGCATATAACTATCGTTTTGTTAAATCCTGCACACATTGTTATCGAAATAACAAAGTGAGCAAATTTCAATCAAGACGATAAAATGGTAGGCGAGTTGCCTTGTATTTAATCATTTAAACAAATTGAAATATATTCTCATTCAAGGCTGATAATTTCATTTTTTAATAGTTTTACACTTATATACTTGTTAATTTATTTATATATTTATATTTTTTCATGTTCGTTGTTTATTATGTTTTTTTATCTTTCATGATTGATGATTAATAGTGCCACATGAAATAGTGTGCGCATTCCCATGGAAACTACATTTTCTCAGAACTGCGTTGCGTTCAATTCACCACACACACAGAATTTTAGCGCTGGAGAAGTCTCGCGATGTTTTTGTCTTCGAAACAGGAATTTCTATGATGAAAAACAAGAATTCCTTTGCGTCGTCCTTTCCGCTATTTCTCTAAACCGTTGATGCGTGATGTCTTTTCCTTCTAGACGGTGGGAGGGGTTGTAGTGTCAAGAAATATTCCCTTGATGTCAAGATACGGATAAAGTGTGTTTAAGGAATCGTTTCGCACCTTTAGCCGAGGGCAGGGGAAATTATTGGCCCTTATTCCGCGTCAAGCGAGTCACTGGGGCATCACCCCGCGGGGGAGGTTTGAACTTAAAAGTCTCCCTCGGGAGTAGAAAGAGAGCTGGAACCCCTCTCCCCCCCCTCCCCCACACTTTCGCTACATAACTCCCCTCTTTTTCCAACCCCTCCTTGCCTGCCACGCCCCCTTCCTCTTCTCTACCCCCTGGGGAAGGGGAGTGAGGGTGGCAGGAGGGATACTTCCTACGCGGATCTACCTACGCAAACCCTCCTCCCCTTTCACTCCTACTCCTCCTCATTCTTTGCGCCCCTTCAACCCCCCTCCCTCCTCTCCCTTACTTCTCTCCCTTTCCATCCCATCCCCCTCTTCTGAAAACTTTCCTCGGCGTCAACCGACAACACACGCACGCACGAACACACACACACACCCACCCCCTGGAGGCGGGCCGCATTCCTGCATCCATTTCACTAATCTCCCGTTTCCAAAAGGGGTTTTGGGGGTGGAGGAAGGAGAGGAGACCGACCCATCTCAAGACGGATTATTCTTGGAAGTGAAAGGGAAGAGAGAGAGAGATGGAGGAGGGGGAAGAGATGGATGGATAAGGAAAACCGTCTTATCGGCAGTTCCGAGCCGAACCACTCGTCTCCGCAACTCGGGAGAGGTGGTGATGGGGAGCGGGCTGGGGGGGAGGGGCGATCATTTTGGGCGGCGCCGATGGGAGGAGGCATGGCTAAGGGGAGAGGTCCTTAATATTTACACAACAAAGCCTCGTGCATCCCCCAACACCCTTTTCCCGAGAGACGTGCCTTTTGTTCCCCAAGCAATATCGACGGATAACGCTGAACGTTATTAAGACTTGATTCAAGGGAATTTTCACGCCAATCGATGCTGATGACTGTTCTATATAATTAATTAACCATTGTCATTAGAGGTCAGTGTTGAACTAACAGCGTTAAGCCATTGTTGGTTCCCGTTCGACTCGCGATGTTGATTTTCTTTCAATTGAAATTTATTCGAAAGTTTTCTTTATGTTTCCTATGCAATAATTGCACAGTGTAAAAATAATTTGCCTGGACCGAGATTGTTGCACCGAAATTGTATTTGTTGCATTGTAATTGTAATTGCTGCAGTGTAATTGTATTTGTTGAATTTTAATTGTAATTACTGCAGTGTAATTGAATTTGTTGAATTTTAATTGTAATTGCTGCAGTGTAATTGCATTTGTTGACTTTTAATTGTAATTATTGCATGGTAATTGTATTTGTTGAATTTTAATTGTAATTGCTGCAGTGTAATTGAATTGGTTGAATTTTAATTGTAATTGCTGCAGTGTAATTGTATTTGTTGACTTTTAATTGTAATTATTGCATGGTAATTGTATTTGTTGAATTTTAATTATAATTGCTGCAGTGTAATTGAATTGGTTGAATTTTAATTGTAATTGCTGCAGTGTAATTGTATTTGTTGAATTTTAATTGTAATTATTGCATTGTAATTGTATTTGTTGAATTTTAATTGTAATTGCTGCAGTGTAATTGTATTTGTTGCATTGTAATTGTATTTTTTGTATTGTAATTGTATTTTTTGCATTGTAATTGTATTTTTTTGCATTGTAATTGTATTTTTTGCATTGTAATTGTATTTTTTGCATTGTAATTTTTCATTGCAATGCGCATTACCGGATGACTCCGTTAAAAGTTACTGTCGCGGCATCTTCCGCAGTTTATTTTAATTAATGTTTTATTTTTCTCAACGGCATAGCCATTATACCACCATTTTATTTCTTTAGAAGTTTTTTCTACACGTTTCCATTTTACACCTAAACAACCCATCATCTCCTCAAAGTACGGAATGTATTAAATTGTCAATAAAAGGTTTGTGAGGAATCATATCTTCTTTTCATACAAACCGGTGTTTACTCTACAATCAATTGTGCAAAATTAAATACCCGGGAGGTTGTTAAGAGCAACGGCAACATTTTTATTGCATGTTTGCTATGCCCCAAAAGCAAATTATTTATCTTTATTTATTAAAGGATAATGTAAGTACCATTGAAATAAAATATGTATTTATTATTTACAGTGAGTTTCATATTCGAGGGATGTAACTATTTATCAATCACTTCTTCCTGCTTTCGCGAGTATACTTTCGGAAGCAAACAACGAAAGCCAATTTGCATGATATAACAAACTCTTACAATCATACAAATATCACAACAAATTGATTAATCACATCAATAACTGAATAATTATGTTTCTTAGTATTTTACATGCCTACTAGTGTAATAAAATAATGGAAGTGCACTGAGGACACGTAATTTCTATATTTATTCAAATTTTATCAAAATCTTTTCTTCAAGGAATATGATTGAAAATCTTTATGCATCAATGTCACATGTCTAATTCCGATCAGCGGGGGATATTCATCATTAAGGTTTCGCAATTATAATTTCCCCAACAATGCCTGGGTTGTTACGTCGGTGACTTGATAGTTTCCTCAGATTCACATTGAGACCATGATGACGTTGGCTTCCTCATTGTCTAGTCTCGGCAATGCCAGGTACTTCCTTTTGGGGGTGGGGGAGGTCATTCAGTAAATATTTGGAATTGTCGACTTTCGACAAAAGAGGAAATTTTAACGAGACGGCCTTTGTGAATGCTGAATTTTATTTGAAAAAAATGGGAATCGTCAAGGCTGTAACTTCATAACCTCGGAGTTATCGTGAAACGACCATTTCGAGATCTCATTGACTATCCCTTCTAAAATAGCCCACAGAGGTACATAAGTTATGAAAGAATCCAATCAACTGATACATATCCATCGTCATTCCTTCCTCCCTCGCATAACTCCTACCTCCCCGACATAATTATCTTATTCGTTCCTTATCTTCGACCCATCATCCTTCATTCTGTCCAAAAGAGCTTATCCCGAACCAATAAGCTTAAATCTCTTCGTCTTACCCAACACTCTCCCTTCCATCATGGCTTTCAACATCATGCTGCTTCTCAATATTTCCTCCATTCACTCTTTCCTGTTCCCTTCGAATTTCTCCAAAAATTCTCTCCATTCGCCATTACAGAATACTTTTTTCATTTTTCCTCTTCCCCGACCGACTAATTTCCTCCACACGACGAAGGCGTCTAGAAACCACGCCCATGAACTTCCTAGCCTTGCTTCTTATCCCTATCCTATTCCCTTAATATCCCCTGCGTATACTTGCCTTAAAGACCAGTTCACGTAGCCCGTGATTCACATTGAAGTATTTTCCGATCTCTCCTTCACGTCTTTATTCTTCTTGATATCATCAGTTCCCTTCCCCCCTTTCCAAAACTGCACTTACTCTACTGTTTTTCTCATTACAAAGCCCATTTTACTCAAAAAAACTGCCTAAGTAGGTGAGGTTTCCCTTAAAGTATAGTTCGATGCGTCACGTACTAAAGTTAACCTCCACTTAACCTTCCTACTCCGGTGAAATTCTCTTACCTACTTGGTTCTCCTCGCGATTGATGCTCATCTAAGTGTTCAAGCATTGATCAACAGTAAGTGAAATCCCTTGCCTCTTTGACTGAATAATGCTTTGATCATCTGCAAATCTCTTTGCCTTAAATAGCTCCATTCCTACGTTCATTCCCGACTAAAACTCTTAACCACATCTCCCTCTACAACGGTTGCCATTCCATTTCTTCAGCAAATAATTTTTAACTCACGGGAAGATTTTCTATAAAACCCGGAGTAGACGCAGACAAATGAAAGCTTTTTCTAACCTTTACGTAAGCTCGGAAGCCACATTCAACGACCTCTTATTCTTCATAGTGCTCAGAGAAGACATACATTATCTAATCTCTTATTTTCTGAAAACAAGTCACAGATACTGAATTTAAAATAGTCACGCAGCGTTATCAACTGTGAAGAATTTTATTTTAAGACTGAGGAAAAAAACTGCCGCGTTCACATCCACTACCCCGAAAAAGGAATATGAAGCCTTTGTTCCTTCTATCAAAGCGGAGATCTCACCGAAATCAGTAACATGCCCTCCGAATTTATTTTTTACGAATGCATATAGCGTAGGCTCGTCATTCATTCAGCATAAATATTCTCTTTTATCATATATATTCTTGAAATTAAGAGGAACGTCTTACATTGATTACATGCAATGCGCGTAATATTTTAGAGTAATGATGTTCATTGTTTTCATTTGTTTATCTGACAGAACTAATCATCAAATTCTTTTACTCCTTTGTATCTGATTTTCAGCCAATCTCCTCATTACCGTGTACCTTCTTTCAACCTGGACGTTGTATATTAGTTGGATTACTTATACATACTTCCTCTCCTTCTTCCACCATTCCTTCGATACCACTTTCTAAGAAAATATCACTTCACGCGTCTCGTCCAATCGAATTCACTTTCATTCTTCTGATCATTTTCATAATTCCCCTTCCTCGTCCCCATATTCTTAAAAATACCCTCTCTTTCCTTGTCATATCTTCCAATTTCACTGCTTCAGTCTTCCTCTTTATCCAAATTCCCAAGAATTTTGATCACTTTTTCACATTTTTCTTCCTCAGTGTCCAAGTGTTCCTTCCATACATTGTAACGCTGCAAACGAGGGACTTTGCTAGCCTTATCGGCAAATCCAACAACGCAGTTCTAGACATGGTGGGGAAAGAGCTTGTTGGGGAAATTTGTAGAAGACGGTAAAAGTGGATGCAGGAATTGGATCCTGAAGACTCGGATATAGAGGGGAACATTCTTGGAAGGTGAGGTAAGGGGAAAAAAGTATAGGCAGTCTGGATAGAATCAAGGTAGGTAGGAAGTATGCAGAGATTAAGAAAGGGTAGCTGGAATATGGGGTTTAATAATAATTTGCGGCCTATTGGCTAGGGTTTGCGAGTAAATTGGTGATTAGGGTCATAGTTTACTTAAGACCTACCCTAAGTATGTACACTGCTCTCCTATTATAATAATTCTTAAAGATTTACTCAACGGTCTAAATAGGGGTGTCCCTTGTGAATGCTTCCTTTGCCATGAGAATTTTTATTCTTGTATCTTTTAGTGATAACATATCATCTGTAATCATACTACTCAAATAGTTAACCCATTCATTTGTACAATGTCTTCATTATCCAACTTTAACTTAATCCTTTATCCTACCATAAAAATACTCTTATTTTTCTTCCCATTTCATTCCTCCTCCTTCCATTTTCCTCCAATTTGTTGTTTTGTCCTTTGAAAATTCTAGCTAATTCCTCTTTATTTTCATCCATTGCCACGAGAGAATGGCCTATCTACAAATTTGACTCATTGTAGTCATTTAGGTGAATAAATTACTAAGGATCGAGAATTGAATATACAACCTTTCACTTATCGCGATCAACGAAAGGTTAGTCATGACCGAGGCCCATGGTGAATTATCAATTAAGTATAGAAATGAAACAAATCCCCTCATTAGTTCCTTATGCTGGCGGGTCTTATCTTTATTTGAAGTCGGATTGGTGCAGTGACTTCCCACCCCAAGCACCATTGCTAGAATCCCGAAGTTGGCATAATTTTTCAGCTGCAAACCAACCTCTACTTGTGGTGTGATGTGGAGAGCACTTCAAATTGAGTACTCCGTCCGTCAGATTGGACGCAAAACTGCGTGATTCCTTGGCACCCTTCGTTATCAAAATAGGCCAAAGTCGACGCCCTGGTTTTCCCCCTCCGCTCATTCTTCCATCATTCCCCAAAAATCCCTCATCTACCGAATCACCCGTCTATTCTTATTGGAGTAAATGACCTCAGTTGTCCATCACCTTTAATGATAATTACTAGTATTGCTACTAGCTTTTTGTTCCATGAGAACCGCACGTTTTGAAAGTTTCCAGAAGAGGGGCAAAACTTAAATTATCCAACGATAACTAATTCTTACGCGGTGTTTACTATGTAATTGCAGCAAATGAGCTGTTTCCCAATGGACAACATCCGGACGGAGTGCTTTCTTTTATTCGGGGACCAGGGAAGGGTGGAAAGGAAAAGAGACGTTGGCGAGGGAGGGGGACGGGGTCGGGGGGGGTGGTGCAGGAGGCCGCCGTCCCCGCGGCCGTTCTAGTGTGCATGTCAACCGTTCATTGGGGAAGGAGGCGGAGGAGGGGAGGGATGAACAGTGCACGCAAACGTCAATGATGGGCAGTTTGGTGCTCGCCTGTTGCGTGTATCCGGGAGCGGACGCGGGATGAGGGCGGCGCCAGCCAACTGCAGAGCGCGTATCACGGTGAGAGGGGAGAGATGCGATGGGGATGGAGGATGAGGATTGCGATTGCGTGATATTCCTTTTCCGATATCGATAGTCGTCGATACAGAAAAAAGATAGAGAGGAACTAAAGACAAGCATAGACATAGTGTTAATTTTCACGTAAATCGAGAGATTATCTCACCATAGCACAAATTATTTGTCCGGGTCAGGGTTCGAACTCGGGTCCCCAGATCTCCGGCCAAGTAGTTTGGATGGTTTAGCTTAGAAGGGATGGATAACTAAGGAATTTAAGGGGGATGCGATGGTCCTTCAAAAGGTGAGAGAACGGTTGGGTCCAAATTTTGGTGTAGCCAAGTTCCTTCTTTCACATTGAAATTCTCGTATTTCGTGTCCACATCACTCCGCTTAAGTTATCGTTACGATATTCCTTGCTGTTTCTTTGGAGAGATCGGGTAAGAGAATCCAGAATGGAAGAAACAACCAATACGATCTCTACAGAGTACATTGATTTAATATCTACACTATCTTTCACTATCGACTGTATCGATTAATGGTATCCACTCATTCGATCATAATCGACCTCATCGATCAATTTTGTCTAAATCCATGAATATCGATTGCCTAATACTGATGCTCGACTGTAATGCAGTGAAATATCAATGCAATTGAGTGAAAATGTTGTCCACAATTTTATATTGGCAATACCGACAATATACCGTCAATTCTAGAATATGTTTGTGTGTGTGTGTGAATCGGGGCACTTGGTTGCATAACCCCCCCCCCAGATTTCATTATAACTTACGTTTCATCGATAGCTCAAGTAGAGTATCGGTCCGGAAAAGGGGAAAGATCCTTTTTCGACTCCCAGTCAAGGAAATGTTTTTGCACTTGTGAACTTCTCGATTCCACCTTCCTCACCTCTCTCGTTTTCGTCTTTTATATGTGTTCCTGCCCATTTTCCTTCTATCTATTTCCATGTGAATGAGTGTATTCGCCAAATGGTGGTTTTCGTGTTTGAATAGGGATGTGTGTGTGTGTGTATATATACGAGGGTCATCCGGAAAGTAGTACCCGTTCGTGCCGCATGAAGTGCTGACGACGCGAGTAGCCGCTGGACGAGGTCAGATAGCTTCAGTGGCTTGTCTGCCTTCTCTGAGCCAAGTTGCGTGACGCTAGCATTGCCTGTGTTGTTTCTGTGATTGTTTACAATGTTTAAAAAAATTGAGAACGCCGCCAGTTGTGAAGTGAGGGCAGTGATTAAATTCCTCAATGCAAGAAACGTTCGCCCATGTGATATTCATCGCCAATTAAAGGAGGTGTATGGAGACAATGTAATGGACGAGTCGTCTGTTCGGCGGTGGTGTCGCAACTTCAACATGGGGAGGGGGAACACACACGACGATGAGCGTTCGGGGAGACCGTCTGTCATTACAGACCAACTGGTGAGCTCAGTTGACGAATTCGTGAGGAACGATCGGCGCGTCACAATTGATGACATCTGTGAGCATTTTCCCAATGTTTCTCGAACAATTGTTCATGAAATTGTTAAACACCATCTGCATTATGCAAAAATTTGTGCAAGATGGGTCCCTCGCGTATCTCAATGAGCTGGCGGCGAAGGACTATGCAGCAGGAATACAGAAACTTGTCACACGTTATGACAAATGCCTTAATTTGCTTGGAGATTATGTTGAGAAGTAGTTTAAAGTATCCTCTTTCAAATAAATTTTTTTATGTTTGTTAATATTTACTTTTGTGTCTTTATTTCACGAACGGGTACTACTTTCCGGATGACCCTCGTATATATATATATAAATATATATATATATAATATATATATAATATATATATACATATATATTTATGCACATTTATATATAATATATATATATATACTATACCACTATATATTGTGTGTATATATATATATATATATAAAGAAAGAGCGGATATTTATTTTAATGCAGTCTTATGGCAAAGCCTTAAAGAGCACGCCATAAAACCAGATATAGAAGAAAGCAAACGAGATTGGGAGGGCTGAAACGAATAATAGCAAAAGATGTACATTAGGTGGTAAACTTGAAGATATCTCGAATCTTAGATGATAAATTTCCGGATTAATATTATTCATTAAGGAGTAATACACCCACGAAATACAGGTCCTCTAGTCCTTGCTCAGTACTCAGTAATACCTCTAGTCCTTGCTCCGACTTGTATTCTACGTACTTCGTAACCTCCCACGCAACTTTTACGTCTTATTTGTGCCCTCCACCAACCCATATATTCGCAAACTGTATCCACCTCAAAGTTCCTTCACTACAACTATCTGCCTCCGCCATCGGCGTCCCAACATATCCCACGTCATGACACCCCTCGCCTTAGCGCGTTAGAATTCCTCCGTGGGACGTACTTCCAACTACTTCAAGACACACTCTTATTTGTTCCCTACCCTTGTAACTTCCTTACCACACCGTTGCCATATTTTCACTATTCCTCTATAATGGTTCATGCTTAAGCCTATTTCTCGTAATATTTCCCCATTATCCATACTCCTGCCGGGGTATGCATGACTCACTTAAGAAATATCAACACTGTAAATAAAAGTATTGGTTAACTTTTTCCTGACATACTTATTTGTGCCTATTCCAGTATTCATTAATTGATTCTTTTTGTTTGAGATCGCTTGTTTTTTTTAAGGTTAACTTTCTATTTTTTTGTCTCATACTTATTTTTCTTGCTATTTATACCCTAATTGCTTTTTTTCATCATTTTATGGAAGGAATGACACCTTATCTCTATCTGTTCTAAACTTAATCCCTCCAATCTTATTTCCATGGTCTCTCCTACCGTAGTACAATTGGGCAGATTAAACATTTCCACCATCTATATGCAAACGGGATGCATATTTCATTTTTAATAATAAGAACAGCATCTCTTTTTAATCGAATTACCTTTTCCGAATCTTGTATTATTTACATTATATCCTCCTACCTTGTTAATGGCTATTTCTCTTCGAAATAATAATTTTCATTTACCCATAGTACAAACTAATCACTGATAGGGTTACATGTTTCGTAATATACGGTAACCAACGTCTTTGGCTTCCTTGGGTAATAAAACAGCCAGTATATCCGAGTCGACAGTCACTGCTGCGACTCAAGGAGTGAGTCTCAGTAGTCTTGCAACAGAAATAAAATGATTTTGAAAACACCAGGTAATCGGACCAGATCTGTATACTCACTGAACCAGGGGAATATTTATTGATGAGTTAACTTATCATCACATACATTGGTATTGTGTATTTTTTTATCAAATTTATCATTTTAGATTCGTAAAACAGAAGTCACCACATTTAAAATTCGTCCTCGTTTTTTCCCGAAGGCGCATCACAACAAGCAAGTACGAAAACAAGTAATTTACCATAGCTCCTCCCAACAATTCGGTTCCTTGTTTCCTTCTTCGAATGGTATTACATCTGTTTCTCCATTTATCAACAGTTTATCCCGGCGTTGGCAACTCAGTCTTATATTTAGGATTCAATAGTTAATTTACATAATGATAGAGTGCGTTGACTACTCATATAGTTATTTATATATCTGTATAGATAACACTAGTGCTGCCTGGGTTGTTCTTCGAAGTCGTGAACTTTGATTCAATGCTTATTGAAAAACTTGTTTTATTTCTTCCTTCACTCCTTCCTTCATTTAAATCATTTTAACAGCTTGAAATTTAAGGTTAAATATCTCTTTCAGAAATAAAAAAGACCAAACTATATTCACAAATCAGATTCTCTGATACCTGTTTATCCCAGTTGCTAAAAAATCCGATTACAAAGGAATTTTGAAGACTAATCAGATTTAATCGCTTTTATACTTTATATTCAATGCTCATTAAATGACTGAATGATGATAAAATAAAGCGTGATATGATCACGCTTTCTGATTTTAGCTACTTTAGTTAAAATTTCTTCAACATGATGGCGCACAAGTAGGTGGTGGTAGCTTGCAGGTCCCACAACACCCAAATGAATAAAGCTTATATTTTAAATACAACGTAATTTTACATAGTTCTCAGGCATGTTAATTCTCTTACTCTTTCATTCGCAGATACTATTTTCAATCCAGAATTGCTATTACTAGTAACTACAAATTAAGAAATACTTAAAATTTTCATGTTGCTTGCCTAGTTTGGAATAACCTCCAGCCACACACTCTAGTGATGGCTTCCAGGGTATCGTATTAATGTAGCTACAGACTGCGTCACTCACATATTTCCATTCTTCGATTCTTCCTTGCGATTGCTGATAGTCTAAAATTATGTCACAACGCACTATGATTGAATAAATTGAGTAATTGGCTGAAAATTGCGGTTAACGAGAATTTAATTTCACGGAGATCGGGATGCTGCGGTAGCTAACATACTGGCTTCCCATCGAGAAACCCTTGGTTTGAATCCTGGAGAGGGCAGGTATTTTTCAATGGTTTCCCGGTCCCTAATAATTAAGGTGCTTTTTGGAGGACACTTGAAGTGAGTGCGCCGTCTGTCGGATGGGACTTAAAACTGTGGACCCCTTGGCGGTTTTTGATAAGAGTAGGTTAAGACCGACGCCGCGTTCCTCTCCACCCTTTATCCTTCCCCATTCAACCCTAAAGGAGAAAATGATCTTAGCTGTCGGTTGCATCTCCTAAAATCTCCTCCTATTCGTTTCCAATACTGTCACTCGCATATTCTCGGAGATTAAGACGGGGACTTCATTGCTGTAGGTACTTCCGTAATCTCAAGTGATTTTTTCATCTCTACGTCGACTGCTTCTATTTAAATCATCAAAAAAAAGATCTCCGGACTAAAATAAAATACTAAGTCAGAAAACATTTTCCGGGTAAGTTTTCCCAATGGATTACACAATACACAACCGAACCTCGATGAAAATATATAAGCCATAAACACAGTAATCAACCCGAAGGTCGGTTTGGTAGGTGATAGTTGAGTTCACGCAATACTAAGCCCTATACGGCGTGTGAAATTCACACATCAGGGTAGGGGGGGCGAGTTCCTTTCCCTGTGCCGCTTGTGGTTACCCAGGAAGATCCGGTACCCGAAAAATAACATAGCTTGAGAGGAGCTGCAGGTGCCAAGAGACTTTCCCGGGAATCGAACCCGGTCTCCGGTCAGTAGTCTAACGCGCTACTCCGCACTACCTCGACCCACTCACATACATATATATATATATATATATATATATATATATATATATATATATATATATATATATATATTAATATATACATATTAATATATATATATACATATATATATATATATTCATACATACATATATATATATTTATATATATAGATATATATATATTTCTATATATATATATATATTTATATATATATATATATATTTATATTTCTATATATATATATATATATATTTCTATATATATATATATATATATTTATATATATATATATATATATATATATATATATATATATATAAAACGACTACCTTCTTCTATAATTTCCGAAATCGTTTTTATATTTATGAAAGCCTTTCTTACGTTAAAATGAAGGGTTCCACGGGCGTATTTGACATTGAAACCATTCGCTTGTCTTTCTTACCATAAAAAGAGCGCAATTTCACGAGCATGGTGCCGTCAGAACCAATAAATCAATAAAGATACCCAGTATCCGAAAAACTAAATCGCTCGTCCGAAGTGGTTCGGGGGAGTGCTTCGAATAAACGATGACGGATGTGCCGTATTACAATGTGACATTGAATGAAAGCACGGCTAGGCGAATTTTCGATGCATCGATCGCGATATATGGCATTCGTATAACCGCACGAATCGACATCGATCCGCCTGCAAGTGCGATGAATTGTACCACGATATTTTTTTCAATAGGAGATATTATGCGATGTGGTTCTACATGCGATATCATGCCCTATATCTATTATTAATATCGCAAGTAAACATATTTCCCAACATTCGAGTTACAACGCGAATAATATGAGAGAACCCTATAGTCGTCAACAGACAGTGGGTGAAATAGTTTTAAGATGACAAAAAAACACGTGTAAATCATTAGCATACTAACCAGGAGTGTGACTAGGCGATTAGCTGGCTCTAAGGGTATGGGAATGAGATAAGTCCGCATGTGCGTCATAGGGCATAGATGCACGTGTGATCAGCGTGGGGGAAGGAGCGGTCGCCGAAGGAGGGATGCGGTCGTCGAGGTCACTTGCACCGTATGGATGGGTGGCTGTGTGGCTGTGTGTGTGCGTGTGCTGGATAAGTTTACCCTAAGAGTGGGGTCGGTGAGGGGAGAAACCTGGAGTCGGTATTAACCTACTTTTAAAGGATACTGGAGCCACGCAGTTTAACGTCTCATACGAGTAACGGTGTACCTGAAATGTTTTCCAAGCAAAACGCAAGGGAATCTTCATCCAGAAAATGCAGTTTCCTATCGCTGCGCAGCCATATTAACCTTGCAAGTCCACGCTTATTGGAGAAGCTGGTCATTTTATCTCATCCCAGGGATGGAAATTGTTTCTTTCCACGACCCTGGGGAATTATCGCTCTTTTACACAGCACTTTAACCTTGAGGATACTTTAATAAAATCATTGTATGCCATCATATCTATAAAAAGTTGTGGATGGTCAATCGTTAGTTAGCCAAAGGGGTGCAATTATTATTTATTTTATTTATGTATTTATCGACTAAAATGGGCGAGGTTGAGACTTATAGTCCGTTCTACCACCTATCCCTTACATTAAAGACAATTACATACAGCCAAGCATTAGATAGAAGAAAATACACCTAAACAGGAATCGAACCCGCGACCTCTAGGTTGGAGGGCAAGGACGTTACCCCGCCGCCAATACGAATATATACGATATTACGTACTGAATGAACTGCAGGATCAGTACGATAGGTTTGAAGTGTCTCCACTCCATGAAGTTCTCGTTCTCTGTGATTTAGAGATATAAGTGCCAAGAAGGATGGAAAGGACAAAATAGACGGAAAGTAAAACGAAGAATGAAAGTTCTAAGCATAGGAGAAGAAGAGTGGGCACAGGATAAACGTAGAGGAAATTGAATGCTGAAGAATAATATATATATATATATATATATATATATATATGAGACAGGAGAATGTTTTAGAAAGCGAGGTGAAGAGAAGGAAAAAATCGGCATTATGGATGGAATTAAGGCATGTAGAAGGTAAACAGAGAAAAGAATAAATTACTTTATGATGAAATGTGATGTAATTGTGGAGTCCAAGAACACGTGCATTTTGTCTGATATTAGTTAGGTCTTCCTTCATATATCGAGGAAAGTATTGTCTTCAAGAAAATAGGACAAACCACCTGCCTCTGGGGAAAGAAGAAACTGCTTTTGTTGGCTGGCGCTATCTCGCTTCTCCGTTTAAATTATATATATAAATAAATATATATATATATATATATATATATATATATATATATAATGAGGAGATATTATAATTCCCCCGGGGTCACAAGTAAACTCTTTCTTAACCTATCCTATTCTATTCGTGACTGCAATCCTAACTTATCTAGCATTCTCGTTACGGTTTTCGTAAATATTTTTAACAAACATAGCTTTTTCGATGAGTATTCTTCCATGGATACTAAATATATTCCATGTGTTTAAGCATGTGTTCTAACTAAAGTGCAGTAACATCTTTTCATTGCAGTTTTTACAACCCGTTTAATTTAGCTTGACTTTTTTAAGGCGGCTGATCCGCATATCCTGCTGATCAGTGTACCCCATGTAAGGCTTGACGTTCATATTACACAGAACTGTTCGACCTGTTCTGGTTTATTCTATTCTTATTCTATTTTACCTACTATTTTTTATGTTGGTTGAAAAATATATCTTTTTTCAAAAAGAATACTTTGAAATTAGAAATATATACAGAGGCCAAGGAAAAAACTTGATAAAAATTTTCTCAGAGAGCATGAAAGTCCTCCTGTCTCATCTCTTTCACAAATAGAGTTTAGTGAGTTAAAAAAATTAGTGGCTGAAAATTACATTCCCTACAACGCTGTAATATCCTTTAACCCGAACCCTGCTTTACGTTCCAGACATATATGGATTGACTTCGGAGGAATATTAAGAGGACCTGTTTTCGATTTCCGTACACTTTGAATTTGGAAAGTGGAGTTGGACAAGAAAAATAAGGGTCCGCTCGCTTTTCCTACTTTGACCTTTGAATCACATTAACGTCGTGAATCCAGACAATGGGACCTGAGATAAAGAAAGAAGTTATGAGAAAATTTTCATCGCACCCCCATAAATACTAAGGACACACTCTACCTGCTTATGAATTTTCATTGCAGGAGGCAGATGTCCGCCCTTGATAAGCTCTTATTTTTGGTTATTATAATCTAGAAGTAAGAAGCGGGTTCAAGTTATCAGGTCATTTATTTTTTTCTCCTGACAAACTACTTAAAGCAGTTGGTTGAAACTTCTTTTACTTTTCACCCTTATCTCCCTACAGACTTCCAATTTTTTTCGAAGTTGACGACATGTTTCGTGGCCACCAAGAACTTTTCTGTAAGGGGTGTCACCCTTGCCCATCTGGATATACCGACTCATCCGTGACCGAGGTATCTTGGGTTCACTGTCCCGTTACGACGTACGGCCTTCTTTGAACTGCCACTCACCCACGAACGCATAATTTAATACACATCCATTACACCATCATTTCACCCAATTCACGATGAGTTTTCGATAAATGTGTTAAACCACCGCAAGTTGAGAAAACGAACGATCACAAGCTGTTTATGTACACTAAACGACGCCAATGTTTAGGAGCTGATATTTCCTCCCGCTCCAGCGTCTTCTATATAAACCCTATTCACTGTATGGTACAGTCAATTATTTCTTATTTTCATAAATATTTCCGGCATACTTTAAAGCTCAACCACATCTCTCTACTTACTTCTAGCCCAGATAAAATGATTGTGATAACTTAGGACTTATCACCCTGTATAGTTGCCCCGAATAGATTATGCGATGCACATGAAGTACTCGGTAAAACGCATCCTCACAAACAACATTCTTAGGACTCACGATCGCACGAAGGAATACACTCAGGTGGAAACGCCAACTCCATCAAACTCCAACAGACGAGAAATGCTAATCCATAAAAACCCGTGAGTACGTGAGCTCATTGTGGGCGCTCGTGCGTGGAATTAGAATGCCACGGACGGTCCCAGATGCGAGCAGTTCTGTAAACGTTTCACGCCCTCGCGCTTGTACATATTTCTGTCGGTCGGAAGAAACTCGTCGCATTAGATTAAAAATATCCCATTCATCGGCGATCTAATTTATTCCATGAAACAGGGTCACATCGGTGTGAAATTTCAATTTTTTTTGGCGTGGGATAACTATGTAAATGTTATCCGAGGAATTAACTGAGAGAAAATCCTCTAGTTTTCCCTTGAGTCCTCATAACTACATCTCCATTTAATATATTTTATGGACAGCGTGGGACGAGTCACCCAGACACCCTGATAGCAATTTAAAGGTTGAAAAGTTTTCATCGATTGCAGAAAACTGATCCCAGTGATTATCGTGTATTCCCGTGATCATAACTTACTAAAAATGCAAAGTTTCTAATCAAATCTGGACATCTATTATTCCCTCAAATTTACGCATGGTTCTATTAAGTTTATTATCTTTCACTAATTACCGATAAACGTCTGTCTCCTTATCCACTCGCCGATTTTCCTTGAAAAGGAAAAGAAAGAAAAGAAAAGGACGTATATCTGTATTACGACTTGGCGAAGTCTTTCACGTCTTCCGACGGTAAACGTTACGACTGCAAGCCCTGTTTAGCCTGCACTTTACTAAATCAACGAATGATGTAAGAAATCGGCTGGTTATTCTCAATTTACGGTTTTAAGTTCAGAATATTTAGATAAATAGAAAGATATATGTGGCTAGATATATTTGAATACACAGGAAATTTATATATATATATATATATATATATATATATATATATATATATATATATATATATATATATATATATATATATATATATAAATATTTACGGTAAGCGGTTCTCAGGCTTAAGCTTGGAGCTACACAGTATGTCCATGAGTTGGCTTCGAAGTGGATAACTCAACTTAATATGCGCACGTGCTCTGTGAATAAGCATGCTTAGGTAAAACCCGGTGAGATTCGGAAGGATTGTGCTTATATCCGTCAGTAGGATAGGCCTAAGATTAATACATTTTCAAATTAAACCTTAAAATGAAACACGAAAATGACTAGCATCAATCTTGGCCTTATAATATGCCATACGAGAATTCACAGACGAATAAGAAAAGTTTAGCCAAACACATAGGCGTAACACCAAAATAATCACATTATTATTTTAATTTGATTGAATTATATTATATTATATATATATATATATATATATATATATATATATATATATATATATATATATATATATATGTACATATATATATATATATATATATATATATATATATATATATATATAAATGTGCTTGGCTACACTTTTCTTATTCGTTTGTGAATTCTCGTATGGTATATTATAAGGCCAAGATTGATGCTAGTCATTTTCGTGTTTCATTTTACGGTGCGTACGGTATAAATATATATATATATATATATATATATACACATTTATATATATATATATATATATATATATATATATATATATATATATATCACATATATATACATATATATATACACACAAACACATATATATATATATATATTCAAGTGCTTTTGCGAACTAATATTTTCACATGAAAGGTTAGTGCCATAACACCCCCCACCATATGTCCTCGTGGTAACTTACGGAGCGTGACGTAGACGTACAAGAAGAACTATGGAAGTCTAAAAATATCCTCAAAACTTGAAAAAAATGTTCTTTCGCCAGAACGGCGCAACTACGCGCAACTTCAATTCGTTACAAGTTCAGAAAACTGTCCTGATAGATCAACGGAAACGATAACTTTAGCAAGAATGAATCTGGATTTGATGAAGCAAAAAGGATACCAAATGTGGATGAAGTGGACTGAAAAAGCTGAATTAAATTCCTAGACAAAGACCAGCTTGGCAGGACGAAGAACAAAAGGCAAGAAAGAAATTACTTTTGAGACATGAGAGAGAAGAGAATTCAAGAGAATATTCAAACTCCTATCTATAGTTCGGAGATATAATTTCGTGATTCTGTCTTGAATAATTTCAACCTACGTGCCCTATAAAACGAGATAAGAGAAATTTCTAAGGGTTTATGAAAAGTGGCTGGCAGGGATTATATGCAACTCTGTACCTAAAAGACCAAGATAAAAATAGGTTTGCCAAAAGGATGTACTTTTACGACCCTAATTATACCTACCATTTGAACCGAAAGTAAAGAAATAAGAACAAAACACAAAATAAATTAAAATAAAAGGATTTGTGTGACCTTAGATTCAATTAGAATACTCCGATTTGTTGAATATATAGCCGTTAGGCAGAGGAACAATATATTTGAAGGATTAACTAGCATCTGTGGAAAAAATCAGGAAATATGAGAAATTGAAATATAAGAATAATGGAGTTCTTAGAAGAAAATAAAAACATTTAACTAGGGCAGAAGAAACTGGAACGCTCGGAAAAACTTTGTTAACTAGGTAACAGGATCAGCAGCGAATGAAGAGCAAGGAGGGCATAGCGAGAAGATTAGTCGGAGCGGAGGAATTCCTTCGTAAGATACATCACCTAATTACCAGTTAGGTGACTTTTTGAACGAAAGTAAACACTTTAATAAATCGAAGGATCTCAGTTTTTCCCGGCGTATTGTATTCAGGAAGTTCTCTCGGGTTTCCCACCGGGTGGGCGTCCGTCCGCTGACCCGGTGGGAAACCCGAGAGAACTTCCTGAATACTTTAATAAATCATATTTTATATGTTGACAGAAGACAGTGCTACTACGGAGGGGGGGGGACGCGAAGGGAGAGAGCATGACTCTACCGATTTGGTACTTCGTGAAATGAAGGCGAGATAAGGCGAGGTAAAAAAAACAGCGTGCCGATAAAAAGTTCTAAACACTTTTCAAACCATTTTCATTTTCTTCCGTTGGGTTCACTATATATATATATATATATGCTTCTGAAGACGACGGCCGAGCCGTCGAAACGTCAAATAACATATTGTGAGTGTCCTTTTCTTTTGTCCTTATGGTCTAAAAATCTACATCTGTGTTTATATATATATATATATATATATATATATATATATATATATATATATGTGTGTGTGTGTGTGTGTGTGTGTGTGTGTGTGTGTGAGTGTGTGTGTGTATGTATATGTATATATATGTAATATATATATATATACCATAAACACAGTAATCAAGCCGACGGTCGGTTTGGTAGGTGATGGTAGAGTTCACCCAGTACTAAGCCCGACGGCGTGGGAAATTTGCACATAAGGGTAGGGGGGCAAATTCCTTTCCCTGTGCCGGTTATGGTTTCCCAGGAAGATATGGTATCCGAAAAATCACATAACTGACGGCGCCCAGGGAGGCTTACCCAGCAATAATATATAATTTGGCAGCACAAAATTTTTATATAAACCTGTAGAAAACGTCGCTGAATGTTTCTTTCTGGCAAACTTTCCATTTTTTAAGCGGAGCATCCTCATATAAAAGGAAGGAAAATCGCCAACTTAACATTCTAACATAATTTTATCGTTTCCAAAGGGCAATGAATTTCAGTTTAAAAAATGTAATCCAAAGTTTAAATGTTTCACCCAAAAAGTCAATGCAACTAACATACATCTCTAAGCCTACTATTCCGTTGCCTAGCATATGCTAATATCATGCCATTATATTTTCGAGTCAGGTGGCATATGGCTATTGATTTTTAAAAGAATCCATAATGAGACATACCATGCCTAACGTTCCGGTCCGGTTATTCCGTTTGGACGGCATATCTGAGTACGCTCGCTGCCAAGACAAAAACCGTTGAACTGAAGACCTACTTCCTTGATATGAGAGCGTGTCTCAGGCGTTAATTGAAACGTGAAAAACGTGATACCGACGCATTAATGAAATCAAATCAAAATTTTTGCCCTATTCACTTATTTATCTAAGTCGACCTTCGACACGATGTGTCATTTCCGAGGCCTTGACCCACTTACGTCTTTGGTTAGGACAAACATGCGTGGTTGAAGCCGGATGCGCGAATTCCTAGTTTTCCTCTGGGCCAAAAATAAAACTCTCTCCACCTCGGTCAGCGGCTATTGGAACACATGGCTTTATTAGTATCCCGCCCATTGCTTTCACATTATTATCCCCTTTAGCCCTTCTCCCTTGTTTGAGCAGTCAGGAATTTTCCCTTTGAATGTAACTTATGCTCCGTGCTCCGCGTACTTTGCGTAAGGTAAATCTAGGCCTAGCTCTAGATAGAACCCTAAGGGCAAACCATACATTAGAAAGTCCAACTAAATAGTTGAAAGTGTGGGCAATGTCCAGTCAACCCATAATAATATTTCTGTACAAGTCAACTTAAAAATTAAGAAGAACATCGTACAACCTTACCTTGATTTTTACTTTCATAAATTTTCGCGGTAAGATTTATGGATGAAATGATACCAGGAATTATCCATTGATTATTAAGGTCTCCCATATGAAGGGGTGAAACTATTGTCGCCTGAAATTACTTTTAAGACGTCAATCCCGGGAGAATTATGCCCAGCAATGAGATGACATCTCGGAACCATATAGGCCAACATAATCTCTTCTTCCCCCACCATACCTTATATCCCACGTTTGTTTTCCATTTAGCCCGTTTTACTTTTTTCCTTTTTTCTTCAAATTTCTCATGTGTATTAATTGAAACGAACCGCGTAAAACGGTGACAATTTGCAATTTATAAATAAGAATACTGAACTTTTTAAGTTGTCTGGGTAAGGTAATCATGAAGGAGACTGTGTTTATAATTTGACGAAGTAAACGTCAGTTGCTTTAACCAGTCAGTCAGTTTCTGACCTGTAATTCAGTTGCTTAGCGTCATGAATACTCAAAAACAGGCTAATTTCTACCCGGCAGTAAGCTGCTTTTGGCGTTTGCATTTTTTATTGAACCCACACTGGAGGGACATATATATATATACATACATACATACATACATACATACATACATACATATATACATACATATGCATACATATATATATATATATATATATATTTATATATACATACACACACATAAATATTACACCGGCTGTTCAATATGAATACTGACTTCAATGTTTCCCAAAACGAGAGGAATTCCGTTAGCGTAATAAGATCATACAAGAAGGATTGAATTGATGACAGACATATAGATTTTCAGCAAATACGTGAGGAAAAGAATATTAAAAGTAATGAAAAAGCCGTGGAGCTTTATGAAATGGAGTCCTGATCTTTGAGGGATGAGAATGAGCGTGGGTTGCAGGCTTTTGAGAAGATGGTTTCACGAATGAAAGAGAATATAAGTTTTTCAGAGAGCTGAAGCTGAGTTGGACCAAAGCTGAAGTCTTAATTGTAGTGAGAAAAGATAAGAAATTGATGTATGGGTAAATCCATGGAAGGCACAAAACGTGGCTGGAAGACATTAAAAAGTGGGTGTAGGTTCACGGAACAGAAATTTGATTCAACGGAGAAGAGGAAGGATAAAGATACTCTTTAATTACAGTATAAAGAACATGCATGGGTGTAGGCAGGAGGGATATAAGAAAAATTTAAGAAGGAAATAATGTTGGAAAAATTAAATAATCTGACAAAAAATATTTTTGATCTTGAACACATAATTTAGTCCCCCCAATTAAAATCGGCAGGACAGACAATTGTCACAAAATTCCGGGACTGCCGAACAAATAGATGCAAGCATTCGTTTTTCCCACACACCACGCGCGACAACAACTCAAGGAGGAAACAATAATACGGAAATGGGTCGGCCACTGGCGAAAATAGGAACGTAAAAGTCACATTACCCCTCAGCTCTCTTCATGGCTGGGCGTTCTAACCTACCCCGCCACGCGCCCGTAACCCGACGAAGTGTTGTTTAACAAAATTAATTTCAAGATCCGATGCATTTTTGAACTGTCCGTCCTGCATTAGTGTAAGTCCACCCGATAATTGGTGGCAATTATTAGGGCGAGCCCTTTTTCAATTCACTTCATCATTTGTGTTCTTAGTGTAATCAGTGGAGTGATTAATAATAATATATCAGTTGTAATCCGCGCAACGGAATCTGCATTAATGACGTCAGATCATTCACTTTCCCTTCCACTTACCCTTTTAGTGGATCACAGAGTGTCATGTGCTTGTGGTGACATTGGATTAGATGCACTGGTGAGACACAATAAAACCCTCTGCCACACTTCTTTGCGAGGGCTTTCGGGATAGTCGATATATTCAAGTTAGATGTCTATGAGAATGTTCTCACGATATTTATAAGATAATAGTCATTAGGGACTGTCCATGACTTCAACTTTGATAGGTAAAATAGTTGAAATGACGTGATGTTTTTTCTTAAACATTGGCACAGAAATCCTAGCGTGATCTATAAATGACCTTTGTTTGCCTTTTAATTCTTGTGTATAATGATAAGGTTAGTAAAGATATTAGACGGAATCTCCTCGCCCTTCAGAATTAAAGTTATTCTTAGGCATGAGGTACACTAGCAAAAAATAACATTTTTCAATTTTTCAATTCAGAGTGAATCCTCAACGAGTTGCGTGATGCTATTAGGTAAAATATTCCCATTTCCATATTCCAGGGAAGCGCGGATGGCAAGTCGCGCATGGCCGACTTGTAAGTTTATGCTAATGCACGGTCATGCACTGCCTATTTTATTATTCTAAAATTGAAGAGAGATAATAATTGCTCGGAGGAATTTCCACGTACATGACATATGCATTAATTTTTTTCGTAAGGATAAAATTTATGCAGAAACGTTGGTCGCGTCGAGGGCAGGAAGAATGAATGCAACAGCTGAAGCGGATTAGGTTTTGCAGCATCTTTGCCAGCTAAAAAATCAAGTTTCAAAACGTTAACTGAACTATTTGTTGGGTATCTCTGACACAGAAATAATATATTGCAAATGTTGTAGTTCTGCAACTTGTGTGAAATCCTAATAAGCACGGAATAGAATAAAGGATCACGTATTTTGTATATCTAAACCGCCCTCCATTTACTAAATCTTAACAGAGATGCAATAACTTATCAGCCATGGAATTTAATGCAGTGATGTGAGCTGTGATGTAAGGAGGGGAGAAAGATTGTATAAGCGAGGTAGAGGTAAAAAAAAAGAATTTTTAACGTTGGACAACATTTATGTTGAATTAAAGAATAGAGGGTTTTAGTGCAGTCATTAAAGAGTACTTTTTTATTACCGTATAAAGTGAAAATTATTAATGGATCAGCAGTAAGGTAGATCCATCGACAACTTACCTTGATAGATTGATGTTTCTCTTAAAAATAAAATAAAACTTGTAAATTGCCTGCGCAGTCGCAGGTGCTACAATTTAATCCAGTATGGCTGCGCAAGCACTTTTTGTGCGCAGATGACAAAAAAATCATAACCATTAACTAATCATTTGCCATTTAGCTCTAGTGAATTGTTTACTTGATAGATTCTTATAATGGTTGGCTCAGCAATGTCAATAATTGTGGTCATTTATTTTGTTCCCAAAACTCAAAACATTAATTAAATTATTAAGTAATCCGGCCTTCAATCACTGATTTGTGCAGATGAAACAAGGCCCTTTATCTGACATGTTTTGACACTAATAATACCATTACGTAATTTTCAAGATTTACTACATGGCCCAATTCAATAATACTGATAAGAATATCACCGAATCCGACACAGTCGTGCGCACCGCCGAGCAGAATTTCAGAGATTATAGGATTTGGGTCCACGACATTTTCCTTTAGAATACGCTTATCTTGAATTTTGTCTACGGCTCTGTTTGCCGCCCATGGCGACATCCAAATGAAACAGGTTGCAAGTGAACGGTTGACGGATGTTATCGGCTTCACGGCATAGGTTTTATACATGTCATAAAAAGAAGAAAAATAAAAAAATATTTTGTGTAATGCCTCAGGCTAATAAATGAAAAATTATTGTTGGTATTCTGCCGTTTAAGATTTGTTTTGGATGAGCATAGACTGAACAACGATAATTTTTTTCCCACTCATAACAAAGCACAGCTTAGGCGTCCGACACCATAATACGTAAACCCTTATTCAAGTCTACAAACGTGCCTTCTTCCCTTCATGGGAAGAAAAATATGCGATTTCATAGTGATAAATGAACCCAGCGAATTTTAATCGGATTACTTCTTTTAGCATGTAACTTTTGGATTCTGGCCAAATTTCGGCATCACTTTTTGTACCACTGCCTCCGTTACTGATCATCCACCCTCATCGAACTTAGGCAGCCGGCCAAGATTCCCTTAATCTTGACTAATCCCTGGCTAGGCCACGCATCGTACACAATTCACCAGACGCCATTTCCAGATATCCCGTATCCAACCGTAAAGTGCAGCTCGCTACGACAAAGATGCATGGGCACTAACGTCAAAAGAAAAGGGAATATTTTAAGTTACGGATTTTTGTGTTATGCGCCGGAGGAATTATGCAGATAAAGGGGATGGATCGAATAAAGATACTCAGAAAAGAGAAAGACAGAAAAGAAATTTGTCAAAAGCGCTATATGAATAAAATGAAGAAAATAAAGTGTGAAGGCTCATCAAAAGAATTGTGGAAACATATTCGAATGAAAATAATACGGGGAGAGGCGTTAATACTCGTTGTTAAGACAGCCATCTTGTAAGTATGGCTCAAGAGCACATTCCGAAGGAATTAAATAGGATATACAGAGGATAACTCCGTTTTGTGAAAATCCAATATGCACGAAAAGAAACAGTCAAATTCCTTTGCAGCCCTTAAGGTAGAGTATTTCAGAGGCCTTGGTAGAGAAATACTTAAAAGAACGAATATTACACAAATGAAATGAACTCTTAGAAAAATTCTCTGCTAACTAGATAACTAATTCCAACCCCGCACAACATCGATTATTGAGGCAAAAATGATAATTATAAAGAGCAAACAGAGTAATTGTAGAAAATCTCCCCAAATTAATCAGTAACAACATATCAAACTACATTAATAACAAACATTAAGAGTATAGAGTCGAACCACCCGAAAAAAACACTGTATAGGGCACAATCGTTCATTATCTCTAATATATGGTTAACAAACACCTCCAGCCACACGACTACTTAGCAGCTTGAAGAGTTAGAAGTAGGTTTACAGGTATAGAAGTAGGTGTACCTGTATGTGCAACAGATAAACGTAATCGTAACATTCTCATCCATAGCGATTTCCTATATTGGCTCTAATGCATTAAAGAACAAATGAAATGTTCCGCGAATGGAATAAGCCAATGGGATATGTACGAGGGCGGTTCAATAAGTACCCGTGTTTGACGACAAATGGCGTCCCTGAGGGAAGTTATCATCGTATGCTGCCTTCTATCAAACGACGGTGAAACAAATTTTAGACTGATTTAAAGGTTAGTTGGGATTTGGCAGCAATTCGAGTAAGATGTGTTTCGTGATATTCACTAAGATGGATAAAGAGTAGTATCGTTCGGTAATTCGAACGGTATCGTCGAATTCGAGGATTGATATGTATGTATGTATGTCGTATTTATTTATTTTTATACACATATGCAAGTATATATATGTAAACATATATATAAATGTATATATATGTATATGCATTTATATGTATATATGTGTGTGTGTATATATATATAAATATATTTATATGTATATACATGTACATTCTTATTTATATAAAGCCGACACAGCAAGCGTGAAATCAATACAAAAATTGAGCGTTGCTATTATTCACGCTCTCTCTTGAAGGAACCAGAAAAGGGAAACGTGCGGACAGGTGAATAGAACCTAAGGATCTATTGAAAGAGAAGCCACGGGGGTATTTAAAGAGTAGTCAAAAGAGCGATGCTACCTTTTATCAGTTATGCCTCACATAGAATTTCCTGTTGTTATAATGGCATCCTCACGAAGTCGGTTTGATTTCCGAAATTAGATCGCGTGCAGTGAAGAGGAGCAGGGTTTTAGAGATGATGCTATGATAAATCTTTCATCGTGACTGGATTAAGAGAAGAACTAGGTCGGGCATCACTCACGGACCGAAGGTTTGATTATAGATTAAATCTCTTACATAAATTAGAAGCAGGTCTCGTTCATAATGACGTGGAAAATGTACTGTAAACGTACCAATCGTACTACGGTAGGAAAGAAACGAAAATAAGATTTTAGAGATGAATTTGTAGAACCAAAAGATTTAAAAAGTCATTTATTCCTGTGTATATTGAATATTAATAATTTTTTGTGGTATGCTGAACAAGTCATATGTGTACAAGTAATACACGTAGAGCCAAAGATATATGCATATGTAAACATTTACGAGAACAGTGGTAACAATATATTAAGTAATGACGAAATGTGTTCAAGGTTCTTAAAAATACTTATCAGAGATGATTTAGAAAGGATTAAAGAACTGCGTGGTGAAGGATTTTAGGAAAGAAGAAAACAAATGAATAATGTCAGGAAGGCTATTTAGGAGAAAGAAGAAGTCGAAGAAAAACGAGCTTTAGTAAATGATTGACTGAGTTGATGGTGGTATGATTGAACATTAAATATATTTTAATCCTGTTCTTCGAAAGACTAACGATGGATAGTAAAGACAGATGAAATCAGTGACCACATAGCAAAAATCGGATACTATGTAGGTGTTTTATTATTTTCGTAAAAAAATGGTTACGCCGCCAAAGAGTTTTGGGATTACAACTAGATGCAGCTGATATCGACCGTCTGAAACACAATACAATTAGAAACCTGAAGATGGAAAAGCATCATTGTTTTGCTCGGGTATCTCTTGATTTCCATGAAGCTTTAAAAGGAGCTTAGGAGAGACCTAGCATTGTTTTTAACCACCTGGATTTTAAAAGAGAAATTTAGCTTACTGATTGTTAATACACCACGACCTATTCCCATGAAATATTTTTAGTGGAATTAAAATTTTGATACAGTTAAAGTTAAATGGGATTATTTCTTTTCGACGATATTCATAGCCATGGACTTGCTTCAGTTGAAGTTAATTCTCCAGAATTTGGTAGTAGTATTTAGGGGAGGCGACCGACAGCTGAGGTCACTTGCGCCATTAGTGATGGACAGGAAAGGATGAAGGATGGAGAGAAACCCGGCGTCGGCATTAGCCTACTCTTTACGAAAGGCGCCAAGGGGTCAACAGCTTAACGTCCCATCCGACGGACGGCGTACTCACTTAACGTGCCCTCCACAAAGCACCTCAAGTAGGGATCGAATAATATATTCAACACCGCCGGGATTTGAACCTGGACCCTCAGGGTGGGAAGCCAGTATTTATGTGTATATGTGTGTATATGTGTATGCATGTGTGTGTGTATATAATATATATATATATATATATATATATATAATTTATTTATTTGTTTGTTTGTTTTTTTTATTTATTTTGCAGTCTGTGCTTATCTGTAATACTGTACGATAATATATCACTCGTTTGAGTGGCCTTTTGTTGCCATGGAAAACCGGGAGAAACTGTATCCAAATCAATATAGGCTTTATTTGTGGAGGGCCAGGTCTAATCCAATCAGCACCATCACGGCAACGAAAAAAGACACGCAATTTTCGGCATAAACAAATATGATCACCAATTTTTTACTTCAAACGTGCAGAATGAATGCCATTTACATACTAAGTAATTGTAATTGTTTTCAAAATTCAAATTTTAGTTTCAATTTAATCATTTCTCAATATATTCATACACCGAATTCCATGCATTGAGTGTACTGAGTGTGATTCACTGATACGAGAACTAACGTTAGTCTATGATTCATTTTTTTATTCGGATATAACGAAAATTTGCCATGAAATACATTTGAGAAACTTCACCTACCAAGTTTGCGACAATTTTGGAGCACAAATAATATTTTAAATCATTGTATTTTAAAATTGCATTTTTTGTCACTTACTAGCCTTCTAATGTGGGAGGTATTTTTTGGGCAATTCCTCGTTAAGAAGTGCATTGATAACTATTACTCTAACTCTTTCTCCATTTTCGCCATTATTAGCACCTGGTCTTGTATACGTAAGGTAGTAGACACTTTTAACTTGAATTGCATGGTGCATGTAAAGCCGACTGCAATGGAATCGTTTGAAGCATGCGTGGACTTAACACAAACTTAGACTGATAATTATGTGCAAATGCTTCATTAACTTTGACTTTATGGGTAAAATCCGTTGAGAATGTTAAAATTTGCTACATAAACAGATGTATGTACTATAGGAATTGGACAAGAAGTTTATCGATTCACGAAGAGAGCAGGAAAAACTTAAACTTTTATAAAGGTAAAGGACACATGAATTTTCTTGTGACATCTAGGAGCCAAATTATAATGGTATAAAGACCTCTGGGATAAAATGAGAGGGAGGTAGACACCGTTACTGACAAATTAAAGTACTCTTCTTTCCCTCGCAGAATACGCAATCATGAGTACATTCGACTTAATAACCCAAAAAAATTAAATTAAATTAAATAATAAATTTCAATGAATTTCAGTCAAATACGCCAGTTATTACATTATGTATATAGTTACGCATGCACATGAGCGTAATTGCATATCGGCTAATATGAATATCCAAATTTATGAATGAAACAATATTTCTCTGTATAATGACTGGTGACCTAACCCCCCCCCCCCCGCCACACCCCCTTGCGGTGGCTTGCGAGGTATTATGTAGATGTACATAATCCGGATTGTCTCTGCAGGCAAATTTACCACAGCCGGTCTGGGCAGCGGCAGTTTAAGTACGGTCGCCAGGGAATTTGCGGTTGGGAGAGAGTTGGGGTGCTTAGTCGTCTCATACTGAGAAAACATGACAAACATTAAGTTAGTTTCCATTAAACAAAGTTGTTATGTTATGAGTTTCTGGAATATGGTATCATATTTTTTTATTCCCCTGATACCCCAAACGATGTGGCTTTCACTTCATTTTCACATTCAAACTGGCTTTTAAACTAATGGCACTAATGGACACTTGAAACTTGCAGATATACGAGTACAGGAAGTAATGAATTGACATGGTAAGCACATATTAGGATAATATGCGGATCCAACTTAAGGAAACTCGGTTTCTTGAAACGGATGGTGGGGAAATGTAATGAGAAAGTTAAAGAGAGGTGTTATTTCACTCAAAGTTAGGTCAAACTGGGAATACGCCACAAGTATTTGGGATCCTTGGAAGAACGCGTTTAAAAAAAATAAAGTTCAGAGAGAAGTGGCCAGATTCGTCAAAATTTGTTACGATAAGAAGGCAACTGTGGCAGCTATTTTACAGAAATCAGGCTGGGAGCCACTTGAGACGCCAAGAATATCGAATTACAAGAGAGAACCAGATAAAAACAACTGTGTAGACATCTGGTACATTCACAGGTGCATATTGTTGTGTATTTTAGCTACTAATATACATATGCATTTACATGTTTGCATTTGGAATGGATTTTGCACTCGTCTGTGAGGGGTCAGAATTGGCATGCTGTTGTTTGTTTTACATGTGGTTGCATTCAGTTTTACGGTTCGTGTCCTAACACCCCCACCACACGCTTTTGCGGAATATCGTGTACGTATGGATGTTGTCAATTAATGGATCTAATGATTTCATCATGCATAAAATATTTTGAGTTTATTTTTTTTAAACTTCCCTCGCACCACATCGGCTATTATTAATAATTAACACCATAGGACTTCTGGCGAATTACTTCTCTAACGAGCTCTGTTAAACTTGCTGGCGGAGAAGATATATCGTCCAATTATACTGTCTGCTTCAAATGTCGCCAAAATACTACCGAAGGGAATTTGGGACTGTTTTATTATAAATGTGGACGCTAAACACGTTTCAGTAAGTATGTATTCAACTTCCTAATTTATTAAGTCCGTTGGCAATGTTTGGTTAAAAGTAATACTGTCTGCTTCAAATGTCGCCAAAATACTACCGAAGGGAATTTGGGACTGATTTATTATAAATGTGGACGCTAAACACGTTTCAGTAAGTATGTATTCAACTTCCTAATTTATTAAGTCCGTTGGCAATGTTTGGTTAAAAGTATTCTCGTATTTCAAGAGATCCTACGATCCATATTTCGATATCCTCAGTAGGGCGATGGACATCTTTCAGATTACCGTAACTTTGGCGTTCATTAATTTCTACACATAATGCAATTATGTTTTAAGGAAACGTGACGTGAAAAAAGTTCTCATGGCAATAAAGTATAAATATGATTTTTTCATATAGTGTACCGTATAAGGTGAAATTTGAATGGATCTAAATTAGCCTCGATCAAGACACACTCCTTGCTACTTTACATCGATCTTCGATTCCGCATAATTCCTAACACCCTTAATTCCGTTCAACGTGTCTATCCTCTTCCTTCCCATTCCTCGTTTGCCTATCATTCTCCTCTCTTTTAAAGTTTTCAATATCAAATTGTAAATCAAAACACGCTGCATCCATCTTTCCTGCCTCCTTTGTATTCCTCCCAACATATCTCTCTTATCCCCTTTCGCCTTGTCTAGCAGTTACTCTTTTGTTTTTCTTTCTGCCCATTTCACCTTTTCCGTCCTCCAAACCCTTATCTTAAAAACCTTCAATCTGCGCCATCTTGCCTCAACAACCAAGGTACCGCGCCATACACAAAACCACATTCCATTCTCAAGTGCTCATTTCTCTTTTCTTAAAATCCTTACCAAACGTCCCTATCATAGGTTCACTAATTCTTGTGAAAACTTCTCACTTCCTTACTATTTTAACCATCTTGATATTACACACTCGCGAGATGGATAAACTGTTCCACCGGTTTTCATTCTAGTCCTTCAATTTTAAAATTCAACTTATTCTTATTCTCCTTCTAAGTAATGTCATATGATATCAATAATTTCAATTCCATCCTACATTTTCCATGCCAATCATCACAGCGAATATATTCAAGAGACTCAGGCGAGATACAGCGGAAGTTCGTCATTGTGAGAAAAACAAAATTTGCAATTTTCCACAGATCTGTGGAAAAGTGCAACTTTTGTATTTCTCATAATCCTAGCGATTGTTTGCAAGGGACTATGTATGTAGATGATGATTTACATATGAACACGCGGAGAAAACTCCTGCATTGAGTTAATTTCATGATAGTTCCACTTGCTTAAGTTGGCTTTTGACTTAAGCATCAAGTGCCCATTGTCGCGTTGGGGCCCTTTCCCATTCGAAGTTCATGGCACCATTTTGGAATAGGGCCTCGCATCTTCTTTCTCCATTGAACGCTGAAATATTCGCTCCTTTACAAAAGCTCCTCATGGGTAAACTATCGTTTTGAGGTCCTTGGAAAATTATTATCACACATCATTCCAGATATTTAAAGCACGTCCTTCCTCAAATGGTGGCCTACTTTACGTATCCTTTCCCGACTCCTCGTTCTTCCCAAACCCTCCTCCCTTTCATTCCTTCTAAAGTGACTATTATCTTACTCCGTCTTTCTCCCTCGCCTCTTTTCAAATTCATGTGGTTTCCAGAAACATCTCTGTGGCATTAAAAATATTGTTTCTACTGCCGAAGCTAAAAAAAAACTGAAGACTTTTCAGCGGCCGGAACGTGTCCAAGTGAACACGGGACTCTCACGTCCTCAAAATAATCGTAAAACTGCTAAGTTCGAGCAGCGGATGAGGGAGAAGTTAAAGCCATCCAATTCCATTGCAATGAGTCGAACTTAACGGTGGCGGCCGCGATATGGCATTAACATGAAGAAAGTGCCTACATGCAATCTTTGCCTCAATCATACGGAATTATACGCATTTCCCCAATACGCAACAGTCATTTCCCGTCCATTTTCCGATCATCCGCTTCGCCCGTTCCGCAGCTTACCCTTTAACAATCCTCCCTAGCTCCGCCGTGCGGTTTTCTTTTTTTTTTGGCGTAGGAATACATCAAACAATGCACAATATGTGGGTACATACACTTATGGCCGACCGTCTGTGATAAAAACAGACTGATTAAAATTCTATATATTGTTGAAGCCACGCGCAATAATCTTGTTAGCACGTTATTAAAGAGAATGTAGTGCAGAACAATATGCGTCGCGTTCGCGGCTCTTCTTCCAGTAGTACTGGGTGTTCCGCTGCTTTTTTGGCCGAGTCTAACTCGGCAAAGGTGTGTGCAATACGACCGCATGAACACGTTATCGTCTCAAATCTCTCCGGCGAGTTCTACACAAAATATACAAATAAAATTTCGAAGCAGTCAGATCTACTGAAAAAAATTAGTTCCATGTGAATCGGTAAACAATCATGACAATTTTTGCTCGTAATATGTGAAAAACACGCACGTTGGTGTTTAAAGTCTGAATTTAAGGCAGAATAATATCTCTTTAGCATAATCCGTTCACAAAAAAATGAAAGCAAAATACATAACATGCATGTTGCATTTGTAGTAAAATTGCTTTGCTTAGCTGCATGATGTTTGAATTGCTGATATGGTAATTAATGACGACGAATATAGTGTTTTTAATTCCAGTAGGCGAATAGTATGAACAGAAAAATTTGAAGTTAAACATTTCTACTGACTTACCCCTCTGAAACTCCCATTACAAGCAATCCTCCACTTAACGTGCGCGTGCGTTTTCAAATCATGGTCGAACAAGAGACCGTTTGAGATTTAAAATCCCTCAGAAAAGGTCTACAATGACCTAAATACAGAAGGAAACGGTCTACATGAAATTTCTCAAATTCGCACACTGTGATGTGGGCAAGGAAGCAAGTACTGGGGAATTCATTGAATTCATTGACGTCTTATGACTCTCTGCGTGCCTATTACAAGGACACGTAAGCCAACTTGTAGTTTTGAGGAACACTGGTCTTCTCTTCGATCTACAGGCCGTATTGACCTCACGCTCCAACCGAAGGCACAATTAGAACTGAGCTGGTCCCATTTTTTTTCCTAAGGGCTCCGAAAAACCACAAATTGGTTTTAAAGTCAACCATTTGAGGGAAAGAGTAAGAGAGAGAGAGAGAGAAAGAGGGGGAGAGGGATGGAGGGAGGGAAGTTAAAACCCTCACGTACCTTCGTGGGTTCCGTTGAGCTCAATTCTCTCGTCCCGAAGTCCACTTAACGCTCCCGAATCCGTGATTCGTGATTTCCTCGGCCTTTCCCTCCTCTTCCGAATCCGCCGCCCGTCGAATAGGGGATGTTTTGGGAGTGGCGCTGGTGCTGCCGCCGTCCCGTTTTCCCCCATACCCCCTTTAAGGAGCCTTTCTTATATTTAAACGAAACGAAGTAGAATTGCCTCTCCTTCGTTCTGTGAGGGTAATCCCGGACGCGCAGACGTTCACTTGGAAGTGATTTCTCGAATAAAATTCGGTTCGCAATAGGTCCTCCGCGATGTCTTGGAGAGAAATATCCTGCGAAGAAAGGCAGGAAGTTAGAGATTTGAATTTCATTTGATTAATAATACTCATTGATAATATTGTCGAGATATTGACTGGGAATTTGATTTTTTCTTAATTAGTAGCTTTATTGGTGCAAAAATAAGATGAAACTACTATTTTCAAAAATTTTCACAGGATGATGAAATGACTCGCGGGCATTTCGAATTATAATTTGGGCAATGAGCCCCTCCAGCTAGTCGCTAACAAATTTTTTTTCCTTACGAGAGATGAGAACTGGCAATTTCTTTCTTTTTAGGAAATTCCATGAACTAATTACGATGAAATAATGGGGATACACAACGCTACCAGGAATTTTATTTTGATATTTGACTTCCAATTAATCACCAAGGTCAAAGTCACAAGAGGCGTTACGAAACACGTAATGTCTGTGGCCACAAGAGACAATATAATGAAAATAGTATTCAAAGCGTATACAAAATTCTAGTGTGTGTGTGCATGTATATATATAAACTTCAATCAATCACACGTTATTTCTTGATCATTTCGACGAAATTCAGCTCCGTCTTCATCGGAAGAATTAGAAATAATGAGTGATCTTTTTATGTGTTCTTATATTGTTTGTTGCTGTCCAAGTTTGTTATTCAACATTTCCGTTTTACTTCGACGAAATCATCTATATATATATATATATATATATATATATATATATATATATATATATATATATATATACTCCCTCCCCGGACTACAACCTTGACGTGGTGGAAGGGCTTGTGCGTTCCGATGACCCCTAGAGCTGTACTGGCGGGAGTAATAAAAATTGCTCCTGGTAGGGTCACCCATGCCAGATAGGTCGAAGGTTAGGAGCCAGACGAAAGGTAGTCCACGCAGCGTCTGTTCCTCAGTGAGGCGGCTGCAATGGCGTCTGACCCCAGTGGGGCGGCCAGTAAGTGATGGTGTCACGTTAAAAACACTATTGAGGAAGGCAACGGGAAACCACCTCAATTATCATTCCCAAGAACAATGTGATGGACAATAGAGATATTTTGAGTCCTGGCAACCACGGGGCTCGGCCCAATCGGCCGTGTGTCGTGCCCGGCAGCGGGGGAGGCAAGGCTTCCGCGGTCGTCATCCCACGAAACCCTTGCAAGGGAAAACCAGCAGCAGCAGGACAGAAGACGCAGGAGAAGAAGACCAAATTAGTTAGAATAGGAACGTGGAATGTTAGGACAATGATGAGGACGGGGAAATTGGAGAATGTTAAGCGAGAGATGGAAAGGGGAAATATAGATATTTTAGGTCTATGCGAGGTGAGATGGAAAGATAGCGGGGATTACTGGAGTGATAAGTATAGAATAATATACAGCGGTGGGGACGAGAGCCAACGAGGGGTTGCCATAGTATTAAATGAAGAGGTAGGAAGAAGCGTAGTCAACATAGAGCAGGTAACGGATAGAATACTACTAGTGGAGATAAAAGCAGAACCGACGAACTTAGTTATTATCCAGGTATACATGCCACCGAGCAACCATAAGGAAGAAGAGGTCGATAGGATATACGATCAGTTAGAGGACATGATTGCATGTGTTCCTGCAGGGAAACATTTGATAGTGATGGGGGATTGGAATGCGACAGTAGGCGAAGGAAGAGATGGTGATGAGGTGGGGGACTACGGTTTAGGCACGAGGAATGACCGCGGGGAGAAAGCAGTTGAGTTCTGCAGGAGACAGGGGTTAGTTATCACCAACACTTGGTTCAGACACCACAAAAGACGCAGGTATACATGGAAAATGCCAGGTGACTCGGGAAGATATCAGCTAGATTATATCCTGGTTAGACACAGGTTTAGGAACAGTGTGATAAATTCCCACAGCTTCCCGGGAGCGGATGCGGACTCAGACCACAATTTATTTGTTATGAAATGTAGCGTACGTTTTAAAAAGATAAGGCAGGGGCGGCGAGTTAGAAAATGGAATGTAGACGCATTAAATGGGTTGAAAAGAAAGGAATACAAACAGGCGGTAGAGAAAATCATGGAGGACGGTAAAGAGCTAAGTACTATTGAAGAAAAATGGGAATGTATCAAAAAAGGGTTGTCTAAAGCCGCAAAAGACACTATTGGAACCGTTAACGCTAAAAGGACTCGTAAACCATGGATCACGGATGAGATGATTACAAAAATGGATGAGCGGCGAAAATGGAAGAATATAAATACAGAATTAGGCAAAATGAATTACAAAGAATTGAACAATAAATTGAGGCGGGCAACAAATAAAGCAAAGGAAGCATGGTGGAAGACGCAGTGCGAGAATATGGAAAGTCTGCAGAGGAAGGGGGAAATCGGTGCGCTTTACAGCATAGTTAAATCTTTATCGGGAAGTAAGAAAGGGAGATCAACGATAGCAGTTAGAGATAAGGCCGGTAAGGTAATAGTTGACGCAGGAAAGATCCAAGAGAGATGGAAGGAATATGTAGAAGAACTGTATAGTAAAGAGCTTAGACCAACAAAGTTAGACATTGAAAAGGAACATGACGTAGAGGAAGATAGCTTAGGTCCAGGCATACTAGACAATGAGATAGAAAGGGCATTAAGGGAGATGAAACTAAATAAGGCCGTGGGGGTAGATAACATTCCCGTGGAACTTTTGAAATGCTTGGGAAAATGTGGGAAGAAGAGGCTATATGGGCTGATCCGTAGTATTTATGAGGAGGGAATCTGGCCGGAAGACTTTGTGAGATCAGTTTTAGTTCCTATTCCGAAAAAGGTAAAGGCCACGTCATGTGAGGACTATAGGACAATTAGTTTGATATCCCACGCAGCTAAGGTTGTTCTCAGGATCATAAACAAAAGGATAGAGAGTAGGGCAAATGATTACTTAGGGGATGATCAGTTTGGGTTTAGGAAGGGGAGAGGTACGCGTGATGCCATTGCAGTAATGAGATTATTAATCGAGAGGAATATAGAACACAACCAGGAGGTATTTGCCTGTTTCGTAGATTTCGAAAAAGCGTTTGATAGAGTAAATTGGGAAAAACTAATGCGTATATTGCAGAAAATAGGAATAGATTGGAGGGATAGGAGGCTAATCCGCAACCTGTACATGTCTCAGACTGCTCAGGTGAGGGTGGGAAACGGGGAGTCAGGATGGGCAGTGTTAGGAAGGGGTGTAAGGCAGGGTTGCCCATTATCACCGTTGCTGTTCAACCTGTACGCAGAAGAAATGATCAAAGAGGCATGGGAAGAACTCGAGGTAGGAATGAAAGTGGGCGGGGAATTCGTAAAATCAGTTAGGTTTGCTGATGACCAAGCTTTAGTTTGTCAGTCAGCCAAGGGGCTGCAGGCATTGCTGAGTGAATTGGAAATTCAGTGCGACAGGTATGGGATGAGAATCAATATTAATAAAACAAAGGTTATGCGATTTTCCAGAAAGAAAAAGGCCAAGCTTAACATTAAAATAGGAGGGCAAAAACTAGAGCAGGTAGAACAGTTTACGTATCTCGGTAGTGTTTTGGACCAACACGGTCACAGTAGTAGGGACGTAAGGAGAAGAATTGCGCTAGGCAAAGAGGCTTTCACAAGGAGGAGGGAGTTGATGACAGGGACTTTGAGTAAGGATGTTAAGAAAAGACTCGTAAAAACTTTGATATGGAGCGTAGCTATGTACGGAGCGGAAACGTGGTCATTGAAGCAGGAGGATAGACGTAGATTGGAGGCTTTTGAAATGTGGGTGTGGAGAAGAATGGAGAAGGTGAAATGGACAGAGAAGAAAACAAATGAGGAAGTACTTGGTAGGGTGGGCGAAGAGAGGGGTTTGTTGGGAGCAATCCTATGGAGGCAGGAAAAGTGGATGAAGGGGATGTTGACCGGCAGTGGGATGTTGAAGACTGTGATAGAGGGTAGAATGTTGGGCAAAAGAGGAAAGGGAAGGAACAGGATAGGGTTGTTGGACGGGATGAAGGGAGGAAGGAAGTACTCAGAGATGAAGAGGGACCTGATATAGAGTAGGATGATTGATTTTGTGTTTTGTTGGGAGTGATAAGGTGTTTGTTTGGTAGTTGTGTCAGTCCAAAAACCTACCTTAACCGGTAGATTACTTAAAAAAAATATATATACTATGACGAAATCATCTATATATACGAAATGGAACGCTCTTCGGCGACGCACAAATATATAAAAACACAGATGTAGATTTTTAAACCATAGAAACACAAAGAAAGGACACACATATGTTGTTTTGACGTTTCGACGGCACGGCCGTCGTCATCAGAATCCAGAATCAAAATTGATTCTGATGACCACGGCCGTGCCGTCGAAACGTCAAAACAACATATGTGAGTGTCCTTTCTTTGTGTTTCTATGGTTTAAAACTCTACATCTGTGTTTATATATATAAATATATATATATATATATATATATATATATATATATATATATATATATATGTGTGTGTGTGTGTGTGTGTGTGTGTGTGTGTGTGTGTGTGTGTGTGTGTGTGTGTGTGTGTGTGTATACCACGCATATATAGCAAAGGAGAAGCAAAAGGAGAAGCTAATGCTTCCTTTCAAACATAATTCAGAGCATAGAAACGATTCTTTCTACTGATGGCATATCCACTAAAGTCATGTGAAAGCAGCTGGAGAGCACGTGCATTTCCATAGCAATTCAGGGCAATGCTAAATACTTTTATTACTAAGATATTCTAGGAAGTGTGACATTTTTTTAAGGGAGTATACAAAACTGTCTTTGACCAGCGGTACATAGAGACATTCCCGCACTACAATAAAGCCTTCGATTCTGCATACTCTGCCTACTTTCCGTTCAACATGCCTTTTTTATTCTTCTATTTAATTCACCCATCTAACGTTCTTCCCTTTATGCCAGTCTTCAAAATTCCATCTTCAATCAAAAGTCTCCGCATTCATATTTCCTGCCTCCTTTGGATTTATCCCAGCAACCATCTCTCCGACCCCACCATGCCTAGTACTTCCCCAGGTGTTTTGCATTCTGTCCATTTCGCCTTTTTATTCCGCTTGCACACCCACAAAGTCTCAAAATCTTCCCATCTACGCTTGCCTCAGCGACCAAATTTCCACGACGCACAAACCTGCGCTTCATGTAAATGTTTTACCTTATTGTATCGTATTTTTTATCGTAATTTACTTACTCATCTCCCTTTTTCTTATTTCTTTCTTCCTTACTCAACTTCCTTGTAATCAACTCCCTCCACTTTGTTAATACTTCTTTTACCAAAGTTCTTTACTACATTAATTATATTTTCACAAAAGACTTCCTAAACAGATGGGATGCCCTATTTGCTCCAGTTCATATCCTCCAATTTCAAGAGTCAAACTTAAATACTGCTAAACTATAACTAAAAGTCAGTCCCTAAAGTAGTATGAATTTTTTTTACCCAGATAGAAGGTCGGCCGGGCGGCGGTTTCTCTAGCTGGGTTCGAGGGAGGGGAGTCTCAGAAATGACTGGATGCCTACAGCAGTTGGAATACAGCCTTTGCGGAGAATGAATCGTTCGTTTGCGAAACCTCTATAACGTACCTTGTAACGCTTCGTCATGAACCGGTTATATCGCCATCGCCAAGCCATCAATATTGTGCGAAACTGAGCAAAACCGGGAAACAGACTCAAGGCAGGGACTGAGGAAACTGAATTGCTCAAGGCAGCCTTGGTGACAACGCTATGGCTAGATCGGATGTTTTTGAGAGGCAAAAGTTGTTTTGGAAGGATAGAGAAGATTTTGGAGACACCGAACTTTCTGGACGCCCTCCGACCTCAAAAAGTGATGATAATCTGGGCATAAGAATGTTGTGTGCGAATTTGGTGCTGCGAGTGCTCTCGGACGAGCAAAAGGAAACTCGCACGCGGATCTCCCAAGAGCTTCTCGACCATGAGAGTGATGAACCTAATTCTTTAGAAAATTCTCCTCCAGACTTCTTCATCTCCCCCCCCCCCTCAACCCCTTGCTGAAGGACGTCGTCATGGCTCGGTGGAAGCATTACAACGGGCCGTGACTAAAGGGAGCTCAGCAGCATTCCGGGCGCCGCCTTCCAGAAGGGTTATGAGGCGTGGTAAACCCGCTGGCAGCGGTGTGTGGACGAACTAGGGTGCTACTCTGAAGGCCATTGAGTGAAAGTATAAATTCTGGCAATACATTGTCTTGAATCGACTCAGTCCTACTACTTTTGGGACAGACCTTGTAAACTACTACTGAAACATGAGAGCGATAATGTGTGATGACGTTCTAGAAAACACGCGCATCAAAGTTGCTACTCCCGCCGATAAAGAGACCAAATAAATTTAAAAACACGTGTATAATAATATCATATTATTATTACCTTATTTCGTGTAAAATTCGCACACCTAGGACAGGGGCCGGTGTTCGGGGTATATCATCTCTGCACAGCCATAAGGGTCAACATAATTTTTAAATGATCATAAAATTGCATCGCTTGGTTGATTTTTCTTCATTTACCGGGATGTGAATCCGCGTCCCGCCTGTTGATGTCCGAATGGTCAATACGATAAAATATTTGCAATGGGCTACTCCGACCCCTTTCTTGAAATATATACGTAAATAAAATAATCTTGATACAGAACTGTTCTTCAATCCCATATATTTTCCCAGAATGCACCTCGATGACCAGCGTACTTCAATTATACCACTTACCGTCGATTACACTTAATCGTAAGCGCTCCATTAACAATCATCAAGATCGAGTGATGAAGGGCGAGAAAGTTTCAAAAACGCCCTCATACTTTCTAACGCCAAGATTAATAATCATCTCCCAACTATCAGAGTCACTAACAAAGGTCCTATGTGAATATTTCCCATGTGATATCAAAGCGCTGTGAGTTCCTAAGGTATCTCCTGCATTTGAAATCACATGGGAAATTTTGGAAGTTCCCTAGAGGCCACCAGAGCTGGAAGGGAGATATTAATTCGATTCTCAACCCCCAAATCATCACGGATAAATTTCACTGACAAAAAGTCTCTTCATTTTCTTGGGATTTAGTGCGCTCTTTTTTCATGAATTTTATATAGCTTCCAATTTTTTATTGTAGTATCATTTCCAGCGATTTGCTTTGTGATAAATTTTTCTAGAAAAAATGTACGTTAATTTTGTACCGATCAAATAAAACTCGCAATATTTAATCTACTCGGAGATCGAGATGGTACGGGGGCTAACGTACCGGCTTCCCACCCAGAGGTGTTGAATATTTTTCAGCGGTATCTCGATCCCTGCTTGAGGTGCTTTATGGAGGGCACTTTGAGTGAGTACACCGTCGGTCGGATGGGACGTTGAGCTGCGGACCCCTTGGTGCCTTTCGTAAAGAGTAGGCTAATGTCGACGCCGGGTTTCTCTCCACCCTTCATCCTTTCCTGTCCATCCCTTATGGCGCAAATGACCTCAGCTGTCGGTCGCCTCCCCTAAATACTACTACTACTGAATCTACTCATTTCTATATCTCGACCATGCGACGTAGTCAAAAAGACCAAGACCAAGAAAAGACCAAGTCACGTAGTTCAAAAGGTGTCCTTTCCCCTCTATAAAAAAACGTGAAAGGTTGCTTTCCCCTCTATAAAAAAACGTGAAAGGTTGATGGGGAGTATTCGGACTGGCGAAGGAATATTGAAGATGTTGATACAGGGGAGAACGTTAGGCAAGTGAGATGTGGAGAGGAGATAATTAGATTTGGAAAAGTATATATTCTTGGATAACTTGCATGTTTTTTCCTCCATGTTATTCTTTTTATTTAATAGACTCATATTTTTAAGTGTTCTACAGAACGAATAGAATGCACGTACCCTGTTATCAACTGTTATTGCATATATGTACCTTCTTTCGTGTGATGGAGGTTTGTAGAGTGCAAGAAAATACTAATATTTGCGTAGAGAGAACAAAATTTTGTTTTGCATGTGGTTTTATTCTAGTTTAAGCGTGATGACCTAACACGGCTTGCGGGGTATTGTGTAGATTTAGGTACGTAGATAAGGAAAAATGGATTAAAAATTTCACAAACTCCAAAAAAACTGCGGGAGATGCAGCAACAGTGATTTTTAACGGAGTCATCCGCTGATATGCAATTCAATGCAACGATTTCAGAGTGTAAAAATAAAAGGCACTGTTGCGACATCTCCCGCAGTTTATTTGGAATTTGTCAAAGGTATAAACAGCCCAAGTGTTTAAAAGTTGGCTTTAACCTCGTGAACTGTGGCGCGTCGTGCACGACTACGAATACCTGTGTCATTGTATGTACGGTATTTCGTCACAACATCTTGTTCCTTTAAAAGCCCCCAAAGTTTCAGAGTTTAATAGGACCCTTCGATATCCTAACTGGCTAATGTACTTGACCGGACATTGAGGGATCCGGGTTCGAATTCCGGTCAAGGTGAATGATTTTTACACTTTGAAATTGTCGCATTTAAAATGTAACGTTTCATCACAGAGATCAAGCCATACTGGAACAGGTAGGTTGATCACTTTCAGAGAATTATCCGGGATTATCTATAACGTATTCGCCATCTATTGCCTGTTGCATCAATTTTCACTGTCGGTATTTGAAAAATAACAAATGTATTTTTCATTTTATCATTCCAAAAAAAAGTCAATAAATTTCGAAAATGTAACTCCTGTCACTCTCAAAAAAAAAACCAAACGTGACTGATATCTTTGCATCTAGTCCCCGTGCCCCGAAATGGTATCCGTCCCCTCGACTCCCGAGCACTAGAATGCATTAGGGCACCAATGAGTAGGTTTCCGCAGTCACTCACCGCTTTACTTACATACGTACAATGTGAACCGTCTCCTCTGGTGCATTTCCCATCCCTCATCGGTCGCCAAGGGAGACGTTCAATGGGCACATTTGAAAGGTCGTTCCTGCGGTAACGGGTCGTTCACGCTTCGGCATGACCGCATTCTGCTTGAACTCAGATGAAACTTTTATAAAAGACGACGTTCAGCATGCACCACACGCATCCCCCCTCCGCACAATGCCAAACTTTGCACCAAAACATCCCCCTCCCCCCCCCCCAAAACACCCCTCGCAACATTCCGATTTTCCCGATGGGATTCGAAATTGAAACTTACACGCGGAATGTGTGGCTACCAACGGCAAACTTTTATTGTTATCTATACGGCAGCCAGTCAGCCAACGCTAGGGCAATGTAATGTATGGCAGGGGGGGGTGATTCCTTACGGTCATTAAACATAGAAATAAAATGTTTCTGAAGTGTTAGTAACCGTTAGCAATGTTAAATTAATTCAAATGACGGAAATAATTTCTTAATCGTACATGAAATGAGACTTACAAAGATAAAAGGACTCTACTTAGCATTCGAGGATACTTTCATTATCGGGATACTTTCGCTAAGGTATCAAAGTTTTCACAAAAAATACTTCTCTTCGCCTGCCAGAGACTCTGCTAATAAGAAGAACTAACATCCATACTAAAAAGAGAGACTCGTACTTTTCCACAGATTTTATTATAAAATAATAAAATCTGTGGAAATTTATTTATAAAATCTGTGGAAAATTATTTATAATAAAATCTGTGGAAAAGTACGAGTCTTTCTTTTTAGTATGGATATTAAATACTTCCACGAAGTGAAGCCTGAAACAATAGAATATAAGAAGAACTAACTTTTGAGATATGTCAAATAATGGCTAAACAACAAGGATCTTCCGACAAAGTGTTTTCGAAATTAGCCATGCAATAGAACACCTCGGTAGTTTAATTGGCTAAACGTAATCGGCCGAGTATCCAGGGATCTAGGTTCGAATACTTTTCAAGGCTTTTCATTTTTACACCGTGAAAACCTCGTATAATATTAATACTGATTACAAAAAAATATCTTCTCAGCAATACCGTTGCCAGTTGCTCTGTTTCCTTATCGTTCGCAGGAAAAATTACATCATTAATCAGTTATTCATACACTTGATCTCTTCAATCATATTATACAGTTTTCTAATCATATATTTTTGCATGTATGTGTTGATTTTGCATGTGGTTTTGTCCCATTTTTACGGGTGGTGACCTAAAACCCCCCGCCACACGCCCTTGCGGCGGCTTACGGGGTATTATGTCGATGTATATTATCTCAAACTCCCCTATAATAGTTCTATGGAGATAAAAATATATTTTTCAACATCATTACAAATGAGATACCATTTTCCAATTCATACGAGATATTCAATATGCCATTTAACCTTTGGTCCGTTGAGTTGATACAAAGATAATTCATTTTAATAATCTAGATTCGTTCAACAGCTACGTACCACGTGTGCCATCCGTTGCCACGGGACACATAATACCACTTCCTGCTCGCATAATTCAAAATGATCTGTATCTCCGCGTCGTCATCATCGCAACCGAGGACGCGATTATCCTCTGTTGGCACACATGGTTCGCCATCACTGATCTTGCGATCAAGATCCAATGGATTTTTGGCAGCGCCAGGAATCGTCCCATTTTGGGTTCCATATCGTGCGGAATCTGGAGAAAGGTGATAACGTTTCTCCATCGTGCTAACAACGATAACGACATTCCCTTCCCGTTATAGACATCCGTTATCGCACCCTTCGTACACATTTCCGCTTCGACGACGAGGTCTATCATGACCAGATCCTAAGTTTTCGTGAAAATGATTTTGGATGAAAAGCCTTTCGAAGTATCCGAATGATTATTACGACAGTCTTGGGACTCAGAGAAAACATCGCATGCCTAACCGCAGTGTAACCAATAACACTCGTTTCAAGTAGGTGAAATTTCTACTTTCCATTCGCATTGATAACCACAGAAAGTCTTCCTCGCAGTTTCCCAAATCCCAAATCATTCCTTCACCCACATTCATTAATTTTATTTTTGCTTTTGTGTTTATTTCCTCCACGTCCGATTTCCCATTACGTCGAGAACATGGGCTCAAAAATACTGAATTTTCAATTTTATCTGTTTGTTTAAGTCGCACTACCCACAAGGTCCAAACAATTTTCACTACACAACATTGTTTCCGTTTCCCAAAAATTGGCCTTATCCTTTATTAGATCATTACCCTTTTTCTATATCCATATAATAGCTCGCATTTCATTTTAACCTACCACCTCCCCCGTATCTATCTCCTCTTCTAAACCTTCACTCCATACACCATTCACAATAGACCGTTACACAATTCTTTTTCTGACGAAGGGGCCTCGAAACGCTCGTAAGTTCTACAAAAGTTTTTTGCATAATTGGTGAAAGGACTGTCTAAATGATCTGATTTAAGTGGCTTTCTGGATATACATATTGGCGTTTATCCTTTTTTAGGTGGGTTAATGCAGAGACGACACCGGGTTTCTGCCTCCGCCCATTCTTCTCACATTCCCTGAAAATTCTACTTCTACCAAATCACCCTATCCTGTGTTACCAGACTTCGATGACCTTAAACTGGCAGTCGCCAACCATAAGAGCAACTACTACTACTAAATCGGTAGTAGTAGTAGTTTTGAGGGGAGGCGACCGACAGCTGAGGTCATTTGCGCCATAGGGGATGGACAGGAAAGGATTAAGGGTGGAGAGAAACCCGGCGTCGGCATTAGCCTACTCTTTACGAAAGGCGCCAAGGGGTCCGCAGTTTAACGTCCCATCCGACGGACGGCGTACTCACTTCAAAGTGCCCTCCACAAAGCACCTCAAGTAGGGATCGAGATACCTCTGAAAAATATTCAACACCGCCGGGATTTGAACCCGCGCCCTCAGGGTGGGAAGCCAGTACGTTAGCCCCGGCACCATCTCGATCCCCACTAAATCGGTGCAGCCAGGAGTAACTCTAACCAGTTCGCACAATTCCTCCTTCCTCAACCTTTTTCCCTAGTGGTGTAAAGTAAACCCTAGTGTGAAACGTGGTGATCCACGCGAACAATGCTTCATCAGTGTGCTACGTCGATCCTATTAAAGCTGACTCTGTGGCTAGCAAAGACGGGTCGATCAAGAAGAAATCCTTTTGAGGTCACTCAGAGAGAAGGTCCAGGGTACACACTGCCCACCACACCAATAGAAGAAAAAAAACACTGCCGCAAAGCAGGTAGCCGGTGGGAGGTCAGTGATTTCGGACCCCCCCCTTCCTCCCTCCATCCCCACCCCACCTTGCCTTTCTCATCTCCTCCTACCCCTTCCTATTTCACGCCCAGTAGGGTCTAGCTTATGGCTTTACTCACAAAACCTATGCGGTGATGAGTGTCCTTTGTCCGCACGGATCGGAGTCACCTTTGACCCTCGTCAGATAATGCCCAGGGTTCACCCTTTGATGAAATGCGGAGAGAGGGGTAGGCTTGAGGAAAGCAGTAGTTTCTACGTCGTCCTCGGGAACTTCATACACGTCGGATCCATTCGGTGGCGAAATCCTATATCAATGGAGGCATCCGCCGATGATTACGGTGTGCTAATGATCTGCCAGCCGAACCGCCCCACAGCGACCCGAGTGGAATTGTTGAGATAAGGGCGATCCTCTCAAAGGCACGGAATGGTGTGGCAATGTGACCCCAAGCATGCGCCTCAGAGTCTTTTAAATTCATTGGCACAAGGATATTTAAATATAATTTAAGTCCAAAATGTCTAGTTTCAAGCGTAATGTGGTGGAATTCGAACATAATTTAAGAAAAGATAGAAGCAATATTCCACTAGATAAGTTTAATAATACGACCGGGTCTCGATGTATTACACCATCTACAGGCGTGAATCGGACTTAACATCAGCTTTACCTAAAGATGATTAAATACATAGAAACTCAGTCGCACTAATAAACTTATCTAGTGGAATATTGTTACTATCTTTGCTTTATTAATTTAAGTCGATACGTTACGTCAACTGCAAATCTTGTTCCTATTTTTTGCGTCTGGTGTTTTTCAATCGTATGGAGGGTTGGTTTATTTTTGCCATCAATTTAGTTCATGTACATATGAGTTTATTTCATTCTCGTATATAGTAAGAATGAATGGTCACATTATAGATTCGCTGAACAACGTTTTTCTTTGTTTACGTGATGGTGATTGGATTAGAGCTCTTTGCCCTATTCATAAAACCCTTTTTGATTGAGTATCTCCCTGTCGGACTCATATAATCAGTGCAAATTTTTATGGCAGTTCAGATAAACACGAAAAGCAAGATGGTATGTTTGAGGCACAGCATTTCCTGGCTACAGATTTTTAAGTTGAGTGACATTAAAAATTTTAAGTTCGATTTTTGACCTAGTTTCCAATTTTCAATCGAATTAAATTCCTTATTTATTTCTGTTGGATGTTTGAGCGAGGTATTTCCTCCAAATAAGTATGCATATATATATATATATATATATATATATATATATATATATATATATATATATATATATACATATATTATACGGAAACACTCACACGGTAAATTGTTTAAGCTTTCGGCCTTCTCCGAGGCCGCCTTCTTACTTTAAGGCTTACTTGAAGAAGGCCTCGGAGAAGGCCGAAAGCTTAAACAAATTACCGTGTGAGTGTCCTTTTAAGTGTTATCTGTTTTATTTGTGTTCAATTTTGCCGTCCCAATATTATATATATATATATATATATATATATATATATATATATATATATATATATATATATATATATATACTACCTTGATCAAAACGTTCCCGGAATAACCACCGTGTGGCGCTCCCATCGTTCCGATTTGAGTTCTGTTTTTTTTGTTAAATTGGTACATCTGTTGTTGATATTCCCTTTAAATCTTAGTGTCATAACTTGACATTTGCAAAAGTTACGTAGCCAAGAGTACATCTATCTCTGTGTGTGTTGGCGATTTTTTACAATTGCAGAAATGGATTTAAATTTGCAACAACGAACTTGTATTAAATTTTGCGTAAAAAACGGATTTAGTGGCGCACGGACGTTGGAAATGTTGGAAAAGTGTTTCGGCAACGATTCTCTAAAAAAAACGGTCGTTTACCAGTGGCACGAGCGGTTCAGAAGTGGTCGTGAGTCAATCGAAGATGATGAACGCAGTGGCAGACCATCGACATCGAAAGTCGGTGAAAAAATTGATAAAGTAAAAGAAATGTTGGTCAATAACCGCAAATTAACCATCAGAGAAATAGCGGAGGACTTGAACATTGCCTATGGATCCGCCCAAGACATTGTGGTTAATGATTTGGGTTTCCGTCGTGTAGCATGCCAAAAGACCTCAATTTCATGCAAAAAAGAGACCGTGTTGACGTCGCAAAAGACATGATTTGCGAGGCTGAATCCGATCCCACATTCATCAAAAGGATCATTACTGGAGACGAGACGTGGGTTTATGAGTACGACACGCAATCCAGACATCAGGCAAGTGAATGGCGTTCACCAAATGAGCCGAGACCAAAAAAACCACGTCGTTTTCAGTCAAAAAAGAAGGCAATGCTGACGGTTTTCATGGATTACAACGGTGTAGTGCATCATGAATTTTTGCCAGAAGGCCAGACAGTAAACAAAGAGTATTATTTGGGCGTTATGAGACGTTTGCGTGAAGCAATTCGCCGAAAGAGACCAGAAATGTGGGCAGAAAACTCGTGGATTTTGCACCATGATAACGCACCGTCGCACAGTGCTATCATTATTCGTAATTTTTTGACGAAAAATGCAACAAATACCATCCAACAGCCACCGAATTCACCTGATTTGGCTCCCTGTGACTTCTTTCTGTTCAATCGAGTTAAAAAACCATTACGGGGAACGCGTTTTAGCAGCCGAGAGGAAGTAATGGAAAAATCGCAGGAAGCACTGATGGACATACCGAAAACCGAATATAAAAAATGTTTCGAGGATTGGATCAAGCGCTGGCATAAGTGTGTTGCAGTCGATGGGGATTACTTTGAAGGGGACAATATAGATTTAGATGAATAAACTTGTATTTTTAATTTTCTGAATAAATTCCGGGAAATTTTTGATCAAGGTAGTATATATACATATATGTATATATATACATAATTTTTCCGTCGGAATAGCAATCACTCAAGCATTTGCAACTCTCGTTTTAAATAGGCATGAAAAACTTATGCTTATTCTCTATGATATTGCCAGATAGAGTCGTCAGTCAGTGGTAATAATATAATTGCTACCAATGTTTTTGTCTTTTGAATAGTGCTTCAAAATGCACGTTTCCCCTTCAATTTAAAGGGCATAAAGTTCATTTCCTTAAGGGAAATGAAGGGGACAAAGTTAATTTTCTTAATGAAATATTTTTCGATACTACAAAAAATTGCGTATCATTTATACCGTTGATCCTCAGGAAATTCTTGTAATCGCTGGAATTCTCACCACTTCCATTTTTAAACACGGTTTCACAATCGGATAGTGCGAGAAATTTACACGGGACACCTGTATCGCAATCTTCAACATCTCATTGCCAATCAACACGCTCTTCACCCATCTTTCCTGCCTCAGATAAGAATATGTTTTTAATTATTAAAACTGTTTGCCTTTATAGATCCATAGATATTTCAAGGTACGTGAAAATATTGGCATCTCGAAGATTTCGTCCATGATAGTCGTTTCCATTCCAGGACGATCCAGGTTTAAAAAGGTCTCGGTTTCCCCCAGCGCGGAATCCCGATAAAGCATTTGACATTCATTTAGTTACGAAGAGTATCCTGGAGAAGTTGGTCAAGTATTTTTTTTTAAGGGTCGGGAATTTTCCTATTTGAAGGAGTTATTTACGACGGGGTTAACTGAAAAAAATCCAGGAGGGAAGTCTCGCCGAACACGAAGAGAGCATTCGAC
>NW_027286069.1:90985480-91325480 GCF_022747635.1 Hetaerina americana
CCTCCTGCTTCAATGACCACGTTTCCGCTCCGTACATAGCTACGCTCCATATCAAAGTTTTAATGAGTCTTTTATAGCCGAAAAGCCAATATAGCGATATAGCCGAAAAGTTCTATTCATTGATGATCATCACAAAAACCATATTTTAAACTCCACACATTAAAGTGCAGTACACAACAATTTGGTAAACCATTTTAATCAAACTCAATATTCTTCAGTTTGAAGTTGACGCTAAAGGCAAGTAAAAAAATTTCATACTTGCAAATTCTATCAATAACAAATTGACCTCCTTGTAGGAAGATAAGTATACACTAATGCACGAGTGTGTTCTGGAAAAGTGATATAAAGTAAAATGTGAAAAACTCTAAGTTTGTGTAAAAAATAAAAATACAAAATTATAATAAAAGTTTATAAATATATTAAAATTTTATTGTTGCACTTCTTATGTATCCCAGTGGTGTACATACATACGTCCCATGTTATCCATTATCTTAAAAAAATACCATAAATAACCTTTGATTCTAAACATTCTTTGACTGATTGCTGCTAAACTTTCATCATAACTCTTTCAGTGCCACTATGCTGCCTCTTAACCAGAAATAAAAGGAAATGCCCTTACTCTTCCTTGCATCCCTTTAGGTGGAGTATCTTAATAACATCTCCTCAATCAATTATAGAGGAGAAACAAGTCATTGATTGACAAAGCAATTACCTAAATTATACATTAGAGTTTTATACTCTCTGAAATATAATTGGCTAAGAATTTACATGGTGGTTATGATTCTTGATATTACTCATTCTCAATTCCTTTTCCCTCAAATGCTAAAAATATAGCTGTAGTTGTGACAATCATACAATTAAAATTATATTTCAAGAATAATGGTTAAAATTTAACGACAAACTTTTAGCTCCTGAAGATTCATATATTTAAGTACTTTTCCGACAAAAGTAGCATTTGAGCTTGAATGTGAAAAATATCACATTTCAAGCAATTGGGCATATGCAATTAAATTTTCAAGATGTAATTGCAAAGTACGTATGCACAATTATGAATACTGGATATTATTAGTTAAAACCAGAAAACATGGCAATAAGAGAGGAAAGCGAGTATACTGTGCTTTTAACCATAAACATGTGCACCTCCTTATTGTGCAATTAGCCATTAACATTTTAACATGTTAGGAAAGGATACTCTAGGGATATAAAGGCACCATATATGTGCACTTAAAAACTGTGCAACTTCATATTAAAGTTTCAATAAAATTTAACTCCACTGTTAATGTCCTTAACCATAAACAAATCCATAACTTCTTTGCAATGTTTATTTTCAAAAAATGTTTATATAATTGAACAACATAGGCAATAGATTATAGATAATTTAAAGATGAGGTATTTTTAGTGTATGCATAGCTTCAGAATAATTTTGAAGCACCCATTCTATCATTTTGATATTCCAAGAATTATTATGTTAAATGAAACATTTATCATTAAATAGTACTTATCTAAAAATGTTTCAAAACTTTAATCAATATGCATGATATTGTACATAAATTTTCTAATTTGATATGACATAACTACAAACATTTTTAAATGTTTCCGAACATTCAGAAAATACAACACCATTGATAAACCTAAAATTAATTAATCTTTTAATACACAACCATAGACATTTTGAATGATTGTACATTTGGAGGTAGTTCACTTGCAACCTTTCGATTGCGACAATACTTTATATAAATTAATCACATATATATAAATAATGAGTTATTAGATTAATATGAAAATCATGACATTAAGGGAAAGTGTAAGAAGAATAAAATATTTACAAAAAGTGACATTAAACTGAATTCTTGGAACTTTATATTACACATAATACTTGAATTTTCAATTTCATAAATAAACCTTGTGTGAACTGATGTACTTATAATATTTCATCATTGTAATATTTTAAACATTGACATAGAATATTGTATAAATATTTTGGATAATTTTTTGAACTTTGGTTTCAAAGAGTTTAGCATTTATAAAATATAAAGTTAACTTCACGTTGATTATAGATGTGATATCAAGAATATTTAGGATTCACAAAGCAATAGCATATTTCCTATAGTTAGCCACATTGGTAAAATGCATTGGTCAAACTTCTGGTGTCCATTTCTTAAATCTACAAGTCAATCAACAACTTGTTGTTTTCTCAAAATTAGTCTTCTAAGAGCAATGCATCTTACAACATGCACCACTTGGTGCATTTCATAAGATGTTATTAATAATTGATAAATTACTCACCCAACTCTTTTCAGAGAACTCGTAAATTGACATATATTTGAGAAATGGACTCCTGGTCTAAAATCATTAATTTCATTTGACTTCTGTCCCTGAATAAGATCTCTGAAGTTCAACACCTGTGGTCCCTCAGCTTATTAGAGATGAGATTCCATACTTCTTATTGTTCTCTTATGTGGATAATAATTTTAAGAAGGGCAAATATTCATCCATGATTAGATCATAGGACTCATGAGCCCCCTATGTGTATAAGTTAATGAATGAGAAGCAATTTTGAAAGTTAATATTTTTCCATGGAGCTTTTTATAATCTTTCAAATGTACCTAATATTGTATTGTTTAACTTGACTATATGGATGAGCCTAATATTTTACCTAAAGATGTATATTAAATCATATACTTGCTGGATAAATCAAATCCTACCCTTATTAACAAAAAAATTATAAAAGACTAAATTAGACTTCAACTTAATGAAGATGGTGGTCATTTACAAGAGAAACTTGTACAGACACAATTCATTGTTTCTAATTTTATACTTTTAAACCAGATTTTCAGTTAAATTGTTTTTTTAGATTACTTTGTAATTTTTAGCATGTTAAAGTTAAATTAACAATTGTCATGTACGTTGCTGTTTTTATAAAAACTAAAAAAAGGTACATACTGATCTGATGATTTAAACTTCATATGATGGTACAGTAATGCTATTTATCTTCCAGTACAAAAAAGAGAAAATATTCTCTATGCAATATGACCGATGAATATTTTTTCAGGTCTGTCATGTCAGTTTGACTGTTGTGTAAGCAGATTAAGAAGCTCATCGTGGTCCATGTTGTTCAGAGTATGAATGTCAATGCCCAAGGCATTAGCAACACTCATCATATCCAGTCCAAATGACTTCAGGAGTTCAATGAAATCCATCTCTTCACCTAAAGAAGAATGATTTGAATTATTAAAAAAGAGAAACAATTTCTGCAATATACAATTAAAAATTGGCATTTTTCAATGGTGCCAACCATTGAAGCAGAGGCTCTAACTTCCCTGCTTGATTGGCCCTGTGGTACTCAAAAAATTTTCCCACACCCACTAGCATTTAGCAGGTGTGTTTGATGTATTTTCAGAAATATTTTTGCATTGCCCAAAGAATTTTTTCCTGGAGACTTTTCCTAGTCTGAAAATTATCCTGATCAATGCCCTGTACCATCCATGTGAGAGAAAGCATTAGGTCTGTCTAAATCAAGTTAGTGTGAAATGTATAGTCCGATGAGACCCTTTTGCTCCAACAGTAGGGAAGCGGAGGGAGTCAGTTTTTGCTTCGCTAAGCAAATAGAGTTATAATTGAAGCTCATTGACATATAGTATGACAAAATTTTGGCATTAGCTTATTATTAAAGGTAATGATTCCTATTTATAACACTAAAATTGTGTACTATTAAATGATTGACCTTTCCTGCTGGCAAAGCAACAAACATTTACATAAGTAAGCCGTAAGAAACAAACCAAACTCGGGTACTATCCACCTAAAATTTATTTATAATCAAATTTCTACTTATATTGTCTCTGATGTTGATATCATCTTCCATAAAATTGAAAAAAAAACAAATATATATGAGTGATCAGTAGTTATAAATGAAAAAGAAACAACTGTTTGCAGTAGCATGGTCTTGTGATATCGCTGATTATAGTTAGTGATATATCTATAAAATGTAAATTTACCATATTTGACCACTTTTAACCACTACATCCCCAATCATGTAGTGACAGGTATTTTTTCTATGGAAAAAACTAATATTACCACTTGTACTATAGTGGCATCCACTTATGATAATGATATTTAAGTGCTCATACAAGGAGCACTCAACATACATACTTGTATTATAATATTACAAAAGAATATTATACTACTTAGTGATATCCATTTCTTAACAGATATGAAATCACACGCAGGTGTACAAACATCAATCTCACTCTATAGCGACATCTGAATAATGATTGTGATATCAAGATGACTTTATAATGAATTCCACATGATGATAGTAGTATCAATATAAAGTTAAAGACCTATTGGGAGGATTTCAGCAGAGTAATAGATGAGGATTATTTGCAAAAAATCATAATCTAATTGCTTTATTGCAAGCCATTGGAATTGTCATGGTCTAATTAAGGAATCAGTCTCAAGCTCTGCTGCTATATAGACACATAGGCCCTATTTCACCAATTATCCCTGTTTCATTCAAGAAATCTTATGGGACATGGCCATATAATTATATCTATTTTATTGATATAAATGTATAACTAAACTAATGCATTGGACATAAATTTGTGACTGTGGCAAGTATTTGTAGAAATGATTTTAAATCTCATGCAAAATGACAAAAATTATTTTTTATTTGGTTACTGATTTTTTTAAATTTTTGCCACCTAATGCATAGGAATATCTGAAAATTGATTAAGGGTATGTATATTTATTTTAGCATACTGTCTGCATCTGATATTAATTATCATAAACATTGGTATTTTCTGCTCTCAAATTTCTGAAGAAGTTTCATAATATAAATAATAGAGTAGGCATAACTGCTCACCTGTTAAAGGATTATGGAGTTTTGGACAGGAGTGATTGCATTGAGGCCAAGTGCATCGCTCCACTAATCTCTGAGAACACTGACTTTCTGTCTTCCAAACCTCCCTTGAATCACTATTTCTTGAGCTGCCCATCTTCCCAGAGCCATCATCAGGCATGTGCTGTAACTTCATATTCATTGACTCTGACCTTTTGATTCGTTTTGCTCCTTTGCCAACTGTCGTTTTGAGAGAGATCATTGAATAGTAAGATTATTCAACATATACAAATCTTCAAATTTACTCAAATTTTGGCAAAGCCCGTGAATCAACAAAAAACTGATATAAACAAACAGTTTGTAACAATTTCAGCACTGGAAGAAAAATTTAATATTTCTATTGGCTAAGAAAATTTTTTCTTTAATTCTCCCATCCAAATAAAATATACCTATTTTAACATCTCTTCAAGTCTGTTAAAGCATTGTATATACATATACATACATATATATATATATATATATATATATATATATATATATATATATATATATATAATGTATAACATTTAGCACTAGTTATACATTATTATTCACATCCGTGAGACTTTCAAAAAGTGTTATATATATATATATATATATATATATATATAATGTATAACATTTAGCACTAGTTATACATTATTATTCACATCCGTGAGACTTTCAAAAAGTGTTATATATATATATATATATATATATATATATATATATATATATATATATATATATATGTATAAAAAAATACATATATATTTTTATATATATATATATATATATATATGTGTATATATACATATATATATATTAATATACATGTATATATGTATATGTATATATATATATATATATATATATATATATATATATATATATATATATATATATATATATATATATATAGATATATAAGCTTGAACCATTTGCTAGAATATGAATGGCAAAAAATGAATTTCATTTGTTCTAAAAAAATTAATTACCAAATATGTAGGCATTTCTAACCATATGACCTAAATGCAATTACTAACACCACACAATTACGGTTCATGTTTATTATCATAGTTAAATTATTTCCAAAATAAATTAAAATAACATGTCTTTAAAATTAAACAATTTCTTAAATATCTTAAAGCTTGACACATTTCTACAACAGTTCCAAGTGGTAATATTTGGCCTTTTATTCACTTTAAGACTGCAGCATCAAATGAAAGGGAAATTGCATAAAGTAGTTAGGTATGTGTGATAAAATCTCATTGGTATTGGATGATGAAAGATGAATGCAAACAGCATTTAAAAGTTTCATCAACCCAATGGCATGAAGCACGTAGTTAACACAACCTTCAACAACATCAAATACCATGCACATGCCTATCTTAAATTCTGAGTGACTTTATTATCACTCAGTGGTATTGATACTTGAATATTTGTTGTATCATACTTGGAAATTATTGTCGTACCCACCCTTTTTCCTCCTTGAACCCCTGTTGTGGCCTTCTTCTCCATCTCCTCCTCTTCTGCTCTCTCCCCTTTCACCCCTACCCCTCCCACCCTTCCTCCCATGCCCCTCCCCCCTCCTCCGCCCCTCCTGCCCACCCCTCTCCCTCTCTTCCTCCTCCCTCCCATCGCCCTTCCCCTCCCCCTTCTTCTTCCTTCTCCTCCTCCTCCGCCTCCGTCTCCGCTTCCCTCTCTTCTCATGCAGCCCTCCTTCCCTCCTGCCTTTACCCCCTCGCTCGGCCACGACCCCCCTCTCCTCTCCCGAGGGGGAACTTTCATCAAGAGCAATTGGCGACGAAGAGGACACCCCAGGCTGGAGATGTGATGAGTGGAATGCGGGAACCGCTGCAGGCATTCGATTCAGACTGGATTTGATTATGTTTTTGGCATACTTAACAGTTGAAGAGACTGGCACATTACCATGCACTGTTGCGCTGAAATACAAGAGTAGCATGGTGCATTAGACCAATATTGACTAAATTTACTTTTTGATCTAATGCGCAAAGATTCAAAAGGTGTTATTTTTTCAATTAACATAGTTATTCCTTCTTATTTTTCATTATGTTAACACATGATTTGTTGTACCAAGATGTTATTGCAGTAAGTAATACAAATTAATGTTCATTAGTGACATCTTTGCAACATTTAAATTGCTTACTCACTTTTCTCCCCCCGCAGTGTAAATTACAGGGTTCCAGGCTGGCATGGTTATTTCTTTATTACCAGCATAACTTAGAAGAGGGTTTCTTGCCTGACTGCTTTCTTGCCTCCATTTCAGCTCTGCAGCAATATTCTTCCTCCTTATGTGGGCTGTGTGTGGAAGCTCTTGGTTCCATCCTCCATCAAGAGCTCCACCACCTTCCTCCATTCCCCCTTCCCTTTCCGGAGACCTCTGCATATATTCACCATGCCCATGACCAGTGTGACCATGCTTTTGGTGATTGCTATGGTGTTGACCTGACATTCCATATCGATGTGAGTGGTGGGATTTCCTTGCATTAGCATGCTTGATTTTGTTGTTATGAAGTTGTTGCATTTCCCAACAATGAAGTGTTTGAGGTAAGGAGATATTTCCAAGGCGTATGGTTTGCCAGTCTCTCTTGGTAAGGACTGTGTGTGATATACAAGAAGCCGCAAAAAGACCCCTGCAATTAAATATTTATCTGTGAGTAAAACTATCGAACAGTCAAGACAATGAGACGCCATGATATAATGGGGCAAATTAACACTTTTTCATAAAACGTGTAATATCAGTCAATTGAGGCATATGACACTGTAACTGATGTTTACCAGCAAAAGTTCAAGAAAGTTGTTTAACTCACTTGATGCAGTTGAATAAAATTGTGGTGGGTTTTGGTAAAAAAGGCTGCATGAAGTTTTTAAAGCCTGATTTTTAAGAGTATACGAAGCAAAAAGTGGAATAATGATAGCAAAAAATAACCTTTACAGTTTGTTATTGAAAAAACCTATAGAATATGTTGTCAGTCACTTATTTTATAATACCTAGCACAAGAGTGCATCTTCTGTACTAAATGATAACATTAGAAAACATAAATGATTTGCTGCAAATAATAAATAGCTCAACCAGTCTCATGTCAAGACTTCATAAAAAATCAGTAGGTACTTAGCAATTCAAAAAGTACTGCATAATACTCCTGACAATACATATAACAAAGCCAATCACTGGTAAAAAATATTCTTGAAATTAGTTTAGCAAAAATAGTAACACATCAGTCAATATCTAGCCATTAATAATAGTTTTAAAGAACTTACGTAACATTTGCAAAAGTTTTCCTCAAGCTGTCACCAGTACGGTGTATGTAATTCCATTGCTCCTTTGTGACAGGAGGGCCAACATTATCTGCTATCATTTGGGCTTCATCAAAGAGCCATTGAAAAACAAACAGGGGAGCTGAAAAATGAATACATTATGGTTTTATAAGCCCAGGACCACAATTCCATAACACTTGAAACTAAAATAAGCATACATTGCTTATAAAAACAATATTCATAATCAAGGTAGTAGTGGTGTGGTTGAAAGCTTATGGTTTCTGGAAATGCAAAATGACACTGAGCAGAAGGGTAAGTGCCAATTGGGAAGCAATCTGAGAGGGATGCAAATTCCCTCAGCAGAAGGTCATTACACAAAGGTAATGAACACTTTCATCTAAAAATAGCAGCAAAGCTTCAAATTTCACTTTGCTTGATATAAAAGTGGTTTCTGTGAATAATCCATGAACTTTCAACTAGACTGCATAATGTGCATTGATCATTCATTCAAAATGTTTATGCTAAAATTATACTGCTGATGCAACATGATGAGGAAGATCTTTAGATACAGATGCTGCTGTTGGCATGAATGCCTATTAAGCATTTTCCTAACTCAATCATGCAAAACTATTCTTAAAAACCATATAACAATATCAAGCTACCTAACAAACCAAATGGGCACAGTCATTTATATTGTAAAATTCCCGATGACACTGTTTACTTTTGGTATTTTTCTGCAGTATGACAATACTGTCCACATTCTGGAAACCCTCTCAAAAATGCCCATTCTGGATTGGTTAAATATTTGTTTTAGGTCCTTGGGCAACAATTGCTGGTCTTAATGCAGAGAAATATCACATAATATCCATATCTGAGGTGCATAAGAAGCGACAACCAAACCAGGAAGTACAATACTAATGGAGTAAGTTAGGCTACCCAGGTTTTAGGCTTTTTCTTTAACATTTTATTTTATATTTATTAATTTCATATTTATTATTTATTTTCATTGCATCATTATATTATTCATTTGAGATCCTTCAAAAAATGACAGCTTTTTCAATTGTAACAAATTATAACTGATTGTTTCATAGTCAAAATGCCAGTTTAAGAGGCAAACCTTTGTCTGATATTTGTTGTCATTTTAAGGAAATGTGCTTGCAATTTTTCAATTAATTATTATCACAGTGAAAGGATATCTCTACCTTTTAGGGTTGGATATACTCGGTAACCAAAATAGCACCTCCAGATTTCTTCAGGGTAATCTTGACGGCACCTCTCTGGTACCTTGCCCCACCAGAGTTCAACTCCTTTCCTCACAGCCTGTGCCGGAGAGGTCATTAGCCATGAGGATGCAAAAGTTGAGGAGGATGGTGCTGAAGAAACTGAAGTATAAGGTGCATTGTCCAAAAACCATCCTGAATCAGCAAGACCACGGACTTTAATGTTACCATATCCAAGCTCAGCTAAATTATCTGCAACTCGGTCAAGATTTACGATGACACCAGTTCCTCCCGCACTAAAAAAAATTTTCCAAGTTACTGAATGCCTTCTTTCTTATAATGTTAGGCAGCAAAACTGCACAATAAAAAAGTTATATTAAGCATAAAAACTGAGGGTACTAAGATATCAGGCATGGTACAGATTAGATGAAATGTTCATATGCACAATGATGTTGAAATTTCTTGATGAAAAAAGAAACTCAGAGCAAAAATTTACTCGATTCGAAAGCCAATTTACCGTATGTGATAAATTTACTGTACATAGAAATTGTCAATAAAAATTAAATGACAAATTGAGTAACCTTCAGATGGAATATTAAATTACCTGCTTCCAGCTAGTAGAAGTGAATTAGCCTGAGCAAGTCCTAAAGGCAAAAGATCCTTTACAACCTCCTGCACTATATATGAGCCCATAAAAGCATATTTTACTGTAGTGTCTGTTTGATGATGCCATCTATGATGCTGAGGTCTTGTCCCACTCCATGAATCACTCGAGCAATAAGGGACAAATCTGAGAGAAAAGCAAGAGCAACGATTTAAATGTATTACATATGGTTTACATAAGTCAGTTGCATTGCAGGTTAATTGATAATTACTTACATATGATTTGAATTCCACCAATAAGGATTTTCTTCTGGATTTTGGGATAAAATTCCACCAACTGAAAAACGTTGGCTATTATATTACATTATCACAGCATTGAAATAAAAATTCTGAGTCACAATCCAAACTGGATTATTCCATTTAATATAAATAGGTGTTATATGTAGATTATGTCCTCACCATTTCTTGTTTCAGCCCATTGTTTAGATGTCATGAAGTATTTCAATCTCAACCATCTGTTCTGACAACTCACTTGATCATAGCAATACCAGCCCCCTATAAAAGAAAGCAAGTGATTTTACATAGTGTATGGAATATTTTAACTAACACTTGTTAGTCAGACATAGCTTATTGATGACAATAAAATAAAAAGCCAGCAAAATTGACAAAAAACATGGATTATTTACATAAGACTTAAAAACTTAAAAATAAGTCTACATAAAATTTTGCCGAGCAATATACTGTATTCATTATTATAAATTGGCAACTACAATTCCAAAAAGGAGGTAGAGGTACTCTAAGTTTCACTTTTTGCTTAGATGTATACTGTATGATCCACTTTGTGACTTGGGATCCTCCTCTAAAAGTGAATGCCAAAGTACTAAACAAGCTAGCCATACACAGTGTAATATGCTCCATCAAAGAACAGCAACCACCTGTCATTTAATAACTAAATATTTCTCTAAGTTCCCTCTATTAAACATTTTATAGACTTCACTAGTATGGATCATAACAACTATAATTATAACATATAGGAAAACTGTACAATTTATGATGTTATGATATCTAAGTAAGTTCTGAGTAATAGGTTAGAACCCTGATAGCAAATGATATTCATACTAATAATTCAAGAGTTTTCCCTGGTACTTAGCCAAATTAATTTTTATCACTATGAAAAAGAAATATAATGAAATTGAAATAATTATAACAAATCCTCAGCCATAATATTTTAATTCCTAAGTTATATCGTTTATAAATAAATAACTTTTATGGAAAATGAAACTAAATAATAAAATGCAGGGGCGTAATTCCACTTTTAATGTTGTCACCTATTTGTCATTGAAATCAAGTCAATGTAGCTTAAGCACCAAGTTTGTATAGAAGACACATGATTACTGACATTTTTAACAATACCTCAGATGGATTAATAACTAAGGACAAGAAGATAGTGGGTCAAGTACGTGTTTTAAATGTGGAAAGAAACACCCTATCTGCATTACCACATACAAATGCCAATGAAGGCAACTAAATGATATCTTAAAACTTAAATCACATCAGAGCTTTGCATTTGGTACAACAGAAAATTTGGTCAAATCTGGACAATCAAACCTGGGTGAAGTAAGCTACATCATTTGTCAACATAAAAATCGTTGAAGTTGAAATAAATGTGGTGTATGTCAAATTTTAATACTGAAGTTGAATCATCTGTACAGTTATTAAATTACCACTTCATTTTTACCCATGAGAATTCACAAAAAAAGATTCATATTATAATAGAAACTCAACATCAGTAAGCAATTACATATGTATTGGTTATTCAGATGATTTTTACCTGACCTGTCCAAAGGTAAAGAAAAATTAGATATTACTACAATAATAATAATGGCAATATGACTACATACCTTCAAGAAAGACGATCCACTCCTTGCTCCCTCGTGACTTTCTAATGTAAAACCTGAAAAAGTAATTGATTTCAATCAATATTATTAGTATTGTTTGAAATAGCAGGTTTTTGATGATGAATATCAATTCACTTTCAATAGTTATGATTTTACGAGGCAATTGAATGACTGCATATCTCAAAATCAATCCAACTCCCCATGGTATGGCTTCCAAAAATGCTAAGGCAATATTTCTATTGATTTAGCACAGCTATTTTTCCCACATATTCAAAGTAATTGATATAAAATAGTCATATTTTTCATTTTACCATAGTTTTTTAAGATTCTTTTGTAGAACAATCAAACTAGATTTTGGTCATAAGAAGGACTAAATTAAGAGTGAGGCAAGTACTAAATTAATTGAATTTCACATTTTTCAGCATCACTTATTTATTATATACGTAAACTTTAAGATTCTTAAGCCCTATTTTTTATGTATTTATAATAGATTTCTTTTTTACATAGAATATCTTGGTAGTGCTTGCCTCTTGGAAAGTGTTTCTTCCATTGGTTGATAATGCTGGTGAAATTGGACGAGGACATCATCACAAATAAAGCGATAGCGAACGGATTGGAGGAAAAATTATGCACAAATTCGCTCCATTATGCTGCTTTTAACCTTTCGGCTCCTTTGATGTTTAAATATCCATTTTCTCTTTTAATTACCATAAATCTCCTCCCTCCAGCAACTCTTACCTACTGTATTAAAATATCGGACAAATTAGTCTCGCAAAACACCCTACAATGATTACTGCATCGCAATCCCCACCCCAGCGCTGAAATCTAGACCAGTCGGAGTGCATTCATTATGGCTTAATGCAGAAAGTATTTTTTAGCGTCCATAAAAGGCTACCATGACCCATCGAATGGAGTTTCTAATGCGGACTACTGAAATGAAACGGACTAATGAACTGACTTTAATTGTGATTCAATGGCGGATATTATCGGTGGAGTGCTCTTGCGGTGTACATGGTATCCCGAAGGAATTATGGATACCTGGACTATGGGGAGAAAGTTGATCATCACATCAATTTCCCCATTTATTACGTCTACATGGCCAAATTATGCGAGCTACAAATTCAATTATGTTCAAAACAAACGAAACGCCACCCCGCTTTGCGATGGCCCTTAAAAGACGACGCCATACTACTTTTTTATGGCCCCTGATCTCCCAAAACGTTCCTTTCGGCACAAACAAATTCGTGCTGCTAGAGTACCCCGTGGTAAATGGCACCCGGATCAATATTCATAAGGCATTCGGTGCGGATCCCGCTTCGGGAATAGAAGTTATGATCGTGACGGGGTCGAAGAGAGAGGAGTGAAAGCTTTCTAATCTCTCGCCACCTCGATCCGGTCGATGGCGAACGAATAAAATATTCTCGCCCCGTCCGCCCGCCCTTGCCCACCAGTTGATCTCATAAGGTCACCCTCCCAAGTCCCTCTTCCGGCCTCGATCAATTTCTCCCCTCAATTTTACAGCAACAGGTATATCTTGCCAACTTCCACGATTCGTGGCACGACTCCGTAGTTATTTCACGGGTGGTTCCGAAGGCAACGACGCCCCTCAAGACTCTAAAGGCGATCGTCAGTGGCGAGAAATTCATTTTTCGCATCCCACACCCTCTTCAGTCCCCAATTATGAGCAATTAAATATCATAAAACATTTCTGCGATTCTCTGAAATTTTTTCGTCTTCGAGGATACATTTCGAAAATCGAGATTTACGCTTTAGTGCTCCTTAGCTTTCCCCTTTATGAACGTCATCCGTAAGTATAAATAGGTTTTCAAGATAAATAATTCGGGAGAAAGAAGAATGGACAGTCCCATTCTCATCAAAAGTTTACCATAGTTGTACTATTCAATTAAGGTTTTTGTATGGGCATTATGTATTATTCAATGTACCCGAGTTTATTTTAAGAATAATTATATATTTATCTATTATCTGATCCTCGAAATGAAATGCGATGGTCATGCCTATGATATTCTAACTAGTGTAATCAAAAGTGGCGATTTAATTCATTGTAACATTGTTAATATACCCATCCGAAAACACATTTTTTTCAAATGCGCAAATGACCACTTTATCTTCCGTAAAAATAAAAGGATGTAAAAGTTTTGTGATGATGGACATAATAAAATAAAATGGCTGTCAGCGTCCATAAAACCTTGGACAATAAAATGATTACTATTATTAAAAAGCTTTGAAATTAAAAAAAAACTTTTTTAAGTACCCATTGAAATCGTCGGGACCGATACCTAATGAACAATTTCAATTAATGAAATCTGGACAAGTCATTAAAAAATCTAACAAATTAAATTCAGATGCCATCGTTAAAATTCATTCCATTAGTTAGCGTTAGTTGTTAGAAGAGGCAATTTGTACGTAATCAATTCACCAGAGAATCATTCCTCAATCGATGTATGAATTAATTGGTCGGAATAAGAATTTCATGGAACTATATGAATATATATATATATACATACATATATATATATATATGTATATACTGCAGACTACCTTCAAGAATGCAACAGATTACTCTCCGACACTTCCTCCTATCAACATATTCCTGCTGACCCTAACCCCGCATTCCAAAAAGAAATAATCGCTTTTCTCCGAGACAACGGCCCTAAGGAGAATCTTTCCCCCAGGGACATCTCCCTCCTTTCCCCTTCCCAACCTCACACCCCTCACTTCTACATCCTTCCTAAGATCCACAAACCCAACAACCCAGGCCGCCCTATAGTCTCCTCTCGTAGCTCTCCGACAGAAAGAATTTCTGCCTTCGTGGACCACTATCTTCAACCTTTAGTTCACTCCCTACCCTCGTTTATAAAAGACACCTACCACTTTCTCAGATTGCTCCACTCAACTTCCCTCCCTCCTGATACCCATATTACTATGGCTACTATCGATGTCACCTCCTTATACACATCCATTCCTCACCAAGAAGGCCTTTCTTCCTTACGTTACTTCCTCTCCAAACGCCCTACCCCTCAAATCCCCAGTACCGATTTTCTCATTGATCTTTCCAATTTCATTCTCAGCCGCAACTCCTTTTCTTTAAACAATAACCATTACCTCCAAATAAAGGGCTGTGCCATGGGTAGCAGATTCAGCCCTTCATATGCAAACCTCCACCTCGGTGTCCTGGAAGAGAATTTCCTTTCAAACTATCCTCTGCAACCCCTCCTGTGGCTCCGATACATTGACGACATCTTTCTACTATGGCCACACAGCATAGAGTCCCTCAATTCCTTCATCTCCCAACTCAATGATTCCTCATCTTTGTCTTTCACCTCGACCATTTCATCCTCTCAGATTACCTTCCTCAATGTTAATATTTCCCTCAGTAATAACAAATTCCTGACCTCTGTTCACACTAAACCTACTAATAAGCAGCAATACCTTCATTACAGCAGTTGTCACCCCTCCCATACCAAGCGCTCCCTCCCTTAGTCCCTCTCTATCCGCGGTCACCGCATTTGTAACCATCCCGAATCCCTTAACAGCCTTCACCACTCCCTCCTCCAACGAGGATACCCTGATTCTCTCCTCCATAAAAAAATACTCAAACATTCCTACACCCCCAAGCCTGCCTCAGCCACTGACTCCCAGCCTCTCTCAATCTGTACTACCTACTTCCTAGGCATTCAGTCTATCAAATTCATCCTCAAAGACCTATTCCCCATCCTCAAAATCACAACACTTCCTCCAACCTTCTTCCCAAATGCCCCTCTGTCACCTTCAAACGTCCCGCCAACCTAGCAGATATCCTCAAATCCACCAGGCCGCTCTCAAAATCCCCTCACACCCCCAGAGCCATACCCACTCCATGTCATCGAGCAAGATGCAAAACCTGCCCTATTTTTACCACTCCACCCCACTCCACCCCACCATTTAACTCTCTCCCGCCCTTCCCCTATTCCTCTTGCACTTCCAAGAATGTTGTTACCTTCTAACCTGTAAACTCTGCCCGTCCTTTTACATAGGTCAATGTTCCAAACCACTTAACATTAGGATTAATAACCACCGCGCCTCGTGCAATCCCTCCTCCCCGTCCGCGGGTCTCCCCATCCCTATACATGCTTCCCATCATAATACCCCTTTCAACCAGTGTTACAATGCTTTCGTCCTAGCGTCCCTTCCCACATCCGATAACCCTATAGAATTAAAAACTCTTGAAATAGCATTCATTTACATCTGTATGGCCTATCAGCATCCGGGCCTCAGTGTCGTTCACTGATGGGAGTGGCCTAAAATTGCTACTTTGTGGAAGCGATGCATATCGGAGGGTGGACACTGTGTTTTTCCGCATGAGTTTTGGTGTACGTGGCCTTTGTTTCGACTTGCGGAGTCTTGATCAATACTTTGTAGGTTGAAACCTGGGTCTCGTATGTTGCAACAGTTGCGGTGAGCATGTTGTTGTTCTATTTTCCGATTTTGTGTCAATTCCACCTCCTCCCTCTCCCTCCTTGCCCATCTCCGCTCCCCTCTAGCCTCTCCTCTCCCCTTCCTCTCCCCAACCATTCCTCTCACCCCTCCTTCGCCTCCCGTTCTCCCCTTCCCCTGGCCCCCTTCCCTTTCTCTCGCACCCCTCACCTCTACAGTTCCAGCAGTCATTACTTCTATATCTTCAGATGAAGACGGATTGTTTCCGTCGAAATATCAAGAAATAACGTGGGAGTGTTCTTCTTTTTTTGTGTTTCTATATTGTGTGTTACTGTGTATTGTACTATTCGGCACTTCCGTGTTACGTCTACGAAAGCATATATCCGGATATATAGTATATACATATATATACATAAACATACAGATATACGTGTGTGTATATGTATATATATATATATATATATATATATATATATATATATATTTATATATGAGATGGTAAAAAGTTGCGAAGCCAATTCGTCCAGTCATGCTCCCAACTTCCAATTGGAGACGCGCCTCTGTCCCGTGGGTTGCATATTGCAATGGATACTTCCCAGGCGACATTCGAAGTTTCCAAGCATCATGAAACAAAACGTTATAGATGGTCGTCCAGAATGAATATTACTATTAGCCATAGAGAAATATGAAAAATATGCTATTTTTTATAATTAAATTGCTTTGGTATTAACTCCATGGTTATTATTTTATGTTCACATTTGCTTGATAGGGGAGAGGACGAATAGGAGAACTCACCCAGCCGGCGACCCATCGTTGCATGTGATGTTCGTTTTTGTGAGGAAAACTCTTTTCAGACTTCTCGGGTCGTTGGATTCAGCTCTTTCCAGCGTCTGCAAAGAATGAAGTGAAAAATAAACTCAGAACAAGTGACTTAAAAAAGAAACGAGTTCCGAGTATTACCGAATTCAACGGAATGCAGAATGTTTGATAGAAATTTAATAACATTCGATGTAAGAACATTCGTCTAACGCAAATAAACTTGAATTCATATAAATTATAAATAAAGTTGCTTGTAAAACCTACACCGAGTATAATCAGGTAATCCACCGGTTAAAGTAGGTTTTTTATCTTACTCTACAAGTCTCTCTTCACCTCCGTATACCTCCTTCCTCCCTCCAACCCGCCCAATATCCCTATCATGTTCCTATCCTTTCCTCGTTTGCCTAACATTCTCCCTTCTATTACAGTCTTCAACATCCCCCTGCCACCCAATATGGTTACATCCATTTTTCCTGGCTCCTCATGATTTCTCCCAACAAACCCATCTTCTCCCATACCATTACCAGCACTTCCTCATTTGTTTTTCTTTCCGTCCACTTCACGTTCTCCATCCTCCTGCACAAGCACATTTCAAAAGCCTTGAATCTACTCCTATCATCCTGTTTCAAAGACTATGTTTACAAAGTACATTACAACGCTCAAAATCAAAGTTTTGACAAGTCTTTTGTTAACATCCTTACTCAACGTCCTTCTCATCAACTCCCTCCTCCTAGTGAAAGCCTCTTTGCCTAACGCAATTCTTCTTCTTACGTTCCGCCTACTTCGGCCATTTTGGTCCAAAACACTTCCTAGATACTTAAACTGGTCCACCTGCTCTAGTTTTTGCCCTCCTACTTTAATGCTTAGCTTAGCATTTTTCTTTCTGGAAAACAGGATGGCCTTTGTTTTATTTATATTTATTGTCATCCCATATCTGTCAATTTCCGATTCACTCAGCAATGCTAGTAACCCCTTGGCTGACTGCCCCACTTAAGTTTGGTCATCAGCACCCCTAACTGATTTTATAGATTCCCCACCAATTTCATTCCTATCACAAGTTCTTCCCGTGTCTCTTAAGCCGTTTCCTCCAAAGATAAGTTAATCATCACCGGTGATAATGAACAACCCCACCTTTCACCTCTTCTTAACACTGTTCATCAGGACTCCCCGTTCCCCACTCGCACCTGAGCAGTCTGAGACATGTACAGGGTGCGGATTAGCCTCCTGTCCCTCCAATCTATTCCTATTTTCTACAATATGATCATTATTTTTTTCCCAATTCACTCTATCAAACGCTTTTTCAAATCTACGAAACATGCAAACACGTCCTGATTGTATTCTATATTCGTCTTGATCAGTGATCTCATTACTGCAATGGCTTCGCGCTTGCCCCTCCCCTTCCTAAACCCAAACTGATCATTCCTTAAGTAATCATTTTTCTTGCTCTCCATCCTTTTGTTGATGATCCTCAGAACAACTGTAGTTGTATGGGAAATCAAACTTATTGTTCTGTAGTTCTCACATGATGTAGCCTTTATCTTTTTCGGAATAGGTACTAACACTGATCTCACAAAGTATTCCGGCCAGATTCTCTCCTATTATATGCTACGAATCAGTCCATTAAGATACTTCCTCTCACATTTTCCTAAACCTTTTTGCAGTCCCGCAGGAATGCTATCTATATCCACGGCCTTATTTGATTTCATCATCCTTAATTCCCCTTCATGGTCGAGTACACATCGACCTAAGCTATCATCGTTTACGTCATGTTCTCTTTCTATACCTAAGCTTGTTGGCCTAAGTTTTTAACGATACAGTTCTTCTATATATTCCTTCCATCTGTCTTGGATCTCTTTTGTTTCAACTATTATCACATTCGACTTCTAACTGTTAACACAGATCTTCCCTTTATACTTCCTAATAGTGTTTTAGCAGCGAGAATTATATTAAAATATTTAATATTTTCAGTCTCGATGATCATCAGCTTATTTTTTTGTCGCTCAGCAAATATGGCCTTCATTTTTGGACATCACACTTTTGCAATGGAAGTATTCCTATTGACAGTGCCTATTGCTAAAGGGGACTGGGTAAAGAGTGAATTTGTGTAACTAACACAGCGATAAGGGTTATTTTACAATGAGCTTGCTTCAATTTCAAAAAAATGCTGATGAATTGTTTGCACGATATTATCTAATACATCATTCATTCTACACAATCTTAGTATTTTAAGCGACATGAGATTCAGTCAATATGATTTAAAAACAGTTTCGTAAAGACGCAAGTCGGCACGAGTTAACTCTCATTGATTACCGAGGGAAAAATGGAGTTTTTAATTCTTAAGGAGCTGACTTTGCTCACTACTATTCATCTATTTACCTGATTAGTTTTCTAACACAAGGTAGTAGCCTACTTAATTTGTGACCAGGTAGCAACTGCGTCGCTGTAAGCCATTCCAGAGGAAAGAAACCAGCGAGGAATATGAATGGGTATGAATAAAATAATGTCTCAGTAATTGGTTTTCTTGTTTTTAGTAAAATTGTTCAAAAACAGTCAATGTTGGATCAATTGCCATTCTTTGTTATTTTTTGCATACCACCAGTTAATATGAACATTATATTACGAGGAAATTATAAAGCTCAGGGCCAATCAAAAACACCAAAGTAAGGAAGAATCGATTGCCATGGAGTCTAGCTGTTTATCATAATTAATTAATGGTAAGACATTATTACCAAACAAGGATCAGGAACCAGGCTCTCTACTTAGTTTCCGTAAATCAAGGTTCATCAACCTCACTCTGATGTGTACTTTTTTAAAATACACAGGTTTTGTATTTCCATTGAATGCAATACAAAACAAAAGTGTGTCGATTCAATTTTTCTAACACTTACAAATGTTATTCTTTTTCAATTAATGTAAAAAATACATGAAAACCCTTGCGTTTACTTCTTCGTAGCCAACTGTAATATTTAAAACGTTAATATTAAATTAATCGGTATTAGGCTCATAATAACACGTTGAAATCCATGCGCTAACAGTGATAACGAAACCTGTGAAACGATTACCTTGTATCGACGTGGGAATCCTCTTTGTTCTATACGAATACTGAAGCCCTTTCTTAGTTGCATGAATATAAAAACCTCGGACATAGTATTTGAAAGATGAAGATGGTCACATACACATGGAGGTAAAAAATTATCAAGTAGCCGCAACCAGGGTTCTCAACGCATTTTGGTTCGATAGGCGAGGGTAGAACTCACCAGGTACCAAGTTCAACGGCATGAGAAATTCACTTATTCAAGGTAGGAGGCCCAGCGACTTTACCCGTGCCGCTTGCGGCTTCCTATAAAATTCTAGCAGCCACAATATCACACGGATTGGGTTTAATTGGTAATTTCCATGGGCATCAGCCAAAGTTGAACCAGGAATCCTCAGTCAGTAACTAACCGAACACTGAACCCACTCGACTACCACACAGCCTCATTAAGGAATAATTATCTAATAACGTGCGGATATCAGTACGCATTTACAAAGATTCCATCGTTTCCAAAGAAACTGCGGGAGATGCCGCAACAGTAACTTTTAACGGAGTTATCCACTAATGTGCATCTCCCGCAGTTTATTTGGAATTTGTCAAGGTATAAACACCATAAGTGTTTAAAAGTTGGCTTTAACCTCGTGGACTGAGGCGCGTCGCGCACGACTACGAACGACATTGACATTGTATGTACAGTATTTCGTCACAACATCTTGTTCCTTTAAAAGCCCCAAAATTTCAGATCTTAAGAGGACGCCTCGTTAGCTTAACTGGATAAAGAACTCGACCGGATATTGAGGGATCTGGGTTCGAATCCCAGTCAAGGCGAATGACTTTTACACTCTGAAACTGCTGCATTCCATCGTTTATTATAAATCACGTATCCCTATATTATCCATCAAGGTGTGGGCTTACCTATTTCCTTTTTTCCCGAATAACGTATGAAGGTGCCCAAAAGCAGGTGATGGAAGATGATTCGATTGAGTAGATTTGAAAACGCAAGGAAAACTAATCATTAGATAATTATATTTTTCAAGCCCGTGTCTAAGAAGCCCTGAATATGTGAGTAAAAAATAGTCGCTCGAATTTATTACCGTTTATTTGGAATTATAGCTTTCCGGATAATTTAATCTACACTTATTTCATCAAATGAATAATTTTGGGCAGAGGTAAATATGATAAAAAAATCATCATAGAAGTTTTATAATATATTCCTGTTTTTCAATTTTAATTCGTACTAACGACATTACAAACTTGTTCAATTTAAACATCGGCATAAAAAGAGCAGTTAATGGTTTAGCATCAAAAGGTCAGTTAATATAGAAATTCACTTGATGGCCGACTTCGAGTCTCCGAATTATCAAAGGGATGACTTTTGAGTATTGAAGATACACTATCCCTGTCACAGATTAAAAAACTAATTTTTATCTGCCTCTCTGTGCTTACAGCTTCTCAGGCCGGTGGCTAAACCGCGGATTTTCAATTGAGAAATCGTACGTGACATCCGAGGTGGAAATCAGTACCATACTGTTAGAAACGTAAGGACTAAGATTTTGCATAGAAAAATAATTTGATTTGAATTTCGGGCAGATGATTTTCCTGATTAATAGTATTGTATTTTTGCAATTTTATTCACCAAGTCATTACCCTTCATTTCGATTGATCAGTTATGCTGCACAAATAAACGAAGTGTGTTTCACGATGCAACAATTTCAGAGCGCAAAAATCATTCTCCTTGACCGGGATTCGAACTCGGATCCCTCGATGGCCGGATGAGTGCTTTAGCCAGTTTAGCTACCGAGGTGTCTTCTTACACTCCCGAGATTTTGGTCTAGGCGAATGATTTTTACACTCTGAAATTTTTGCATTGCAATGCACAGTTAGCGGATGACCCCGTCAAAAGTTACTGTCGCGGTATCCCCCGCAGCTTCTTGTGAAGTTTACTTCGTTATACACGATAGAGAAAACCTTTGGGACCACAAATTGAACAATGCATATCACCGAGTCAAATTCCCTCTCTCACCACTAAATTGTGCATTGATGTGCGCTCATGTTTACTACCGAGTAGTTTGCCATTAAGGGAATGCTTACAGTGTTATTAACTTCATTTCGGTACCTCTGAATTATAAAAAAAATCAATCATATCCATAGAAGATACCGCTCTTGTTTCTATCAAAGATTTAGTGGAATTTTGAACTTAAATGGCCATCGCCATTCTGAGGGAAATCATTGAACTGGTTTGACTCTGCATCTGTTTACTCTAATCAATGGTAAGGATTCCAAATTTTAAAAGTTAACTACTGGGTGTACATCGAACGAGTGAAATTGATCCTACAGGATTGTGCATCTGAATGATGTATTTGTAACGGATACTTCACCTGCATGAAGAATTTTCTCTAATTATTTGTTTGTTACTGATCCTGACGCGATCACTATCTCGAAACCAACATGGAATCAAGCCATACTATGGAAAGCTAGACTGAACTAGCGGTTTTCTTAACCGGTTTTAATCGCAAACTACCGTAACATCCCGGAGCCGGGAGGAACGAACCTCGATGCAGGTTGTGTCGGATCCGGAGTGCTTTTCGGAAAGGGGCGAAGGCCTGTGTAATTTCGGAGCGGCACCGTCACGTCGCGTCGCCGGGGCGACCCTCCGCTCCAACCGACTTCGGTCTCAATCCAACCACATCTCCGGATTGCGCCGCTGAGCCCTCCTGTGGGGTTGGTCTTAGGAGTTGGCGGGTCTCAGACAAATGACCGGATGGTCACAGCAACGTCCAATGGTGCAAATCTTTCGCGTGAGGGGATAGTAGTCCAGGTCTAGATGGGAAGCGAAGCATGGGAATGGACAAAGATGAACTGATCCCACAAGGTTAAGAAGAAATCCACAGCTGACGTCCTCAAATACAAGGCATCACAATCATCTCATTAGTAGAGATATAAAATTTGGCTTTCACATATTATTTATAAAATATCTCCCATTGATAACGAAGAACTCTATCGAGCACTAACATTTATCTAAATAATAAAGGTTTCGATAATTTTCAACGATGAAACGCTAGTTGGCAAAAATTTTTTTCATTGAATTACTTTTATGCCTTGATCAGCGATTGAATAGCTTCCTTTGGTCCCTGATCTCGCACGCAGAAATGAGGGCACCTACTGAAAACTAGTCAGTGAGGCTATGCAGTCAATGAAGAAAATACGGTAAGTAGGGATAACGATGGAAATGAGATGAATTTTCACTTTTACCCATCGATCGGCCTTGCAAGAGTAAACGCAATATCATCTGTCATAGAATCCTTATCGTTCCCACTTAAATAATTGAAATATCCCTTTTACACTATATAACCAATTTTTTGTTTTTTAAAAATAAGTTTGGTCCACGGCCAAATTTAATAAAATCGTAAAATGTAAATAAAACCTTTAAAATCAAACCAATTCAATTTATGAAAATTCTAATAACCAAAAATTTCACTTAACACATTCTGAGAAGTCAGAATGACCCTATTCACGCAATGAAAATTCGTTCACGAAGAAAAATTGTTAACATAATTACACACTACTAATTGCAAGATCCTCCAAATAATATTTGTTCGAAACGCTGAATTTTCGTCTTTCAAATTAGAAATGCCTTTTTTATTCCTCATGTAATTTCTGCGACCACAAGGGGATCGGTAATGGAAATGTTTTTTCTACTGACTAGGAAGTGACGTCTTTACGTGCTCCGAGATGCTCCCGATCCCTTTTCGACCCAGAAAAACGCTTAAGCTCCTGGATGACGGTTTTTATAGCCTGAAAATAACAAATCTAAATCCTATAATTAGACTCTGTCACACCTGCACGCTTAAAAAAAACACCTTTCCAACAATAAGTGATTTCTCCCTCCGAAACTCCTTGTAATGACTTTTCTTCGGCGACTGAGCTCAAATAGAACATTCATTGAACTCCATCCTAACACTCAATTAGAAACCTAGGGGAGACATCAAATTCAATATTAATGAATAATGTTGTATAATATAGTAAAGTTAGCAGATAAATCACGATAATAAAGCGCGATTTTAACCATACGGCTATATTATATTAACCATATGGTTAACTCGTATAACGGTGGCCACTAAACTTTTGTTAAATGGCATAAAATTAATTTTAATATTCTCTTCGTCCAGCAGATTTATTAGTTAAAGCTGCCTAATCTTAAGTACACACTGTCATTGCCTTGCAAAAGGCATATTGTATGTACTTAGAGAATAAATCCAAAACCAAAGAGTATACTTTGGTACCATTTCCAAAATTGGTTTAAAAGAAATACACAAGCGAGCTGTAGCCGTGATTACATTTCGTCTCATTTCTTTTCCTATTTACCATCATCGTAGTTTCCCATAATGGGTCTCCGAAAAAAATATCCCACCTTGAGTCTCTTCCTCTCATCACCGTCCTTCCTTCTACTGCGGGGAAATACGTTTCGGGTAAAAAATGAAAGCTCTCAAACAAGAGGTCTCGCCGTGGAGTCCCTACCTCTGAAGTAGGTATTTGGCAGGTGGCATAGCAGAAGAGCTTCAGGGCCAGTTTCCCTTCTCGGAAATGCATCACTGGACTGGAGAGACAATTCAAAAGTAATAGCCACATTCACACGGACTTACCTGGCGGCTGTCGCCGCACAACAGCTCGGGGAGTGTCGGAATTGCAAAGGCAAAAAGTCTCTCCAGTTCAAGTGGCTCAGTTGTCCTGCGCGTGAATTTCATAATATTCACGTAGTCGTGTGAATAGTAAAAGATAAAAATGCGTAGATTGGTAATGGTTATCCCATACGTTCTACCCTACTAAATGTATTCTCAACATAAAGGCAAGATTCGTTGAAGATTTTTTTCAAACAGGAGATTTGTGCTATACAGGCTACGGAATCACCAAACTTAAGACCCCGAATATTTTTTAAACTATGATTGGCGAAAAAAATAGTACCTACTCAATCTTTTGGGATGGGTCACATATTTCAGCAATACCGTCCCCGAAATTTGAAGACGCAGCGCATTTGTCCATCAACCCTCGTCATAACACAGAAAATATTGGGGAAAAATCAATTCTGATTTCATAAATAGCTTTTCTCATTTCTTTGGCTAAGAATTGAAAGTGATCAGCTCATAGGGTCTACGGTGCTAAACAGAAATCGTGACACGCACCCAAATACCACATGACTTCTCTTAAGACTGTTACTAAGAAACGATAACTTGAACAATGGTATAATGCACACACTTGTCAATTCACAAGTTTGCATAAGGGACATGAGTAAACGCGCGGATTTACTACACAATATTAGATTAACAATGAAAGAGTAGATCAGCCGCCTAAAAATTAGGTTGAAAAACTTAAGTGACGCGGTGCGTATGAAAAAAACACATGCGACCGTTTTATGACCCATAACTTGTATGATGCTGACCCTTAAAGTGTGGTGACACAACCTACCGGTTGCTACAACAGGAGATGACGGCATGAGCTGACAAATTTGTGTACGAAGTAACTTGTAATATCTTGGGTGGATTCTACCCACGAATGATTCGTTTGCTAGGGCTTAGTGCAGGCCAACATATCATCTAAACTTCAAATGCATGTATTTTAAAAGAGATTTAAACAAACGGTCATTTCATTTAGTATTTGGAATCATTTAGAAGTGCTTCATACTTACCTACGACACATATAGCTTTCTAGGTAGGCTCGAAGTTCGGGGGGATCGAGATGGTGCGGGGGCTAACGAACTGGCTTCCCACCCTAAGGGCGCGGGTTCAAGTCCCGGCGGTTGAATATTTTCAGAGGTATCTCGATCCCTACTTGAGGTGCTTTGTGGAGAGCACTCTGAGTGAGTACGCCGTCCGTCGGATGGGACGTTAAATTGCGGACCCCTTGGCGCCTTTCGTAAAGAGTAGGCTAATGCCGACGCCGGGTTTCTCTCCACCCTTCATCCTTTCCTGTCCATCCCCTATGGCGCAAATGACCTCAGCTGTCGGTCCCCCCCCAAAACTACTACTACTCGAAGTTTGGATTTCAAATCCTTGATTTAAAATTCAACAACATGACCAAGTTGTTTAAACTTTTTACCACTGGAAAAATAAAAATTTACCTAAATCTTTTATACGAGAAAATTTGTTTGTTTCGTCTTATTTTCAGAAAAAAAACGTTGAGGTTGACAACATCAGCATGATTCCGAGCTTTGATTCCTCTTCGCTAGGGTGAACACGGCGTCCGCATTCAGTAAATATTTTTACACACCTTCCTCTATTGCTATCGTACGAATGAAGATTAGCCTAAAAATTTTTCGAGTTATATTCCCCGAGTTCCCAAGCTCTGGCTTCCCACACCACCACGGCCTGTTAAAAAATTCGAGAATTTCTGACAGGTCACGGAGGGCTTTCGACTCATCAAATATGTAAATGCCGATACGGGCTGGGCAACAAGTTCAAAGGAATTTGAAACAAAATAAAAACGCCTCGTATGCCTTCGACCAACACAGAAAAATCAATTTTGAAAGTGGGGAAATTTCAAAGGCGACTTAAGGTCAGACATTCACCCCGTGGAAATCGCCCTGAATTATTGTGCTTTCAGTGAAAAAGAAATTACAAATTCAACCGAATTGCATAACACGAGAAACAAGATGCGAGACTCAAGACACCCGAAGTCGGAGGGGGACCCCTGATGGAGCGGCGGGAGAAAACGGAATGCTAATCGCATTTCGGAGCCTTTGATCCTTTGGCGCGGGATGAAAGAAACCCACCCGCTATAACTAGGCTGGAAAGCCTGCTTCCACCGATGGCGGTCTCTATCGGAGACATTACGAAACTTCTCTCCGAACGAAATGAAGGTTTTGGAGAAGGCGGGCGTTTCGAAGAGTGTAACATCTGGAACCACAACATGTCCTGACCGTTGCAATCACGTGAAGTCGAAGTATAGAGTACTATGTTTTTCATTAATTTGTATTCCAGTGATAGTGCATTATTTTATAGGAAATTTATAAGAAAATCAATTTTTGGTCAAATAATAACTTATAAAACATTCAATGATGACTTAGGGAAACATTTTTTTTGCCAGTCTTATTGTAACAATGAATACGATATGGAAGCAAGAGGCAGCACCGTAAGGGACAATTTTTTTTTTAAATTAAGCAACCGGGCCAAATTATTTCCGAAGGATATATACTCTTTCTGCTGGATCGTTGTATTTGATTTACATTAACATGCAAGACAAATTGAAATCGTCATCGCATTACTGTCAATTTATAGAGCAAAGATAAATTTTATCCTTGAAAATATAACTATAGTACATTTATCGTTGTAACATCTCGAAATCCCACAAGGTCAAAAGGCTGAAGTGTCATGCCATTACTCTATCATGTTCAAGCATGTGTAAAATTCGGTAATACGCAATACTTTCATGGCAAGAATCGACAGGATTAATTACTGAACCTTACCACAACAAAAGATATTCCTTCACAGCGGTTTCTTGGGAATAACTTTCCGCCCGAGCAAGGGCACAACGGACACAATAAGGAGTGGATCGTCGTACAAATTTTCCACCTTCACGAATTTCACTGAAACACCGAAAACCACGCAACACCGCATCAGGTAAGAGGAGCAGTCCCGCCGGGGATGAAGATAAGATCGACCTCAGATTCAAAAACGAAACCGCCCCGGCACGGAAACGACTCCTCTCGGCGCCCTGCCGCGTCTTTTGTGACACGGCGGGCACCCGGGGAAGAAGAGTATGGGGGAGGGTTTTTTTTTAGCGGCCAGTTCCGAGAACGACCGAATACGTATCTTGTTCCGCCAGAACCCCCACAGGAATCGTCAAATAGAACCGAAAAACGTTTTCACTCTCATAAAGACCCAGCGGGGCTGTCCTCCTCCCGAATGGGACCTTCTCTTCCGGAAGTGCCTCGGCGAGAGGGAGGGGGGAGAGGGCGGGAGGGGGGGGAGTAAAGACGAGGAAGGAGGGTGGGGGTAGAGCGCTTTCGTGCAGCATTCGAAGAGCGAGTCAGTGAGCGGTGTGTGGCGATTAAGATTAAAGTGGCGACGTCCCGACGGAGGTGGAGAGGAAGTGTCCGTCGGCGTCTGCACGAGAGCCGTTTCATCCTGCGCATTCCTGACTCGGGAGAAAAATCGTCCGCCATCACGAAATAAAAAAAAAGAAAACAGAACGGCGACAAGGTCAGCGTGACGACAGAGCGATAGCGGAGGGTTTGGTGGGGTATGGGGGGATAGGGAGAGGGGTGGGAGGCGGGAGGACGACGATGGAAGTGGGGGGAGGGGGGGTGCCAGAGACGGAAATCATGGGGGTGGGATGAGGTCGGAGGGGAAAAAGGAAGGGGGGTGGGCAAAGGGACGGTTGGACATCATCAAAAGGGTCCCGAGAGGAACAAAACCTGAACGCACCGGGGAAAACATTATGCGTGCGCATTCACACGTCCCCTTCGAGTTATTAAGCGATTAATCTGAAGCGAAAGATGAATTTGAAGCTGTTACCTGTCCGCGCATTTTCCCGCAAACAGGCAGAACATTTCCACTTTCGCGCTCACCTTCCACTGTATAAATTTAAATGATATTTAAAATTACCGGAAGTGTGAAAGTGCAGTCAGTTGGCAGGAAAACTTTCAGTCCGCGAAAGGCTTACAATTTAACTTGTGCGTTGAAGAGACCGCCTGAAGCTATCCAAAATTTTGGCTTTCATTTTCATGGCTTAAAGGTTAATGAAGGGTTAGGAGATGCCTCAGAAAAATGCGATAAAACTGAATAAAGTCTCATATAATACAATATTTTCTCGGGAATGGCTTCGAAAATGTACGGAAAGCAAGGATTTTCTAAACAATTGATTCTTTCGGTGGCTTACTCCCAAAATGGAATTTGTTCGCATTTTCAACCTAAATTTTCTAAGCGCTGCAATTTTAAGTTACACGTAATTTAATTATATAATCGTGGATAAGGATAAAAAGTAAACATTTCTAAAAGAAAATATACCAAAGGTTACTCAAATATAGAAGAGCTGTTTTAGGATTCATTTCATTATAACAATGATCTTTACGCTAAACGTAACCCCACGGATCCGACCCCAATGCTGACTAAATGGAAAAATGCTTGATTTGCTTCCCAAGATCGGGACCACAAATGTTGAAATAACTAAGTCAATTTAATTAGCAATCTGTAAACTGATATTACTTCGGTGTTCATTGCCTGTCACGCCATCAATCCTTCCAATCTAAACTCGTATCGCCCAGCATCTCATCAAAGCATTCTACCTACTCGATAAAAGAGCGTGATGATCCTTACCTTTACCTTGTGATAATGGAAGAACTGTAAGCATTCATTATGAAGAGAGACGCGTAAAGGGATGTTTCCACCGTCTCAGATTTTTTACCTATTAACTACGTCATCATAATGGTGAAGTTTAGCATGTTTAGATGATCTGATACATGTCCGCTCTACAAAATTCAAATAAAATTTTCACGACATTATATTTTACCACCATAAATTAAAATGCAATTAGGATTTTCGTGTATTTTTTAAATGTATAGAATGTTTAGAATTTAAAAAGACTTTCTGAATAACATATGATAATGTACACCGAAGGGGCCATGAAAACCAACACAGCAATCAACTCAAGTTTGGTTTTGAAAGTTGAGCGTAGAACTCATCCAGAGCTCAGCCCCAAGGAGTGTGCAATCCAGGCATTCAGGGTGGGTGGGTGGGTGTGGGGGGGACAATTTCCCTCGCTCTTCCAAACGCGGTTTAACACGAAGTTGAAACGATAAGTAAATCGGAGCGCTTGGATTTCAAATGGGCGGCATCACGCAAGTTTTGAATATGGGTCTCTCCGCTCAGTAAGCCCTACATTCTATCCAATAGACTATCATGAGGTTACTACGCTCAAGGGTCTCGGGATTTTTGCATTCAGACAGTGCATAGTTTTTTAGTCTCTTTTGATTCGGTAGTCACGGAAGAAATTACCAGTAGTGTGGCCCCATGACCTCTCTCCCATGAACCCGCTCCATCCTCCGCTCTGCGATATACATCACAACAGAACCCAAAACGCAGATTATAGAGTATTCCAGTCAACGTACGAGATGCTAAACTGAGCGGGATTCACCACAAATTTCTTTAAATTAGTCACACCGAGCAGCGAAACTCAGACATCTCTCATGGGTCGAAGAACAGTTTCCTCTTAATTCTTTGCTTTCTCGCGTCCATTCCACCAAAAATTTCACACGCATACCCCCCCAGTTAAAAATTCACCGTTTCACTGCAAATTACTGTTCCTGCTACAGTTGTCCTTTGAAGTTTAATCTGGATAGTCTTAATATATTGTAATTCTATTAGCCAGCGCGTTGCATAATACAGCTCAGTGATCAACCCGTAGTTTGGTTTTGGTTGGAAGAGAGGTCACCTCGTACCCACTTAGACCTAAGGGGTCTGTGAATTTCACGCTTTAAGGGTTAGGATGACGGGGAGGGTGGGAGGAAAGGGCGCAGTTCCTTTACCTGTGCCACCTGCGGTTTTCCAGGAAGTTCTGGTACCCAGAAAATCGCACCGCTTGGGCGGAGCTTGGGGCGTAAAGAGGCATCGTCCGGATCCTCCGGTCAGTAGCCAGGGCCCTACCCACTGGGACACTACCTTCCCAAAGACCTACCAAGTGTATACCTACTCAACCGATACATTTATTGGAAAACAATAGTGCCTGTGGTCGCCGAAGATTTATATCCGGACTTGCAAATAATAATGTCGCAGCAGTGAAATATGCACTGGAGAAAATAAAAAAAAACAAATTAACCGACGTACGCGGCGAGAAGATAGAGGAGACCATATATGGTGTGAATGAATAGGTTGAATTAATTTTCAAAACAGTATTTTGGGCTCTATTATGGTGAAGTTTCCACTCTCCCCCATCGAATTCATCTTCGGGCTGATTACCGAGGATTGTCACTACGGGCTCGCGCCAGAGCGCCGTGTGAGGTGTGTCGCCTTACCTGCATTTTCCGCAATGTCTCAGAGGGCTTATTGACTTCCGCGTGGTCCGTGAATCGGATGAGATGCTCCATGGCGTTGACTGCGTTGGAGGTCACCGTATTGCCCCGGATCCCCTCGGCCGCCCGCTGTCCAGATGGGGTCGCGTACTCCGAGGCGGGCGACTGCGGCACCGGGAGCCTCTGCGGGCTGCATCCGCTCCGATTGGCGGGCAGCGTGAAGATCAGGAGGAAAGTCCAACTGCAGAACTGCTGGGAAGAGTCGTAGTCACACTTTAGTTATTACATGAACTCAAGGGTAGGATTTACCTCACATCTGGTTTTTATTTCCAACTTACTTGTACTTCAAGAGAAGGCCGTTTCGATTCGACACTCGAAACGTAAAGTTACGAATACATACCAGCTACGAACTCTCTATTTCATATCGATTTCCGTATAAATTATCCTTCACTTTTTACTGATCAATTGTATTGCATTCTTGTTTGTACATATCCTAATAACATTCATGCCAGAGAAATAGTTAGTCAGGTTTCAATAGAAACAACATCGAATTTAATGTGAACACGCCTTGAGAATGCCAAGTCAATTTACGAATCTCCAACTAAGTAAAACAACGTGTAAGTGACACAGTTCGTCCCACATCAGCCTGCTCGCGTTCATCATTCTATTCATTCACGAGAGATTTTTGCGTGTGTTTATGGGAAACGAAGAATTTAATTGATTCCATACAACGGGAAAGAATTTCATGTCGTAACGGGGGGCACGATTACTTAGAGGCAAGCTCCATCATGGAATCCTTATATCCACCATCGTTTTTAATCTCAGCCGAAGGGCATCATCAAAAGAATTTAACAAGATGTGTGGAGCAACTAGAAATTTATTACCAGAATTTCCCTAGGGAAGTAAGCAAGCGCCTTAAATTGTGATCAACGCTCAACCTCCAACAAACGCACACTGACGGAGGTTTCATGAGTATTTCCACGTCCTTTTTTTGTACAAGTCCTTCGTTGAGATTATATATTCCAAAAGGTATGCCGAGTGATATATCTCGACACAGGAACACTCTTCTTGTACGAGGTGTAAGGGTTGGTTCGCTTGAGTTCTACATTCAAAGTGAACTAAAACAAAATTGTACTAAGGCCGCGCTGAAGTAATCCGTCCGTGAAGGTCCGAAATGAACACCATCAACTCAACATCAATGAAACACCACTTACAGCAAGGTATCCAAGCAGTCGACGCCAAATTTAATTTTCTTTAGCGCAAAAAAAAGAGAGAAATCCACTCATTACAGTTTTACGAGGATGCGGGTTATCAAATTCGTTTCACAAGGCATCCCCCGTCTCACTGAAAGAAACAGTTTCTAGCATCAAGAGTGTTTTAGCCGTTTTCTTAAGGCGCAGCATTTGAATATGAATCTTATCTATCGACCAGTATGCATTGTGAGGAAAATGCTGGCTGGCTCTCCTGAGATGATATCCTGATGAGAATCAGTGGTAATAAAAACAAAATCGTGACGCGATAAAAAAAATTATCTTGTAAACAGGACAAGGTCACACTGTAACGCCGGCAGTATGGGGGCACAGGTTTTTCTTGTGAGGAAAAGGGCCGGTGGTGTCTGATCGCAACCCATCGCACTGACCAAAAATTATAATGAAAATGATTTCCCACGCCTTAATCTCCCCGATTAAAAATATAACTCTCGCCTTTGGTTAGCACTCTCGTCTCCGAGAGACCTGATGGGAGGGGAGAGCGGGGGGGAAGCATTAATGGAAAAATTAAACCTTCCGACACCGATTCCTGGGAAAAGGGGAAGTTCTCGCTTGCTCTCTAAGATTTTGTTCTTCGCTTTTTGGGCGGGGTGAGCGCCCAAAAGAAGAATTCCCTCTCCCCATCTCCCTCTCTCTTCTCCGCCCCCCCGACCCCCCTCTCCTCTCTCTTTCTCTTCCCACCCCTTCCTCCACCTTTCGACTCCGGAAAGAAAACAGTGGGCCGGAGGGAGAGAGGGTTGAGGGCGGACGTGGGGGGAGATTATGAAGGAGCCGCGGAGGGTTTTCGGTGCAGAGAGGGGCCGAGAGATTGGCGTTAAAGGAAAGAAGTGGGACACGGAGGTGAGGAAGGTGTGTCGGGGGGGGGGGGGGTGAGTAAGGGGAGGGGACGTGTGGCGGGAGGAGGTTGGGGGTGGGGTGGCAAGTGTGCGGTGAAGGGGAGGGTTCTGGTGGTGGGGCAGGGAGGGGAGGAGGGGAGAGAGAGCAAATGGGGAGGGGGGAACGGACAGGGAGGAGGATGAGGGGTGAGCAGTAGTAAGGGGAGGGACGACCAGGGCAGAAGAGGGCCAGGGAGCGAATAGGAGAGCGCGAGAGGGGGAGAGAGAGAGAGGGGAATGGAAGACATAGTGCCCGCGACCAACTATTCGGAGATCGATGAGTAACGCAGCCGAAGTGCGAATGAGAAGGATCAAACGAATTCGAACAAGAGTGGAAATTCAATCAACGACATTGTTTAGTTTACTGAACATGCACCCGTGTTCCCAGATTGGTTGCCACGGATTTTTTTCAGGAAATAATTGAAAGAATTAATTCTACCCGCTGGTATTACGTATTTTTTTGAACGACGATTCAGATTCTGTCGCAAGATGTAGATCGTAAACTACGACGGAAAACAAATATCTCACAAGGTCGTACAGCCTCATAAACATTCAAGAATTCCAAGCTTAAATTCATGCTGATTAATTGATGGTGAATATCTCCTCTCTCATCATATCCCAATCGTCAAATTGAATGCTCGATTACCAGGTTTCTGGACTCAATTTGGCTGTTTCGAGGATTATCTCTACACAAAATTCAAACCAATTTCATAAACATATCAAGAGGCTTTAAGCTGTGTATTTACTTGCACGATATTTGCTAGAATATATATATATGTATATATATATATATATATATATATATATATATATATATATATATATATATATAAAATATCTTCGAAATGGAACGCTCTTCGGCGACACACAAATATATAAAAACACAGATGTAGATTTTTAGAATATAGAGACACAAAGAAAGGACACTCACAATTTGTTATTTTCAAATAACAAATTGTGAGTGTCCTTTTTTTGTGTCTCTATATTCTAAAAATCTACATCTGTGTTTTTATATATTTGTATATATATATATTTGTATATATATATTTGTATATATATATATATATATATATATATATATATATATATATATATATATATATATATATACAGCTTCCTATCTGGGATATTTATTCTAATAATAATTTAATCTGAGAAAAAATTAATCATAATTTATCCTTGATGGATGCAGTTTAAAGAACAGACGAAATGGATGTGGCCGAAACAAAATAAGAGCGGGAGTGCAAGAGTTACATATCCAGAATGCATTGTGAAATTTGTAACATTCGAGAAAGAAACAAATGAGCGAAGAATGACGAACAACAAAATGTCGATCGTTTGGACGCAAATGCTTTGGAGATCAATCTTTTCCAGTGAGCTGGCATTGGAGTCTCTGCGCTTCGTGTACTTTTCACAGCGGTCGAATAAGACGACTATCCGTCCAGCGACGTTTCAATTAAGCCTCCCAAATGCTGGATAGCTTAAACTTATGAAAAAATCACCGGTAGTGCAAGTTCAGAGTACAGAAAGTGGATTTCAGCGTTATTTCGAGGGACGGCTTCATGATCAAAAGGACCTACAATAACTTTTAATTTGGAATTACTAAGTATTTTGAGTTCTTTAAATCGAGTGCAGAATGTTTTTTGGTTCAACGCATGTGACTTTTTCAGCAATTTTCAACAAAATATTTACGCAGCTAGGAAATTTTAAGCAATAGTTTTAATTTAAGCAATTTAACCATTGAGCGAACGGCTTGAAAAAAGGTGCGTGAGTACAGATCGAAGGTAAAGGAAGAGGTGGAAGGAGTACAAAAGATAGGTGCATTCACATACCAAGTATTACCTTGAGGCACTTCAGTATTCAAGCAAGAAAAGTTAAAAATGTGAAAAGAAAGACATATTTGAAAATTATGTCATGTGCCAGCGTATAAATCCGGTCATTATCATGCACCCACTTAGGGGGGGGGTAAAAAAAAGAGTAAAAATGGAAACTCCCCGTTGTGGAGAGAACACACGCACCCGAGTACAAAAGTCAAGGACATATCTATACGCGTATATCATGCGAAATCGCCCCTTCACCGCGTAATCCGTGGACACAAGGATCGCCGCGACGTAACGTGGAAATCTTCAATACTTTTTCTCGCCGACTCCTTCTCGGAAACATTTCAAATTCAATTTCGAAGCTTCTTCTGTCGATAAAAAAATATGATACTTATTTCATGTCACGAGACTATAATGTGCGTTAAAAGTTAAAACCATAACAGGTTCTCGTCTCGGTATTTTTATTCAGAGTGGTTATCATGTAAAAGTTGAGGGAGGAAAGATAGAAATATGGAGAAAGGGATACTGTAGTAAAACCTTGGATAAACTGGTGAAAGATGAAGGAGAAAGAAGAGGACGACGAACCGGAGGAGAAAAGAATGAGTGACAGGGCGGAGGAGGAGGGTGACGGAGGGAGAGGGGGGGTGAAATTGGCGACCAAGGAGGACGGTAAAGAGAACTGTTTTATCAACTTTCACCGAAGTGGGTCGAGATTGAGGGCATTCGGAGTCTCCCCCGTGGCGCCACGCCGTCGCTTATGGTAATCCGTGATGCCCTTCCCCAAGAAGGGATTCGAACCGCGGCCTCGTGCCCCGAAAGGTCAAAACCGATGCGGCGGACGAAGAGCGAGAGGGTAGAATATGGAGGGGGAGAAAGGTGAATGAGGAGGGAAGAGGCGTGAGAATAAAAGAGGCAGGCGAGGCAGAAATAAAATCCATGCAACCATCCAGTCCAATGAGAGCCGATGGTAATCCCTTCTCCATTTAAGAAGAATCGATTTCGGCTGATAATACATTGAGAGATAATCCATTAAAATTCATTTTACAAGCGGAAAATTGGAAACGCCACCACATTATATACATGTGACCCAACAAAAGTAAGTATCAGTGGCCTACTTGAAAGAGTGTGCATGAAATAGTAACGCGCGTTTGGTGTTTTTTTTCCCGCGGGTAAGGTCACAACCCCCCCCCCCAAAGACGTTTACCCACCTCGTAAAACGTTACCACGTGAAACAACGAAGGGAATATAAAATCTAAAAGCAATCTTATGACCTCTTGATCAATTAATGTGCCCTATTTTAACCAATTTCAAATTGGGTTTATGGAATATTAAATGCACTGGCGGTCTCGAGACTTACTATATGTCGATTTAGGAAGGCTCGCAAAATCGTCATCACCATAGAAATATTGAGAAATGAAAATACGAGACAGTGGAGAGCGGAAAGGAACAATTGTAAATTGCGTCAAGAGCAGATGAGAAAGGGATGATATGGAAGGAAAGAAATGAAAAAATCTTAAAGAGTGAAAGAACAAACAATATTAAGATCATTTCTACATCGGCGAGTGGAAGATAAAGATGATACGGCAGAAGAAGAAGATGAAGGAAGAGAGGAGGAAGGAGGGTAAGAAAATGGACCGAAAATAAGAATATGGGAACAATGTGTTTGGCGGAGGTAATGAAGAGGTGAGGACGATAAAGGAGTAGAGGGTTAGAAGAAGAGCGAAAAAGAGTGCGGAAGAGAGGTTATTGTAAAAAATACAAATGCGTGAATGTGAAGTGTGGGAGTGAAGCGAAAAGGAAAGCAAGAAGAACCTTAGAGAGAAGACGAGAGCAAGAAGAGAATTATATGAAATGGTCACAGGAAAAAGAAGATAGGATATGAGGCAGGATAGAAAAAGGATGGCCAACTAATTATAAGATAGGCGAAAAAGTTATGAGAAAATGAAATGAGAGGAAAAAATAGCAATGTACGAAAGTGATTTGGAAACAAATGAAGAGAGATAAAGGAGAGACAAGAGACTACAGAGACGAAAACACTATGAAGAATACATTTAAGTAAATTGAGCAAAGAGGAGAGAAACATTGAGAGCGTAGAGAGAGGGGACGGAATAGGTTATGCATACAGAAAAGAAGAATGGGCAAACGAGATCGAAGCGAAATAATAGTAAACGGATGATTAAGGAGAAGGAAATAAGGTGACACTCTTGGGGCATAAAAGAGAGTCGGCGAAACTGGAGGACAAAAGAGAAAGTGATGGACGCGTAGAATACGAGAAAGAAGAGAGAATGGAAGAGAGAGAGAGAAATAGGAGGGGGCTCCGGAATCGTCTAGAATGAGAGAGAGAGGTGAGAGGGCCACTGTGGGAAGACGCAAAGCGAAAACGAGAGGGAAGGGAAAGAGGAGGATAGGGATTAAAGAGTCGTTAGGAGTCGGGCGAAGGGAGGCAGGGAAGAGATAGACGACGGGAGACGGAATCGAAGGAAAGAAACGGAGGGAAGAGCGAGGAGGAGGCGGCGGCAAGAGAGCATGGAACTGAGGAGAGAAACGAAGAACGACGAGAAGGGAAACGGGCGCAAAGAGAAGAGAGGGAAGAGGAGAATGCAAGAGAAGGAAAAAAGAGAGAGAGAGAGAGGGGACGGAGAGGGCAGCGAGGAGGGGAGGGGGGCGGAGGGGGAACGGAGTGTTGGCGGCGGAGGAGGAGGAGGGGGCGGAGGGGGGCTTTGAGGGGGCGAACGACCGAAGGGTGGCCTTTTGACGTGGCGCAGGTAATGAGTGGATGGCGTGGAAGTGGGCGTGTAGGGGAGTGGCGGCGACATCAAAGGGAAGAAGTGTAGCGCCGAAGGGGAGGCGGGGAAGAGCGGGGTCCCACACCGGGGGGGGAGGGAGGGATGGGGAGGAGGAAAAGCGGCGGAGGGGGGTGGGGTGGGGTGGGTTAAAGGGAGAGGGTGGGGGGGAGGGCGCGCGAGCGGCGGAGAGGACTTCCTTTCTCTCTCGCCTTTGAAGTCGCCGACGCAGATCTATATTAAGCGCTTGGCTGCCGCTTTTGTATTCTTAGCGGACGTAAGAAGGCGAAAATGTGGATGAAAACCCGAGAAAATAATAATAAGAATACTTGCGATGGGGAGGAATATAAAAGGCAAAAGTGTGGTGAAATGGTGGTTACGGGGCGGCGGGGGAGAGTGGCGAGGGGGGAGTGGGGTTTCGGAGGGGTGGAGGGCGTTAGAGTCGGATAGAGGAGCGGGTAATGGATGGATCTGTGCGTGAGGAGAGCGGCAGGGAGGGAGAGATGGCGAGATAGTCGACGAGGGGACGATATATACGGTGATGGAGAAACGGAGAGGAAGGCAAAGAGGACCGGGTGGAGGATGCAGGGAAGGCGGAGGAGGAACGAAGAGAAATGCGGAATTAATGAAAAACTATGTTTTCGCTCTGGGACAAGTCCCGGCTCCGATGATACCGAAAGGGGGGTAGAGAAAGAGAAAGAGAGAGAGAGAGAGAGAAGGATGCGAGGAGGAAAGCGATTTATACTAACAAAACGATCTTTTCCGCGCGCCAAGTAGGAGTCGGGGGAAGAGCTTACAAGAAGAGTGGGAGGGAGGCCGAGAGAAAGAAAGAGAGAGAGAGAAGAGCGAAATCATCGTTTGAAATGAAAAGAAAACGACAATCCGGCGTGTTATAATGGCCTGTGCGAGCCGTGTGACGCGACGGACACTTCCACAACAACAAAACCGCCTCGCGGGGCGGGACCGAGGTGGCGAGAACGCGCGCGTGTGCCAGCCAGCCCGCATTGCATCGCGTGGGCTCGTGTTTGTGACCCGGAGGGACCCAATTACGGGGCTCGCGAACCTCGCGTTGCCCACGCCGTCACCGAGGGGACAGGGGCACACGAACGGTTAGGAGGGAAGAAAGTACCACGAAGGAGGGAAGGAGTCAACAGTCGGAGAAGAATGGCGAGACACGGGGAGTCTCTGCCTCCCGAAATTATACATTATGCATTGACGGAAACGCGACCCCTGGAAGGCGTTTTTAACTCCATCCAATCAAGGACCCAGATAATCAGGACGCGGAGCAAAGATACACCCATCCAACAGAGAGAGCGGCATTATTGGGGCAGAGCTGAGACCGGAGGGCACGCTCAGACATTTTGAACGCGTCGTCATGAAAGATAGATGTGGCGGCGGGAGGCAAGCCGAGGAGATCTCAAGCTCGACCTTTAGTTTCGTGATAAAAGTCAACGGAATGGAGGGGTTGGCCTCGTCAATTAAACACGGGAGAGAGGGGGAAGGCGAAAAGTCTCACCGAAAAACATCTCACGGGAAACGAAAGAGAGAACACGATGAAAATTAGATTTCCAACGAAAAAAAAATGCAAAACGTGAGCTCATCGGAGTAGTACGCTTTGAAGAGGTTAAGTAACTCCCACCACTGTCGGAGGCGACTCGATAATGCGTCACAAAAGGTGAAGAAGCAAACACGAGCGTACGTGAATGAGCCTTATAAGGAAGTGTTTATCGCCTGGGACGGCGGGGTGGGGGGTGGGGATGAAATGCAGCGGAATGTAAACATCAGCGCACCAAGTGATTCAAAGATGCATCGTTACTAACAGTTACAATTAATATCAGCGGAAGAGAGAGGAGGAGGAGATGGGATGCGGCTATGGGGGGAGACAAGACAAGAGGTGTGCTAGGGACGCAATCTCTCGCTTCGTATAGAGGAAAGTGGAAGCTACTCGTCATTAGCGTCAGAGGATTCGGAAAGGGGGCGTAATGGTTGTGGGTGAGCCGGGGGATAGGGGAAGGGAGATAGGGCGAGGGAGAGGGAGAGAGAGGAAAAGGGGGAGGAGAAACCCGGTGTCGGACGAATCTGGACCCAGGCCGTAGACGAAGGGCCCACGCCGCCGCAGCCGACGGCCCTTCAGGCGGAACGTGAAATGCTCTCGACGCTTCCTCTCCGTGAACTCGTAAGTGGGAAAATTGCAGAAGATGTTTAACACCACGGGGGAGGGAATCCGGGTTCTGGCCTGCGGGAGTGCGCCGCCGATCCACCCGCCGAGGGGGTGAAACTGTGTGTGTGTGTGCATCGAGAGAGTTGGAAGGGGGAGGGAGAATGGGGGGGAGAGAGGGGTGCGGCCGATTCCCCGGGGACGGGACGCCCTATGGAACGCGCGTGAGACCGCGCGGGGCACACGGAGAGGGTGAGAGGGGAGCGGCGATTACGGATGAATGCGGTCAATCAGAGCCCTAAAATATGATGCATATCCTTCAACAAGAAACGTAAGAATCGGAGGGTCACACGCACGATGCAACAATTCTCAATCGCCATGTTTGTCAACGTCAGTTTCCCCGTCGTCCTTCCATGGATCTCTTTATTCTTCGAGTTTCAATCGCGCTGGTTGACTGCATCTGACTTATGTTTCGCTGTAGCGTACTCACAGACGCCTTACCCAAATCACGCGAAGACGTTAGTGGGAACGCTAGAGTTACTAAGATCGCGATGAGAATCCGAAAAGTAAAGAAATCAGCAGTCGTCGTAGAGTGGTAGATAATCAAGCACTTTCCGTCGATAATGAATATAATGTGGAGGGGAGGGGAAAAGATTTAAATTAAGATTGGGAAATGTTGCAGAGTTGTCATCTATCATTTTATTCCCTTACACCAAAAAGGCATTGATGTGCCTTTAGTTCGGCATATCTAATGCAAAGGGAAGGGAGATAGGGCGAGGGAGGCGGAGAGAGAGGAAAAGGGGGAGGAGAAACCCGGTGTCGGACGAATCTGGACCCAGGCCGTAGACGAAGGGCCCACGCCGCCGCAGCCGACGGCATTATTAGAAGGAAATATGTTATCTATATATTCTTCATTTCTCTCTCTAAGCGTATTTTTTTTGACAATTGTCAGGGATGGATCAGAAATTCCTCAATGAAAATAGTGAAATCATTTTACTGAGTCACTTTCTTAAATGAGAATACGGATAAAATAACTCACCGAGGAACCCATAGTTTGGAAAACCATATTTGGATGCAGCTTTTGGAGCTTTAATCACTCGGATATAAGCTCTAGAAGTTGTCGTAGGGAATGTGGAAAGTCCACAAAGGTAAAAATTCGGTCTGAAAAAAAGCATTTCGCAGTTTTTCATGCTTAATAAACATCGTGCATGCATAGTCACAGCAAGTAATATTAACTCTTAAAATAATGAAAATGAAATTAGTGTGAAAACTATATTTTTGTATTTTAATGATTTTTGAACGCTCATGCGAGCTCATAAAACAGCCATTTTCAAATACTCTGTTCAACTTCTTATAAAAATTATTTCATTCGATGGATTTGGAAAGACTGGATTGATAAGCTATTCATCAAGACAGTGGAGTTTTTATGAAACAAATGTAATTGGCACATAGTCTGCATAATCACTTGATTTTTAGAAATCACACTAAAATTGCACGCCCCAGAGAGACTATAGGAAATGTCAAACGAATACTACAGCATTTCACAATAAAGAGAAGCTCGAAGGAAAGAAGAGAGAAAAATAGAATTCGGAGGAAGATCCCGAGATAGAACGAGAACAGCTGGGAAGTGAGAAGAGGGACGAAGATGGCGAGGGTGAGTGGGGAGGATGAGGGGAAATGAAATACGAGAAATAATTTCTCCTGGGCCTCAATGACGTTCAAGGCGAGGAGACACCAACCCTCCCCGCACCCTTCATCTCCCACACGCTTCCCAGCTCCCTTTCGATAACATTAATGTGCTGGCGTTGAAACCGGAATGACTGAAGGAAATGAATGCAGAACCCGATAACTACTAAAATATACCCGGAGAGAGAGAAATGAAGAGAAATACGTCGCCGAAAAGTACGATTCTGCTTCGTCGATCGGGGTCTGCGGGAGAAAAAGCTCTGGAGGAAGGGGCTTGGGTTTTCGGACCAAACCCAGAGAGCTGGGAGAAAACTGGCAAAAGGAATATTTATGTGACAGGGAGGATCAAAGCATCTGCGAAAAATTTATGCGAAGTACTCGAGGAAAATGAATGTGAAATGCACGTGATCTCGGGGGACGCGAAGAGCGGAGGTGGGTGGGTCCATGGGGAGGGGAGGGCGGAAGGTGAAGACAGTAAGGGTGGGTGGAAGGGAGAAGAATAAGGGTTCGGAAGGAAAGGGTGAATAGGGGGAGGTCGGAAGAACGACAGAGGGAGGGACAAGCACTAAAACCCTCTGTTGTTTTTGGGGACACAAATTCGACAAGAGTGCTGTTAAGAAACATAATTCGAGGAAAAAAATACGGTGAAGTTTTCGGGATCTAATGCAATTCATGCGCATAATCAGAAGTTTTAGATTCATATCGTGAGGTTGCTAAAACAGAATAAATTAGATATGTAACATATAGTTTGAGAGAGAATACATTTGGCAGAAAATTGATGAATAATTGTCTTAAGGAAACTATCGCATCAGCAGCAGGCCAGAACTGTAATCCTGCAGGAATAGCGCACATATATTCATGAGGAAAAGGGAAATGGCCAAAAACATATGAAATGCCTGTCCTCTTCCTATCTCTTACATTCCCTTCGTCTGTGTGAAACTTTAATTTTTTTTAATATTAAAAAAATCATTTAATCTGTATGTTCCCGATGAAACTCATAACTTGGGTATGTGAATTTTTTTGGCGCGTGGGGATGTATGCCGAAATATTGGAAAGGCACCTTTGGATAGTATGACGTGAGAGAGATGAATTTTGTAATATGACAAGAAAAAGACGGAGGGAACGAAGAAAGAGTGAATTCTAGGGGAAAGGTTTCGAAAGGGGGAAAATTTTGTGGCGAGGGAAGACGTGGGAAGAGAGAGAGAGAGGGAAGGGGTGGGCAGGGATGAATTCGAAGCACTTTGACTGGTAAAGCGATGGAAGGGTGGAAGGAGGTGGAGTTGAGATGAGAGAGATTCTGAGTGAGAGAGAGAGCGAGAAATGAAAGGTAGAGACAGAGGGATGAGTAAGGGCGAAATGCATCTCAGAATGGAAACTTAATTAGATAGTTCCTCGTTCGTTTGTTCGGGAACATTGGGATAGAATTAATGTTTACCGAGTCAAAGTCAAATTTTACGGAGAGAAAAGAACCATGCCACACCTCTCACTCGATGTTAAGACCTTTCAATGTCAAAATGGACGGCGAAACAGGTTAAATACGAGATTCATTTCCATAGCGGCATTCATAATAGTTTTGAATTTTGAGTTTAGGGGAGAAATTCATAATGAAAACTGTCACACCCTCAAATATTTCCACGGAATTGAACTTTTCGAAGCAACGATTCTTAAATAAAATCCCACGAGTCTGCCGAAGTGCTTGCTACCTCAACCCCTCCATTACATAGGTAATGCATAAAAAATGAATAAACACAAATTAATTCACTGCTTTCTTCAATTTTCAGATTTATGAGACATTTTCGAGGTACTTATGTAACTGTCAAATTCACCTTTTAGTTATTTTCCGCCCGCTAATTATTCATATGGCATTTCCTCAGAAAATGTCAGCCTGTTCAAGTATTCCACTGAGAGCATCAAGAGGACCCAATTTCTCTGGATTGTATCCTTTCAGCGCTAGAATATTTAAAAAAAATAGGTGGATGAGATACCGAGAGGTAGCGGGATCATGGAGAGTGGCTCTACAGGAGAGATTAGACATTTTCATTAGCATGAAAGGAGGAGATATTACTATATACTCCGTGGAATGGAAATATTTACTTCAGAAGGTGTTTATTGCTGGGTTTCATAGTATGACAGAAATGTGTAAAAAAGAAGTTTCCTGGATCATTCACTATCTGTGCACACCGTGTACCTGTTAAAATAATTCCGTGCGTGGAAAACATTACTTTAATTCACAAAGAATCAATCCTTTTCCAACAAAATCCCGGAATTCCAGCTCGCTAAATTATTAATTAACTAAATATCTCGTCTGAAAAAATGTTTCGTTGCCGAAACAATTGAATTGAGGGTTATTGGGAGAGATTTGGAAGCAGGACAAGTGACTTAAAGAGAAATTGAGAGGCAGGTAAGATGTGGAAAACTGATAAAGAAGAATTTCTGAGTTAGCAAGAGACAGATGAAAGATAAGAAGAGGCGTTTTGGACGTCATGGAAAAAGATGGAGAGCATGTGAAACAGAAAAATAACATGCAATACAAGCTGTAAGGGTATTTTAATTAATTCCCATTTGTGTATAGAAGTGTAGAAGGAGTTCTTAAGTCTCAAGAAGAGCATGAGTGTGAATCATAGGTTTGTGGAGCCCGTCAAAAGCCTACCTCTTATCTCTGTACTAATGACGATCATGAATACTAAATAAGCTTGTTTCATAGAAAAGATGAACATATTCACGATATAAAGGACAGAATCTCCCGGAGTCAGCGTAAATGTTGATATGGGGTATGTTTTAGAGATATATTTCAGTAATAGAGAAGCCTTTCGTGATTCCAGCAGGTTACCTAGGTGCTTCTCGCAGCTCCTTATGCAAGTGACAAACTTTGAGACTTATCCGGCCATGCAGAGAGCTGTGGAGTCGTCGTCCCGTTTTACTGATTATCCCAATGGACTATCTCGGTAACGTACATGAGTCTAAAAATTCTAGAACGACAGCCACGCACCTGTCCAATTACAACTGTAGAAATGTAACTTCGATGCAGACAGTTACAAAAACGTAGCCGAGCCAAATATTTTAAAAAAATGTAATATATAATTAAAATACCCTTACAGCTTGTATTGCATGTCATTTTTCTGTTTCACATGCTCTCCATCTTTTTTCATGACGTCCAAATAAATAAGTGTCTAATTCAATAGACGGAGGTGCGTTATTTCATCACAATTGTTCAGATAGATTGGTGAGTAAGGAGGCTCTTCGTCTATCACCTCACTCGTACGTATTTGCGTGAATTTAAAAAAAAGCCTAGACTTTTGATTTGGACTAGTATAACGCTTTCATTCCATATATGTCATAAAAATATATCATACAAAAATTTTTTCACTTATATATTCAATGATTCTTAATAGAGAAATTCTACCAGGCCATGCGACTATTGTACCATTTCAATTTTCCATTTAGGAAATATTTTTAAAATGAAAAAAATATGCTTTTTCAATGGGTGATTGATCACTATTGGGTGGAGGGTATCCTCAAATATTGCTTCATTTGAATAGGGATACTTTAATATTAAGCATTTTCGGGTCCAAGAATGTGCGAAAGAGATGACCGGCCGAGATCCGAAAGATGGGCCTGGTTATTGTGGCCGAGAGGAGTCGATTGCGGAACTTTCCGCCCGACGATTACCTATCGAGCATCGCATTCATTTGCAATTCACATAATATTATTCTCAGGTCAAAATCCACGACGTGAAATTTGAGAACAATGGGTGACGTTTTACTTTAAACGTATCTATTTCTAGTTATAACGTACCTAGATAGTGAAGTTCCGTATTAGTCATCCTGGATCCTGGCAGTGAAATACTGCACGGTATAATTTCAGCTATGCTGCACCTTAAGGTGTCTTTCCTCGTCCCTACAGATAATATCAACTGTCTTTAGTTTCACTTCACGTTAAACTTTAATTAAAGCTATCATTTGACATAGGGAAGAAGATGGACATTGAGTTTTTTAGGTGGGGGAAGGCAGTGGCATTACGCTCATTTTAGAGGGCAGAGAGCGGTATTTGTGCCATCCCTGGGAAAAAATAAAGGGGCCAGCTATTCGGTCGGGCCGGACCTCTGAGGTCCAAGTCGTGGTTGAACACCATATTGAGAATCGAGACGGATTACCGTGTTCTTGTTCAAAATATTAATGTCAATTGGAGCCAGCCCATTGAAGCTTGTTTTTGCCAAACGAGGACGTTACCCCACCGGCCCCGGTGGCGGCAGAATAACGACCTCGCCCGCCAACACAGAAGTCGCGGGTTCGATTCTTGTCTAGGTGGATTTTCCTCCAAATGGCGCTTGGATGTATGTAATTGTCTTCAATGTTATATCCTGTTTAAAAACTGTTGTCAAGAAAGTAAGATAAGGTTGTTAATAATGAGTAAAACCTGAATATTGTCGGGCGACAACACTGAGTCGCGGATGGACACCTTATTTTGTATGAAATCATGTTTAAGCTGTTGTATATATATATATATATATATATATATATATATATATATATATATATATGCATATATATGCATATATATGCATATATATGCATATATATGCATATATATACATACATATATATACATATATATACATATATATACATATATATACATATATATATATACATATATATACACATATATATGCATATATATACATATAGAAGAGGGACCTGATATAGAGTAGGATGATGGATTTTTTGTGTTTTGTTAGGAGTAAGAAAATATTTGTTTGGTAGTTGTGTCCATCCAAAAACCTACCTTAATCGGTAGATTACCTTAAAAAAAATATATATATATATAAATATATATATAAATATAAATATATATATATATATATATATATATACACATACATACATGCATAAATGGCGAACACGTATTCATTTACATGGATGTACTCGTAATAAGGAAAAGGGATAGGGACACATGTAAAGAACAAATACAGGAATAGTGGGGAAGGTGGAATCAAGCAGATCGCAAGTGTAAAAAATTATCCTTGATCTGGACTATTGACACTGTCCACCCTCCACCCAGCAATAGCAAGCAGTAAATTAAGACGCAATATTAGAGTTGTTTTCAGCAATGAATAGTTAATCAAATTTCAAAATGCCTTTATTAAAGTTAAAATAAGATTTATTTTCCAAAAATCTAATTTCAACTATTATTTTTTATACCAATTATAATAATTTGTAAATAAATAATAAGGAAAATATTTTTCATGCAGCATGTATTTCTTAAGATATAGAGTTCCTCATGAAAAAACCCAAGTACCGTTGTCAACGCTGCCAATAGCGGTCAAATTACCGCCATACATATATACTTTCCGTTTTCCTGTCTTCAAAATTCTTTCCCATGACGGCGTCAATATCACAGTTATAATTCCAGCAGAGTGATTCGGGCTGATTCACGATGTTAATTTTCCAGAGAGATCTCAGTGATTATAAAGTCGTGAACTTATTCCCTGAATCAATAACATTTTTCACCCACGGCCAATGCCGAGAGATGTTACGTGGCTCCCACAGCCGGGTTGAAAAAAAAGCGGGACTAACTAAACCATCGTTAAAAGAGAAGCATGCCGGTTCCTATTTCCTTTCCAAGTCAAGATTCTTCGGCGCTGTGAGTCACCACTAAAATTCCTGCCACTGAAATCACACTCACACGCACGCACACATATTAACGACCATTTCTAGAGATACAGAGTCTCCCGCGGGGCGATAGGGAGGAGTGAGGTGGTATTGGAGGGGTAAGGTTTTGGGAGAGGGGGGGGGAGTATGGGATGGGTCACGAAGGTATAAAAAAGAGATGTCCGCGAAATGATATGCAGTCGGCTACATGCGGCGAGTTGAAGCCTTTTGAGGAATCGGCCCTGTCGACTGAGTCATTAGATGCCGAGTTCGAGCCCGGGACCTCTTGGTCACCAAATGGAACAATTTGATTGGTCACCCTCCGGCCTCCATGACGTGTGTGTCCCGAGTCGAATGGAAATCGAAATTTTTTCGGTGAAAAGGGCGTCGTTTGGTTTTTCAGCCTTCTCGAAACAAAACTATAAGTACATACTGCACCGTATGCTATTCCTATTTGATCCGCACGCGGCCAGAATGTTTGGCGTTATCCTTCGAAATGAGATCACCGTCGGTCTAATCTACGCAACTCCCGGGAGAAATGCTTACCAGTCATGGAAAACTATTTCAAGTCCGCGGAATGGAGACCTCGAGGATTTTTATAATCCTCTTCTCGTAAGTCGATCGTAAACGGGATTCCAGGTTTCTCATACTTATTTTCAAGGAGAATATCTCCTTGTAGTACTTCACCCGAGTTCAGGACTTTGGAACGAGGAGTGAGACCACTTGCCTCTGACTTGATGAGTTAGCCTTGAACTTTCCGGGGTGCGGGGGTATTTTATTTGGAAGAAATTGTATGATATCCCGTGTCCATGCCATTGTCTTCTAATCTGTAGATGTCACTTAGAAAATAGGAGTTAATGAGAAAGCAAAGTTACAGATTTTACGCATTGACTAGTAAACCTTTCAAAAATGACCAAATAACATGAGTGAGGAAATATATTCATCTGAAACACATTAGTTTAAGACGTCGCTTTCAAGATGCGAGAATGTAAGATTTTTCTATCAGTTAATGCTCGCCATTCCAAAGCTACCCCGTCCTTCACCGCATCCCTAGCATCCTTTTATTCTACTAATAATTTCATAAACAATCGCCACAGATGTGAGTTCGGATGAAAAACACTTGCGGGCATGGTTACCTTTCTTTATGTGTTTCAATGCTTGCAGAACTAAAAGAGGAAGAACTAAGGTTTAGAAAAAAACTCAAATCTCGGCAGTGAAATAAAAAAAATAAATATTTTTCCGTCTACTCGATTCCATCGTATGCGCAAAAAGACCAAGAAATTAGTCTTTTTTTCTAGTTGAAAAATCGTTTGTGGTGCGTTGCCGCCGTGAAATGCAATTTCCCTTCGACGGACGGATGCTCCTGCGTTGCGGTGTAACTTGGTTGCCTTTCTCCGGCTGTTGAATTGAGTTACAGCGGTTTAAGCCCATCACCTCAGTTGATGAGGATGTAGGTGGAACCAGCAATTGTGCGATAGACCGGAATGCTACACGAGCTGTCAACCGTGAGAGAAGTTAAACATTAATTTCATATGCTACGGTAGCTACGGACAAGGTCGAGAGGCGAGTCGTCAAAAGACAGACCCTATTTAATATACTACTTCTCAAGAGACCAAAACTCAAACTAGACGCTTATAAGATTTCAATGAAATACACTGACTACACACGCACAACTAAAGTTTTATTAAATCCCGACAGTGAAATTTCGTCAATCATGACGTCAGAAAGCTTTCCATAATCTCAAAGGAATAATAAAGCAGTACATATGTCATTTTGTCAGTGCTTCGTGTGTCATTTTATTTGGAACATTACTGACTGATCTGTTTGTTTCATTACCTGTAATTAGACAAAAAATCCATTAATTGTATGAGAAACACGAATCGAACTTTTTGCTCAAGTCGTGGATAAAATGCCATTGTGACAAATATCTCCGTGCATTTCACTTGCGTAGATACGATGAAAAATATTTTATAACGCAGCATGTGTGCAAAGATAATGAGAATCCTTTCTCAAATTGCTTTCAGTGGTAAGCAGACTTTTTGAAACGCATATTCCGCGGTATTTAAGTGCTCTGATTTTAAGTTTAACATCGGGTCCTTTATTTGAACTTCTTAGTTAAATTGGCTCTGAAGAAAACGGTAGGCTTGGAACTTATTTGGAGGGAAAGGCAGAAGAAAAATCATGGACGTTCGTCAAATTCCCGAGGGGATCAGCAGAAGTGGAATAAATATACCTCGTTGTTTTGATCGAAGGCTCTCATCTCCCAAATTGAACGCGGGTCGGAACCCTTCAATCGTCCTCCCAGGCTCGTTTAGCTCACCCAACAAGAATTCATCGCACCTATTTCCGAAGGGGCTGGACTACGCAAATTCCCCATTCACTAGGGCTATTCCGTCCGAGAACATTCCCATGCATCTTGTGACCCACCATGTCCCTCACCAGCCGCACACACACACACCCAACACGCCCAATACTCCCATACTCCCCCCCCCCATCTCTCTGTCCCTGCCTTCCCCCTCCACCCAGGTAATACCCTCCCAGAGGGAGAACCCTTCCCAGGTCTTAAAACGGCCAAGCGACCTCGCTATCGCAACCCGGACGGGAAGGAAGGGTTAAAGAACCACCGGAGTAAACACTGGCGGAGCGAAAACCCGTGAGTCGGCGGAGGATTGGAAGGAGATGAGGAGGTGGGGTGTGTAGGGGAGGGGTTGGTGCTTGGCTTGATGACAACGAGTGCGAAGGGGACGGAGAAGGAGTGGAAGGGGGGGGAGGAGGGGAGTGAATCCCGGCGGGCCAATGGACCGGTTGACGCGCCCATTGGGCGACGCAAACTTCGACTTAGAAATCCGATTGTGGCGGGGGTGGGCACCCCCGCGTCACTCCCGCACGTGCTCCCCTTCTCACGGCGCTCGTGGGAGAGGGAACATTCGCTCTCCCGTCCGCGCGCCTGTGTCAGTGTGTGTAGAGTGAGTGAGCCTTCCGGAGGAAGCCTCTCTTCGTTCCCCCGCACCGCCCCTGACCATCGCACACGGGTGGGTGGTGGGGGAGGGGATGAAAGGTGGGACTAGGGGCGGGCGGACACGCTTGCGCGGTCAGCAAACGACAGAAGAGCCGAATGAATAGGGAAATATGCAAATGCGAGGCCGAAGCGAGGGGCAGGGGGTGGGGGAGGATTGGCGATTGCATTTAGAGGACGGTTCTGGGCACCAATTTCCTCCCACGCCGACAAGAGGGGACATTTTGGAGAGAAGTGCGGCTTATGGGACGGACGAAATATTCTTTCGACATGTCACTCCCTGCCCGAAAGGCTTCTGAAATGCTGGGTTTCGCGGAAACGTGGGATATTATCCCCGAAAGATGAGCTCTTCTGCAACTCATCAAGACTATTTTCTCTTGAGGTAGGTCCGCTTGCCTATTCTGGTGTCATACACTCTCCTCGTCCGGTCATGGGGTTTGTTCGGGTGTTTTACGCAGTCGAGTCAACGCGATTGATTCGGCGACGCGCCGATCAGTCATCCAAACGAGTCGATATGAGTTTTGGTGTTCGGAAGCCCATTTGGTTTGCTAACCGTCAGTTTAAATCATCCGAAACGTTGCCAAATCCCAATCCAGACTAAATATAAGCGACTTTACAAGCGATATCAGTGGGTAATTTTTACCGATGGAAGCAGGGAGGTTACTGTTGACGTGCTAAAATCAGGCAAAGCCGACGATACAAATCATGAAACAATAACACTTTTTTTCGAAGGATTAACCTACGCTTGCATGCGAAAGCACTACAAACTGCTCTAAGGTACTGCAAACTGCACTCGAATCGTTCCTTCAAGATTTATCAAAATAATATGAGTATTTCCATTTGAGTTTCCGCTGAAAAATATTTGACGGTATTTGTGAACTTTTTATGCAATATAACCATATTCACAGGGATCACAAAATTTAAAAAAAATAGTTAATGCAATGTTTAATTTATGCCAACCTCAATGTACTGCTTTAGATTGTATGGTTTGCATGAGGCTATTGTCTTGTTTTTCATCTTAATTTTGGGCATGCAATACTCGTACAATGAAGGTTTGTACTGTTACCAAGACTCAGGATTACATTCCTATTAAACAATACCATTTATGCAAAAATATCAAAATTGCTCTTATTCTTTAATAAACCAAATGGATATAATAAATACTTAAGACTCCGGGGCTGTAGCTGTTATACTGCACGTTCGTAGTAGTAGTAGTGTTTAGGGGAGGTAACCGACAGCTGAGGTCATTTGCGCCATTACGGATGGACAGGAAAGGTTGAAAGGGGGAGAGAAACCCAGCGTCAGCATTAGCCTACGCATTACGAAAGTCGCCAAGGGGTCTGCAGCTTTACGTCCCATCCGACGGACAGCGTACTCACTCAAAATGTCCTTCACAAAGCACCTCAAGTAGGGATACCACTGAGAAATATTCCACACCACCGGGATTTGAACCCGGGCCCTTTGGGTGGGAAGAAAGTACGATAGCCACTGCACCATTTCTATCAACGCGAGTTAGTTTGAGTGCCTTGCAGCTATCATTTCCGTGAACCGAATAATCGGTCCGCTACCGAATTCGTTGGACGGCTTTAAAGCTCCTTAGTAGCAAGTTTGGCAACCCATTCGATTTTGACGTCAAACCGAATCTATGGCCTAAAACAGATTGGCTCAGAAGCTCCCGAATAACCATCAAGGTTTATTCATCCGATGGGCCTGTGTTTCTTGGCTTTCGAGAGAAACGGGCCCGGTGACATACGAATACTCCGTTTTTGCTCACATTTTTTTACTTTCTCAGTGATATTTTGCAATTATTTTTCGGTAATTTCAATGCACGTATATTGTTCGGTAAATCACGACGTTTTTATTTTGGTCGGCAAATATTTTTCAATGCTCTCCTACGTGTCGAAATGTTACCCCGTCCGCTCTGGTGCCCCCTTTGATCATATCGGCGAAATTTCTCATTTCAATAGTTTTCCTCTTCTGCCTCCCTGCGACTATTTCAAAAATCCCTATTCGTTATAATATTTGGACCTGTTCAAAAGTACCATCATAGGATTTCGATTCGAAAACTAAAAACTACGGCACCTGATTCCTCCACATCTTATTTATACGTACTCCCCGATCATGATTTACATCTCAGATAATATCAAGAAGCGTAATCAATGCGTAATTGAAGAAGGGTTTATTGCATTGTTGGGTAATGTCTTTTTTTGGGCGAGGCTAAAATAAGGATGTTAAGTTTGCGTCCATCCAAAAGGTACCTTAAACGGTAGACTACCGAATAATAAAAATCTGCACAAGGCATGATGGGGAGAACAACAGAAGCGGTAGATGGGTTTAATTTGAATAGACATTGATAAAAAATAATAAGTAAATTTTCTTCCTAATACAAATTAAATTTTGAGAAGACACGAAGAATTTCCAGATAGTCGACATTTTAAACTATTTATTTTTTCTCTAAATCTTATCCATTCTTTAAGACTACTTCAGAAAAATAAAAATCCATTTGTTAATTTTCGCGTTTTTTACGTAAAAACCTTAGTATCAATGAATAAAAAGTACGAAAACAATTTTTCTATTGCAATAAAAGTGAAAATTTAATTAGAAAATTATGATTCGCCTGCTTTTCAAATTCTATATTGAACAGGATAAAGCCCTTTATGAATTCTTAATTCTTATTAAAATTTGAATACAAATTAAGGCTGAACAGACATTTACTTATAAGATCTAAATTCTTAATTACATCTTTTCTATTTCTATTTACAATGATAATATCGAATTCTATGAAAATTAAATGTTAATTTCCATGGGACAGAAAGTAGATCCATTGACTTGACTTTTCGAGGGAAGGAATTTTACTTTGAAAAGATAAGTAAGACTGAAGCGAGCTGAGATGATTCATGTTCCTCTCTGGATATCATGAATAATTCTCCTTCGGCCTATTTCTCTTTACTACAGTTCTAATGCTAACACAGCATTATTTCCTGAGGATCTTAAGAGAAATCCCTACCTCTTAGCAAGGCAAATATGTAGCAATCTTGAGTCAAGTCTTAGCGCGTGTGAGTCCTTGGAGAGGAGAATATGGAGGAAGAATTCTATTTCATGTGACTTCAATCACAAACAACGTAGACGGCTTGTAGACCTACGTTTGAGCATAAAGACTTGAAAAAGAAAAGGTAGGAAAGCTGAAGAAAATTATAAATTTTAAAAACTCTCGCCAGGAATTATGAAGTCATTTTTGGTAGCCAGCATTAAGCAAATCTCTCTCATTTCCCAAACCCTCTGTCCTAACCCTGTAATTTCCAATCCTATTTCGCCCTAGTTTTCTGTTACTAGATTGCACTTGTCGGTTCAATGACCTGTTTCGGCTGTATCTAGAATTCAGCTTAAAGTTTTTGCGCACTCACGATTAAATTACTAAGTTTCAGTGAAAATTACAAACCAAAGTCAAATTGATTTTTTTCAATAAAACACGACAAATGAGATGCGTAACAAAAGTAATATTATTCAATCTCACGACAAATATCCCATGGTTCTTGTTCTGTAAAAATCGTTTCTTTCTTGCATTTAATAGTTGAAATGAGATCAATTTACTGAGTATAAAATAAATACCATACTTACAAGTGGCTACCTGGCAAAGGAGGAGTGGCCTCAAAGATTTTTCCCAATTCTTACATATACGAGGGTCATCCGGAAAGTAGTACCCGTTCGTGCCGCATGAAGTGCTGACGACGCGAGTAGCCGCTGGACGAGGTCAGATAGCTTCAGTGGCTTGTCTGCCTTCTCTGAGCCAAGTTGCGTGACGCTAGCATTGCCTGTGTTGTTTCTGTGATTGTTTACAATGTTTAAAAAAATTGAGAACGCCGCCAGTTGTGAAGTGAGGGCAGTGATTAAATTCCTCAATGCAAGAAACGTTCGCCCATGTGATATTCATCGCCAATTAAAGGAGGTGTATGGAGACAATGTAATGGACGAGTCGTCTGTTCGGCGGTGGTGTCGCAACTTCAACATGGGGAGGGGGAACACACACGACGATGAGCGTTCGGAGAGACCGTCTGTCATTACAGACCAACTGGTGAGCTCAGTTGACGAATTCGTGAGGAACGATCGGCGCGTCACAATTGATGACATCTGTGAGCATTTTCCCAATGTTTCTCGAACAATTGTTCATGAAATTGTTAAACACCATCTGCATTATGCAAAAATTTGTGCAAGATGGGTCCCTCGCGTATCTCAATGAGCTGGCGGCGAAGGACTATGCAGCAGGAATACAGAAACTTGTCACACGTTATGACAAATGCCTTAATTTGCTTGGAGATTATGTTGAGAAGTAGTTTAAAGTATCCTCTTTCAAATAAAGTTTTTTATGTTTGTTAATATTTACTTTTGTGTCTTTATTTCACGAACGGGTACTACTTTCCGTATGACCCTCGTATTAATAGAATTGAAATTTTACGCCAGAATTATTTTAAAATACTTCAATATGAACTTTAATTTTCAACATGACCTTATTATTAAAATTGGCTTCCCTTTATGAATTACGTGCGCAAGGTATACGCAGCAGCTTTTTTATCAACTACTTTGCCATGTCATACTTAATGATGAATGCTCCATAACTCCCCCAGTACTATGCAACACTTCTCAAGAAGAGTACTACTTACTTATCAAAGGTTCAATAAATTTTTGCTCAAGCATCAACACTGTCAGATGTGTTAGAAACTTTCAAATATTTAGTCCAACCCTTAAGTACTGAAGTAATAAGTTAACTTATTATATTTTTATCTGCCGACTTCTTTACCTACTACACTTTTCCAGGCCCTTCGGCAAAAAATGTACCCGATGTTACGGCCTTTCGGACTACTCCCATTTTCGGGCTACGCCTGTTAGCAAATCGATCGGTTGCATTTATACTCATTACTTGCATTCATTTCATTCTATTCATTGTCACCTCATGTTCGATGCACGTATTGGATAAAATTTGTCACAAGAAAGAAAAATACACATTGATTTTTTTGGCTGAGCGTAAAGCAAATGTAAAATTTTGGTGGTGAGGTAGCTGTGGACTACACAAGTATAGTGACCATACATGCATTAGTGACACACTGAAGCACAAAAAAATTAATGCATCTCGATTTCGTTAACGTGATTCAGTATTAGTCTGAGTAAAAATTAATGATTGAACCCCAGGAAATGAAAATGATAGCAAATGACAAAGGACAACCGATAATATTTCACACGAAAATTATTTCAATAAATTAATCGACAATATATTTAAATTTTAACTAGTCGATTCCTAATCATCAACCGTGAACTCGTTTATTCACGTGTTGAACCAAAATGAGTGCAACAAACTAAACACTAACGAGTGTGATGGATATCTGAATTTTAATATGATCCTATTAACATTCCCTGTGGAAGTAGTATACTCCTCCGTAAGCCTATTGTAGAAGCCGCGAAGTTGAAGATAACAAGATGCATGCCGAAGACAACCAAGTGACTCATCCCGGAAATATTCCATTTAGCATCACATTTATCGCTTGGATTATCATTCTGGATGCATGAAATCTACTTATAGAGAGAATCCCTCTTTAAATCATATATTCTGCGCATTCCCAGATAACACACATACCCCTTTTCGTATCATCATAAATAACTTGCCTGCTCATAGTTGTTGGTATGCGAACGGTTCAAATCATACTTTCCGCCGTCTCAGTTCAACCAAGTACTTAAGTTTATTGTAGCATACGTATAACTTGCCTCTTTTCATCAAGAAGATTTTTCGGCAATAAGGTTCGCCCTTTTTCTGTTAAATAAATGCATTACGAGGTAGCACAATCGTTGAAAGTTGTCAAAACTTGATGTGTCCGTTGATCTAGAGGTTAATAATATTAATATAAGGTTCAAAATAATAATACACCTTCCGCAGAAGGATCATAGATGCCAAGTGATTTTTTTTCGAGATAGCAACATTCACAAAATGTGTTACTTTCTCACAACATTTCAGCCGAAATAACTAATCCTTCCGCTCACTTCGGTGCCCCCTGAAAGGTTTGTTTTTCATTAGGTAGGGTGGAGTTCACTTCAATCTAACCCCTAAGGTGTGTGCAATTAACATTTAAGCTCCGCTTAGATTGCTCAGAAACACCAATGCAGTATTGAGAATCCGAAACTCTCCGGTCAGCAGGCGAACGCTCTAACAACTTGGGATACCATCCGCCCCGGACCAGTCCTTTATGGTTACTTTTAATCAAGGAATTACGGATCCGAATCTCAATGTAAGCGAATGGTTTTCCTTAGCGGAGCGCTTATCAATTTGTTTGAGCGACATTTTATGCATATGAATCATCATTTATTAAAATATCATTCACACAGTACATTTATCACGTGATTTGTTTCGTATTTTCTAAATGAATATGTTTGAAAATTGCGAGAAAGATGCTTTATACCCTCAATAGGCCCTTTAACCAATAAAGTGTTTCGTAATGTACGCTCCAATTACGAACCGTCAGGTCAAAGGTAGGATGGCAATGCCAGAGGACTGAAACGATCGATAATTGAATTTTTTATATTATTCCATCGTATTAAGTTTATGACAGAGGTTTCTTTTACTTGTTTCATAAACATTTAAACCTAGAATATCTCTCAATGAAATTGGTTGTTTTAATCAACGTCAAATTTGATACAAAACACTACAGTTTTATTTCATTTATATTCATTTACGGCACGCATATCCGCAGCAATATGTAATATATAGACATAAAACATATTTCATACATTCAGGTCTGCTAATAAAAATGTATTAAATATTTCTCTTGAATAAAAAGTTGTAAAATATCAAATTGTATTTAATGGACCACAATTGAATTGGTCTATGACTACACGCATAAAAATATTTTTCTGGTGGATTATTTTTTAAAGCATCCCAATGATCGGTAAGTAAACTTGGCCGGCAACCGCAATAGCCCTTGCCTATTTTTTCACGATGTTCTCACTCTTGTCGGAATCGTTTTATGACGGAATCATTCTTACAGGTCCGGGTCATTCCCACTAATTTACTTTCTCACCGGCAGTTATCACGTAATATGTTAAATCTGTGAGCTTCGTTCGTCTTTTCTTTGAATGAGCCGACGAGGATCGCTGCTGGTAGTAGACGCCCTGAAAGGCACACTAAAGTCAACAATCGCTGACGTAGATGGTCCAACGTAAGCCTTGCCCCACCTGCCTAATAGATACAGTAAACAACACCGGAAGGGAAGATCGCTACGGGCGATGGAATCACCCCGACCGCCACGAAAGTCATGAAGGTGGTGATGATGATGATGGTTATCAACGGGACATGATGAAAAACGGTGGCATAATCATACAATAAATGATTATTACCGTGAATCACTGCATATTGTGAAGGAGAAGGAGATAAGTGCGGTTCTACTCACGGAGCTGAAGAAATAAGAAAATTGACGAGTCCTTCCAGGTTTAGGGCGATTATGCGACACTGCTCTGACGAGACTTTCTCCATCACGTACATGTACGCACGTTATAAGTTTGTGGAAGTAATTTTTTTCAAAAGGTAACGACAACTGTATTGTGCTATTTTAGCCTCCCAAATGTTCAATTTATATTTATTAAGGAATACACTCATCATTTACGAGAAATGTCTGATTTATTATTTTTATTTTAATTTCACCTGCAATATTTTTAGTGGATATAACACACTAACTAATTCGCTTCCTCTCCTAGGATCGTAAAGGTAATTTCGGTATATGTAGGATGCATGAAGAGTAGGGAGGATGGGAGGAAACCCGGGCACTATCCTACCGTCAACGAATGGAGCCGAGAGGTCACGCAGTGAAAAGCTCTATCAGACGGACTTATTTTTACTAATTAAATAATAATTAAGGGTGTCGCCGATGACGAGGACTTCCGATTGCAGATCCCTCAATACAGTGCTGGTCTAGATATTTATCAGACTTTTGACTGATTTCTTATTGATTTGATAAAAATATTCTTCCAAAATTCCTAGTGAGCATTCACGAAGTGCTCTTCTCCTATCACCCAAGTAGGGATCGCCTCAACACTGTAAAATTCTCGACAATCATATTTCGAACCCTGATTCTCAGGGTGCGGGGTCAATTTATTTGTTAAATACACGTACTCCACTAATCCAATTACATTGTTCCACTATCAAGTTGTCGCGCGGAACAAACCACACTTTCGATGCATATACGGACTCCAAATGCCACGGTTATCAACATCCAAAGTTTGATATCATAGATGAGAGTAGACCTAGTACTAAGCCCAACGGCGGGGGAAATTTACGCATCAGGACACAGGGGGTCCAGTTCCTTTACCTGTACCCTCTATGGTTTCCCTGGAAGATCTAGTGCCCGATAAATCACACAGCTTGGGTGAAATACTGACTAATGTTGCTTTAAATCGTGACAAAGTGGGACATTCTGATTCATGATTTACTCGTTATCAGTGATAATAATGATTAGGTAAATATGAATAAAGAATAATGGTGTCCGACTGGTAGCATCACCTCCATCCAACGGACTTTATTTTCCATGATATAGGTTATAATATATACATGAATATCTTCACTGCCAGCTTTTGGGGCAGCGTGAGAAAATCGCATCGTACCGATATCCGGAATTAATCGGCGCCAAAACCGTCCACTAAATGTCGCAGATTAGCAGATGAAACACTCGAAAACTCGCAAAAAGTTCAGTATGCAAAGGACTGGAATGCGGACATGGGAGTCGGCTGAAAAGTCATGTATGGTTGATTAAACATCTTACTAGACAGCAAACACCTTACTTATGCGTTCGGGCTATTGGCCAATACTCTGAGGAGCTTCCATCTCGCAAATTGCCATAATAGGTGAAATTTAAGTATCAGAAGAGGAAATCACAAACCTCGGCACACTAAACTCTTCTCTGAAATGTTTACGACAAACGTTCTTCATTAAAATAGTAGATACTGTGTATTTCCAGATCATCTAAGAAACTTCTAAGCGTAGAAAACTTTTGAGATTCCTATTTAGAAATGTAAAAATGAAATAACGGGCTACCCTAAAGGAATACAACGTTACTTGTACATTTATGAAATTTATCCACTTGTGAATCAGTACAAATTCTTAGTATTTTTTACTCAAAAATAAGTCTGCGCCCACAGCTTCAACGAACGGTCCATAAGGTTTATTAGGCCTTAATTAAGAATTAACTGTTTAGAAAAATCAACGTAAACAATGAAATTTGTTTGTTGCGTTCTAATACTTTCCCTCTATGAGTATGGGATCCGTTTCTCAAAAACTAAAAGTTATCATCTGACAATGACATCCCTTGAAAGTATGGTTTCAAAATAAGAGTGGACTTTCCTAAGAATTTTTATCAAATACATACCCCAATGGTAATAGAAATGAATAGAGCTATATAGGTTGTACTGCCACTAAACGAAGTTCCTAATCAGTGCTGCAATTTCCACTTATGGCGGCCACTATGAATTCTTCTACTCTGCTTGTCGGCACTGGTTATTAATGATCAAAAGCTCATTAAATTTCGAATTTATTAAAAGAAGACATCGCAATTCTACTCATCAAATATCAATTATTGCAGATGAAACATCACGAAATTCTCACCTATATTTAAGTTATACACTGGACCCCATAACCACTGCATAGTGGCATAGTAATAATTGCTTCAGACAAGGATATTTAAGGGACTCCTTGTCCAAGAAGGCTTCCTATTCGTCGCCTTCTTGTGTATGGCATGGGGTATCCATTAACAACAGCTCATGATTAAGTCCCGAAATAGACTTCTTAGTCAACCTTATCAGGAAGAGTTATCTGGATTCGTGTGCAAGCATTTGTATGGACCGTTGTACAAAAATGTTGGGCACTACGGTGATATGAGATAGAAAAATTAGTGTTTCCATTATTCATCCAATGCAGTTCATCATTTCACATCCTTTTCCATTGGTGCCTACACTCTGTCTTCGGTTTTCATTGGGTAGTTGCAGGGTGCACATTGTGAGGCAGACGTTTTTGGTGGGTTTAAATGTTCAGAGGAATTTAATTGGAGATTTTGGCAGAGTATATTCATCGTGAAATGGCTGCCCTACTTCATTTATCCCAAAAAAAATACTCCCAAAAATTTCCCGCACATTCGGTGGAGACATTTGGCGGAAAAGAAAACAAATTTTATAAGATTTCACTGGAAATAAAGCTTTGTTGTCCAATGAACATGTTCAACCATTTTTTTTCGATCGTCTCTCCACGTGCGTGAATTTTTACTTGATTCGGTTACGCAGGCTAGATAGGTTATGCCCTCAACTAATTCCCTGAATGATTCGAAATATGATGTTTCATTAAAAGCAGACGATGTGATTAGTTTGGGCTAAAATCGATATAACAGAAGTAACATAAATGGAATCAATCCACTATTTAACAGATTTTTTGGGAAGAAGTTGAAAACTATCTTTTATGACTCTTTCACACAACTTATTTTGGACCAAATCTAGCCATTTTACGGTTTTTATCTCAACTTCCTTTTATTTACGATCCTTCGAATTTTTATCGAATTTCCCCTTTAAGGTCAAAAGGAATTGCATTTCATACTTATTTCATAGGAAAAACAATCCTGTACGAATTGGTTAGCGAAAAATATTGATGAACCCCGTGGTGACAATGATGGTGTTTTCCCCGCGGCCAATATATAACTTAACTCCATCTAACCGAATGGAATAATGTGAAGGCAAACAATACGTCTGACAAAAATATTTCTGAGAACTTACCTCTTCCTTCCACTTCACCAGTCACCAATTCAATACTAGTTCTTAATAGTAGATCCTATATTAGAGTTTTAAACAAGAAAATGTAAACATGTATTAGGCCTCTCGCCTAACCTTTAATTCAAAGCCACTGAGTAAAAAATAAGTAAGCCCTCGGCAGACGATTCTCTCCTCGAATATGCCTGATGATATTTATACGCATTAATACCAAATACGCACGCATACCAAAGCGCAATTGTTATTTCGACTCCAAATGCTATCACTCGTGGACATGCAGTGAACCTAAAACATTTTTCATTAAAATTTTTAAAAAAATTTCAATTGGATATTTTGGACTTCCAATACGTAATTCAGACGTATCCTTGCACAAAATTAAAGAGCGGAGGGGAAAGTTTGGAATATAAATCTATTTCCTTCTCTCATATGATTAATTTTTTCCGGATGAAAATAAATATTGAAACAATATTTTACATTCCTCCAGTGCCAACTGAGGGGGTGGGATTTGATGCTGCACTGCATTAAAATCCACAGTGAACAATCTCCAACAAATTACTTGTTATATGATATGCGATATACTCATAAATAAATACCGTATTAATAAGTACCATTTCTTAGCATAAGCATTTCCTATAAATTTTTTGGTACATATCAAGAATCAACGGAATAATTACTCATATATGGAAACACAAATGACAAAATACCAGTATCAATACCGCAGATATAAGAACTGGTGAGTTGATTATTTCGTTGATTGAACAGCAGTGCAACCTTCATACGAACGTTGTGACTTTCATCTATAAAAGACATTTTACTTGGTATCCTCAACAGACTTTAATTAAAATTACCTCGTTTGAATGAATTCCACATACGCGTGCAAACATAAATTTTATTCCATATACGTGTGTACATATAAATTTGATGAGAAATATCAGATGGAAATTTTTCTTCAACTCCATTCTCAGCTTTGGACCTTTCATTCGCGACTATCTTTAATTTTGATTAAGTAAACCAAACAATGAAAGCACAAATATGTATAACCGGAGATCAATGATAATCTATTATAATATTTTTTCTAGGGTACGACTTCTTTCCCGGTATATATGTCTATTTCACAGAGAAACATCAAGGACAAATAGGAAATTCTTCTCAACGTCGAGACTAAAGGATTATTAATTCCATCGACATTTCAAATATTGTAATAAAATTGAAAAAAAAAATATAGAGCAGAAATTAATTCTCAAATGGACAAAGATGCAAAAATGCGGAAATAAATTGAAAAGAAAAAAAACGAAAAAAACCCGCATGGGTATGGAAATTAAGGAATTAAAATACAATCCGTAATTCTCTTAGATTCAATGCTGAAGAATGTGTACAAAAGGTTGGTTAGCTACGGTGACCATGCCAATATTGTTTCGAATGTTTCAGAAACAACACAGCGAAAATGACAAAGAAAACAAATCACTAGGGAAAGCAGGAATTATTAGTTAACGGTTAGACTTATTTCAAACCTCAGCTAAAGAGCAAAACAATTGAACATAAATGACTCCTAATTCATAATGAAGCGAGGGGAAAGCGTAGTTCTGGAACTTCACGGTATAGAAACAATCTATCTCCGCCCCCACCCAATTTTTCCACGAAATTATTAATTACTTTGCGGGCAGCGAATCATATTAACTGAGGTCATTCTTTTATTCTTCTCCCTCCTCTTCCATCTTAATAAGTACTTTTTGCGGTTAATCGTTTCTCAGAAATGGCACGCTCCAGGAATCCATATCCGCGGCGAGTTGGTACAAACGATGTCCTTATACCCGAGCTCTTACCATGATGCCGCCGCTCGTATTTTTAACCTCGAGAGAGAGAGAGGGAGAGACAAACCTCAAAAAGTTTCTCTTCCTCCTTGTCACTTTCGGGCGTGTTATCGCCCTCCGCCATCGAAGTTACCACAGACCATCCCCGATCCTTTTAAAGAAGCCGATCCGAGTTTGACACTCGACACCTAGGAGCGTGGCCACTTCCCCAAGGACGGATCTAGAAAATTCCCATGGGAGGAGAGCGGACGAGGAGGAGGTGAGGGAGAGAGAGAGAGGAGGGGGGTTGTGGGCGACTGCATTCCCATTTCCCCAGATCCTCTTACTTAGACGGGCTCCCTCACTCTTATCCCCCTGAAGAAACGTCCTCGAGCTCGCCGCTCTGTGTGCACACACTCCCCCCCCATTATGTTGCGCGTCCCACACTTTCAGCGAACCACCCCTTTTCGGCTTCCATTTCCAGATTCCTTATGCGGCTATCTCGTTCCCGAAATTTATGGGGATGGTGATCATCCCTGACGCATAAACGGTGCCCATTTTAAAGGGACCGTAAAAGATAGGTGAAACCGCTGCTGTTTATGTGCGCATGGAAATCGAGTCGGAATAATTAAATGTTACTTTTATGATAAAAACACTTACCTGTAAAAACGGTCGCGTGATAAGAGTTTAAAAACTTATGGAAAACATAAAGGATCGAAGAAAGAGAGAGAGAAAAAAATGGGATCCGGCAGCTATTAATGTTTCGAGATTGAGATACGATGCTCGTCCCTTTTCTAGGGCGTGATCAAAATCGCAGGGAGCAAGAGATTCCAAGCACGTGCAATCCCTCCCTCCCGGACGGCTTCGTGAACAGTGACTGATTCCGGCCGGACCCAGAACTACACGTGACCTTCTTCGCGCTGAGCACGTCCGTTTTGATGGATGAGACCACATTTTTACACCTTTGAAGATTTCGCTAATGGCCCATTAATGGATCCCACTCTCGTTCACAAGAAAGTTTCCGTAATCATGAAAAGGCATTAGAAAAGATGGTTACGAAATCCTCCCATGGCCCCTCTTTGCCGAGTTGGCCGCTTGGTTAAGTACACACTAACTGTATGCACACGAGGGTCCACATAGTATCATTAAACTACATAAAAACTGCCCGCATAAGCCTTTGATATCAGACATATACATTTTCAACAAGCTGGTGGCTACTGTCCTTGTCCATTTCAATCGAATGGAAAATTCCCGAGCAAGTCACGGTGACTAGAAATAAGAAGAGAAAGCTTTCTGCAGGGCCCGTAGAGGTCGAAATTCAATAAGGCAATGGCGCTATTTTACCGGCTCAACATGCAATCTAAAGATGATATCCAGCCGCTGATGAGAGATGTGATCATTTCAACACCAGTAAGGATGCGTTTTGCTAGCAATGATACCGAACTTATTTTCGGTACTATAGATCATTGAACAAAAATGTTAAGTAGGGCGCCGGGTGAGCATTTGTTCCTGATGAAAACAATGAGGCTACGATGCAGTTTATGTGCAGTCAAGGATCCATTCTCGGTAGCATGCCTGTGAAACTGAAGTTAAGAAGGGAAATGCACTCGCCGGGTGATCTGAAGGCCGCGGATTCAAATTCCGTCTCTAGAATGGATGTCTTTTCGCATATTGGATTTTGTATGAATGAGTTTACAGTGTACGTAATATGACCCTACTCCGTCGGAGCAACTTAATAACCCCAATTACTACCACCATTCCATTTCTTCTAACCAGGTCCGATGGGAGAAGTCGGCACCAATGACCGAGGCCCGACGGCCAGGGACCGCGACTATATTACTATTACGACCGGCTACGAACCGCTCCTAGGGTCTGAAAACGTTTTTCACTGAGACCCGAGACCACTATATCCCTGTCTCCAGCCCTGACTCAAACAGCCGTGCCGCTGTTTTATTGCTGGGTTTTTTGTAATGGAGTTTAGCCTTGCTTTGATTATACACGAATATAATATTGTCATGCCTACTTTTTCTGACCAATGAAGAAGCCCTTTTGAAATCGAGGCGGTCACTGCCCCGGCGAGCTACCGCTACACCGAATTAGTAGATCGAAGTATCCTACCAAATGCTTCTTAATAACTGACTTACACCAGAATAACACAAAGAAGATAGTAAGGAGGGAGCTGGATTCCCCTTTGTCATTGAAGGAAAGAGCTATTTGGGAACCGAAATTCATAGATATTGAAGCCTAAGCATCTACCACGGTTCTGAAACATCTTTATCCTAGTCAATATATCCCTAGCGAGTATGATTTTTCTGCCACCGTATTTCGTTTAAATTATTATTGACTTCATATTCACTCCTTCATCATAGGCCAGTGCAGTTGGACGCCGGCCATTGAAGAGAGTTCTATGATTTCAAAAGAGACATCGGGATTAAACTCCCGCGAGGACGTATCGGGTGGGTGCGTTCGTGAGCGAGCGGTAGATAGCCGCGCATTCTCGTCAAACTGCGCCAATCCAATAGAGCGTAATGGATGTATCGCCGCGGGAATTAAGATTCGAAAGATTAACTCCGGTCTCGGCTCCCATCGCGACAATTACTCTCCGAGGCGATAATATCCATCCCCTCCGCCCCCTCAACCCTCAGGTCTCGCAACCCCCCCCCCCCCCCCTGTAATAAAATGTCTCCTCGTGGAGCTCAATTGCGGCTCAACGTGGCGTGCTTGACCTGGGTCACGCGGGCGGGGACCTTCTCCCCCGATATCCCTCCCTTCCACCGGCACACGAATTCCCCATGCCGGCGTGCGTACGCATTGTTTGTGCTTCGCGAAGACCGACGCGTTGGGCAAACAAACAGATAAAACAACAACGTGCACGCGTCCCGCGCGAGTGGATGAGGAGGGGGGAGTTGGGGAAGAAGAGGGGGGGGGCGGACGGCCCGAACTGGTACAGCCTCGGCCTCCGCTGCCTCTCTCGCAGCCGGAGGATCACGGCCGCGACACACGGCGGTAAATGAATGGGGAAATTGTGTGTCATATTAATGGGGAGATGGTCAAAATTAGAAGAAACGGACGCGAGCACTGGAATTAAATAACCCTAAAATTCCAATTTTGAACCATCATCACGTATTTCAATCTGGATATTGAGCGACTGCGGCCTCCAATTCTAAACGTTCTACGTCTACACAATTACCCGTAACCTTCTATTAAGGGCGGGGGATGTTTGGGCAGTTATTGTAAATGCACAAAGTATGAATTTATACCTACATAAGAATATACCTTTGCTCATATACACAAAGATAAACACCTAAAGGCATGATTCAATCGGTGGAAATGACTAAATAATTACATTTTGCTGTTTGAATAAAAATATTCGGGTGCTTAGGTCCGATATTTTCACTATTGTGAATCGGTCGAAGGATTAACGAGTACTTTCACCTGTCGGTGGCGGTGTATTATAATTATTATATCCCGGTGCTCAATTTTACCATTGTAATTTGGGGCTATAATAATTCCGAGGGAATTATTATGCCCAGTTTTCTGATACAAACTCGCTTGTCGGCCAACATACCTCTAATTTCGTGCCGTAAACACCCAGATCACACGACATTTTGTAGGATTAACTGGTACGTGTTTCTCCGACTAAATTCAACTATAACGATTATTTTTATTTTTACTCCCTACTTCTTACATGTCTTTCTCAAAAAAATAAATTTCTAGTGGAATAATTCATTATCATAATTATTATAGTCCTTGGAAAAGCAGACGACGGTCAATGAATTAAGGGGAACGTAAATCAAAGAAGTTTGCAGAAAAGTACCATCCTGACACCGGAAAAAAGTCTAAAATCCCTAGACTTGTGGCTATTACTGAGTAAAATAGACTCCTCTCAGTCTGCCGAATAAATCACATTGTACCAGAGATAGGTTATTGCACAAATATCACGGACCATTGCCAATGAAATGAACTTACTGCACCAATATTACTGTAGAGGATATAATTCTTTCGATCAAAGATATCCCCCACAAGGATAACTTTAGTTTCACCATTGGATGAAAATTATTTGAGTAGCTGCGCTCTTTCGGTCTGAAAATGCTGAAAAATATGGGCAAATGGGAAAATGGGGAAAACATTGATACTTTTATGAAGTTCGATCTTTGAAACTTTGATTTCACTAAAAATTGAATGCTTGTGGGCAACCTTTTATCTACCTATTGTAGGTGCGTTGTTGCTATGAATAGAGTTTGGTTATATTTGATTTACGGAAGTGATATGGCACAGCGATTGTTGGGACCACAGTCTACCCTGTAATCCGAAAATTATAGCATATACTTTTTAGTTTGTGAATAATAATAAATTCCGACGACAGATAAAAATGTGGCTCATACTGTCGGAAGTACAAGAATTTCGAAGTATCCCAGAAAGTGGTGAAATGTCGTCTATCGTTTCACCACTGGAGAAGTAACACTATCGTACATCTAGTCCTGCAGTGAAGCACTCTCTAGAATATCAACGGGAACGAGATAGATGAAATTAATGTGACGAGAACAATTTTATACAAACAATCTCATCAAAGGCACAGATGAAAGTTTAAACAAAAAAGTTACGTCGTTTATGGAGGTGACATCGATCGAAGAATGTCACCAATTTTTGCAATGACTTTCAAAGTAATCAACCAAATAGTTATGAAACAAGTAGCAGCTACGTTACATTACGCTACTCTAACTCCGTAAATTAAACTAGATCGATTGGCAACCATAAAGAGTAAAAAGATTATTTACGCAGCATGCACCATCCAAAATTTGTAGCAGGGTTTACTTCCAAATTTTTGCTTTAAAAGCTGCTAATTTCAAAGTCTTTCATCCTCATACACGCATTGAGCAGATTCATCACCGTAAAATACCGAAACGCATTGAAGATAAACTGCTCTGTATGGCGCTGTGAATATTTAGTTACTAAGTACGATGGCGGCGGCCACTGTCCTAATCCCGCGTATGGATTTCTCGAAAAGTTCGTTTCACATGTTCTGGGGGTATGGGTGGAATGGGACGAACTCCAGGGACGTTTCATGGGAGCCTGCGTAAGACTAGACCGCCTTACTCAGTGCAGTACGATAAAGAGGCAGATTATATTGTCTTTCATGGTTGAAAGGGATTGAGTGTCAATGACGCAGAAGTATCCATCCAACAGCCAAGAATGAACAAATCGGTATTGAAAACGGTTTGAGAGATTCGTTCTCTCTCCAAATGTTGATATAATCCCTAGAATTTATTGTTTTATTTGGATCTCTCTGCGTGCCGTTCGACTCTTTCATTCGATTTAGTTCCCATGAGTAACTTGAATATGGGACGCTTTTTCATTTTCCACTGAATGAATCATTTTCCTCCCTTTTTTTAGAATTCATTTAAAACTCGATGATCCTTCCGCCGAGACTTGTGCGGTGGTGATCTACGTATGCGGGTTTCACTGCGTTGAATGACGGTTTAATTTCGTAAATTTTATTTCTTCGGTGGGTATGTTTCCTGACCGATGACGACCACAGTCCTTCGATGCCCATGGAAAGTAGCATTTACGTTTATTAACCGGCATGCCATTCCCAACGGAGGTAATTAGGTTTACGTTCGTTACGTGCATTTTAATGTGGTTTTCCTGCCACCGATTTGGTCTATCGGTCACGCCATACTACTCTGTATGGTAGCATTCACACGGTCGCACATGAGCCAACCTCCTCACGAAACATAAATTTCATTTGGTCAGCGCACTTTTTACTGGGGACAAAGTGATGACCTCCGTGTTAAACTGAGACAAAATTCATCCTGGTAAATAGACATGCTATTTTCTCCACCTACGATAGAAACTCTCGTTAGCGCGGGTGATGGATGAATGGTTGAAATGAGCAGCTGCCATCAAAGCGAAACTAAATCAAATAAAAGGCACAGGACGTATTAATCACGACAGTCCTTTTACCTCCTTTCATCACGGTAATGTCGCCCTTTAATCGGTTGTTTTATTTCAGTTTTTCCTTCACCCAGCGGAAGGCGCGGTTCGAAATGCCCTGTCGTCGTATTTTCATTTCTCTCTTTCGATTGGAACCCATGACGCGGGATATTTATTGCATCGCCGGTTCTCCTAAATCTATCCGGGGGAGCAATTTATCAAGAAATATTCCTGAATTCAATTTCTACGCGTCTCGAAGGAGGCGACGGGCAGAGGGAAGGGGAGCGGAGTGAATGAAGACTCCCGTGTGCCGCGGATGCTGGGCGCTAATAAGCGGAGCTTTACAGTCCGTGAACGATGTCATCAACCGACCTCGTTTTGGTACTGCATGTCACAGTGTGTGTGCGGTGAATCAAAACATCAGCTGTGGGGATCGTCCACCTGTGGGACCGAAGGCCGCGGAGAAGAAATAAGTAAGCTGGCGGGCGAGGCAAGTACTCGTCCGCGTTGGGGGTTTAATTCTTTCTGCGTCAAGTTTTATTCCCTCGCGTTCTCTCGCGCATGATTTATAATGAGTGAAACCACAAAAGGTGCACCGGGTGGATTCGGATTATCGCTATGTGGAAAGGAAGTTAATCGCAGAGGAGGGGTTTGCGTGACTTATCCCGTGCGATGTATTTTCTTTACAAGGAACGGACTCGGATCACATTCACTAAGTTCGTGAAGTTAGTTTTGTCGCGTCTTCTCGGAGACATCTAAACCACGGCGGATTCGAATATGTCACAAAAATAGACGCATGTCGTAAAATTTTATCTCGTGAACAAATAACTGAATCGCAACAAATGCAGTTCCCAGACATGTTCTAGATGGGATAATGTTAGGCTACACGGCTTCAAATGGTTTGTTAAAACAACACTCGCTACATTTCGGGAGAAGCTGCACGCAGGCATGCAGTTGACGACCTAACATGCGATGACTTCCTTGGCAGTGTCCCACATATTTTACATCCTAATTGACCCAAGTTCACCGAACTCCCACAGTATATTTTCATTTCATGCCTTTGAAAAGCCATTTTCCCATGCATTAGACACATTAATTAAAAGTAGCAGCATTATACAGAGGAATTTCTGTAGAAAAACTTCTCAAGCTCGAACGATGGTGTCTGGCCGACATTTCAAAAGTGTTCCCCTCTGCAGATGAGTTTCCCTCGGCCCACATCCCTCACGGGACCTTTCCATCGCGGGGCCCGTCCGCGCTATTGTAACCCGGGCGCAAAAAGTCCCCGTGACCGAGCGTCTGGGGACATTCGGAACGCACCGACGGGGTTACAATACAAGTTCACCACGCACGCGGGCACTGGGCACGACGTAGTTCACCGGCGTGAAATGTTTTATCGACGATGGGCGAACTGCGCCTCCCCGATAGCAAGAAAAATAAACCTCACCACCCTCCACGCAATCTCTGGTTGCCATCGGACCGGCGCACTTTACCCACTCGCATGACATCGGAATAGGAGAGCAAATGTGACCCCGGGGAGCAGAAATTGCAGCAGCGAAGGTAGGAAGGAAGGTAGGTAGGTAGGTAGAGTAGGGTAGGGTAGGCCCGATCCTTCCTCTCCCTCCCCCCACGACCCCACTCCTCCAAGCCGGCACTTTTAAAAGACTGGAAATGGTGTTATCCCTCCCTTCCTGCCCCTCCTAAACCTTCATCACCCCCGTACCACCCTCCGCTGACACTCGCGTGCGCAACACACACACCAGCCGAGAACCAAACTATCCGTCCGCCTGTTTTGTTTCCCCACAAACGCACGCGCGGTCCCACGCATGTACATATCTACGTACGTACGTACACCACAATCCAGCAGCCATGTGATCGCGTTGCCGAAAAATTCACCGCGGGGAATTTGACCCCCTCGCCCGTCATCTCCCACGGGCCGGAGGGGAGAGAGAGAGAGGAGCGTTGGGGATAGGAGAAGAGGCGTCTTCGCGCGGACGGCGAGGGAAAAATTAAATTAAAAAAATTGACAGCGAAAATAAAAGAAGCGCGTACGCGGGAGAGACTCGGGGAAAAATCGCGAGAGACGACAGCGCCCCGCCGTCGCCCGACACGCGCGTGGGACATCCATCCCACCCCTACGGAGAGGAGGGGAGTTGGGAGAGAGAGAGGTCCATTTCGGCGGCTTTCGCCAGGGGACGGACGCACGGCGGGGCGAGAGCGCGAGACAGAGGAAGAAGACGGACGCCTTCGCACGTGAAACTCACCAAAGGTTGCGGCATGATCCCTCTCCGTCGCTCTCGGGACCGCGCGGGGAAGGAAGGGGAGAAGATCCCGGGGAGCGGGGTCGAGGCGGCGGCGGTTGCGGTGCGGGGAGGAGGAGGAAGGGCTTCCTGAAGGCGGCGGCGATGGGCTGTAGTGAAGCGGTTGCGGCGGCGGCAAACCCGGCAAAACCCGAAAGGGCGGCGAAGCGAAGGAATAAGTCCCGGCAGCACACTCACTGTTGGAGTAAAGGGGAGGCGACCGTGGCGGCACTCTTTTTCTCCCTCTCTCTCTTCTTCCACTCTCCTCCCTCTCGCCACGGGGAGGAGGTGGAGGAGGGACGGGGTCGTGGCGGCGGGGGTCGGGGGGTTGGGGGTAAGAAGACGGAAGAAGGAACACAGGCACAATAGAAGACGGCGATCACGGGACTGGCAACCGAAGGAAGGTGGCCACGCGAGAAAGGGGGGAAGGTTGGGTCGGGGGGGAGGGAGAGGGGAGGAGTGGCGAGGGAAGGGTACGGGAGGAGGGAGGGGAGCGAGGGGAGGGGGGAGGGAGTGGGAGGAGGGGAGGCGTTTGGGGGAGGGGGCGAGGGAGGCAGGGGAGGAGAAAAAAGTGAAGGGGACGGGGATGAGGTTAACTCTATGGAAGGGAAAGAGGTGGACGGGGAGGGGGAGAAAGCACGCGGGAAGGGGAGCGGAGTGGGGTGTGGGGTGGCGAGAGGGGGAGGCGGAGGGAAATTGGGAAATGTCGGGGGAAAGGAGTGTGGTGGTGGTGGGCATAAAGGGATTTTGGTGCGGCCGGGAGGGAGGGCGTGGAATGGGCTGCTGCCGTTGAGTGGCGTGTATGGGCGATCATTCTTCCCTTCTTCAAAGAGGCACGGGAGTAAAGGACGATGATCACAAAAATCGAAGAATGCGGCGGCTCCTTTGAAGAACATAATGGAATAGATGAGGAGAGGGAGGGTGGGAGCGGGATGGAGGGGAGCTGCGGGAAGGGAGGGGTGCGTGTGTGAGTGTGGGGGGGATCGGGGGAGGGGGAGGTCGAGGGAGGGAGGGTGAGGGTTCGTGTAGGAACGGGAGAGAGAGAGAGATAGAGGGAGAAAGTGTCAAAGTGCGGGCGCAACACGTCGACAGGGGCTGTGTGTGCCTGCGTGTGTGTACCATCGGCGAGAGGGAAAGAGAGGGAGTCGGAGGGATGGGGGAGTGAGGTCCCCCCCGCTCAACCCCCTTCGCCCTCCCTAATATTCCTCACCACCCCCATCCCACCCCAGCGGAACTTTATTTCCCAAACACTCGTCCGGGACGCCAAACCATACGTCATCGGCAGTTCGAGGGGGGGGGAAGGAGAAGAGTCTAAGGAGGAGGAGGGGTGAGTGGGTGGGTGGGTGAGAGAGGGGAGGACGGATAACGAGCGCGCGGGTTTCCCCGATCGGGGCAGGTTAACGAGACTCATTAACCGGGATGATGAAGTGGGGTGAAGATGGATGCTTGGAGTGCTTTTCGGCCCCCATCTTCATTGAGGCCATGCGAGAGGGGTGGGGTGGGGGAGGGAGTGAGTGAGAGGGAAGGGGTGGAAAAGAGGGCGCTCGCTGCTCTCTCGGCGCCCTCCTCCTCCCCATGCACCCTCATGCCCCCTCCTCAAACCCCCTTCCCCCCCTCCCCCGTGTCCCCTTCGTCTACCAATCCGAACGGAGGGAGCGCGGGCCCTCCAAACAGAAGACAAGGAGAGAGAGAGAGAAGCCGCCCTTCCCCGGCGAGGTACAAAAACATTCGAGATTTTTTTGAGGTGACATCGCGATACATTAATTATATTTTATTGCCGAGTGGTTCACGTGGAGCGGCGGGGGCGATGGGAGGGTGGGACGGGGGAGAGAGGGAGGGAGGTGGTATGTTTTACCGTGCGTCGCCGATCGCACCCGGGGGAAGGCGAGGGTGCTGCTCCGGCCAAGAGGGAAGAATAGAGTCGGCGGCCCTCTTCGACGACGGGCTAATGTCATATATTTGTTTCGATGCCTTATGGGACCGAGAGTTCTATTTTCCTCTCATATTTTAGGACCTTTAAATTTCCTCTCGAATCCAATATACGAGTCGTGACCGGAAACCTTCCACGTGGTGGCAACTAACACTCTCAGGTAATGCCTAATTTGACTTGAAGTATACGTTAACATTGCACCTGTTCAAAGTTATTTCTCCGAATAAGGAATTATTCGAACTATTGTACTAATATCACTACAGACTCAATTTTCTGAGATTGACGCCTCTTCTGAAATTTCATGGAACTTAATCGTTTTTACAGCTGTATAACTCAAGAGCATTAAAATATCATTTTTGAATGACTTAATATTTAAAAAAATATTTTATTCCACTAGGCATATATTATGCGAGCTGAACCATTGACCCGGTGAAGTTGATTAAACGCTCGTCTTATAGTATATTATGATTCCGAGAAATGAATTTCTTATATAAACTAACCGAAAATTAAAATAAAAACAAAACAAGGACTAGGTATAACAAATGTAGGTGTGTTTACCCTTGTTTATCGAAAGCGAACTGGGAGAATACTGAACTATAATTTTTTTAGGAGTCTATTTATTTTGTTTTACCCTGGCGGTCTAGTTTGTAGAGGTTTGTTTGTAGGGTAGACTCATAATAGTTTTCTCATAATCATAATTAAAATCAAGCGTTCTGAACATTCCTTAATTCGACATTCTTTACTCTTGTGAGAGGTTACCAAGTGATTTCTCTTGTAATCGAACAATTAGTTGGTTTGTTATATTTTTTACATAAATTTAACAAATATCCATTTATCTTTTTAAATTTCTTAAGGAGGTTGCCTCATGGCCGTAAGAGTCAAGCCAGTTATGAATAGTAATGTAACACCCATTCATGTTACTTTCGTAAACATATTTGAAGTGAATATAACGTTTTTAATACTCATTAGCACTCGCCCTAAAACCTATTTCGAACTATTTATGAGGGACCAATTTTTAACTGCCATTTTTCCCACAAATTTATTAATATCAATCCAATATAGGCAGATAGGGTTTGCTTTGTTTTCTATTACAACTGCTATATAATGGCCCACATGATATCAGTTTTTCGTGAGAGCCGCATGCATTTCTGCACCATCTATTCATAATTCTTCTGCTCATAGTCCCCCAATGCCGTAAGGCAATGCATAACATCTTGGATTTTTGACGTCAATTTCCATCAAAACTGATGCAAGACTATACTTTATTATAGTTATTTGATACAGCGCAATTTGGACAAGCAAATTAAGGACATTTAAGGAAAATTACATAGCGATGCAGACTCCTTAATTAGTAGTTTCTCCGAATAGGGCTATGAGATTTTTTGGAGTATTTATGTTTCTTATAGTATTTTTCTTGGTTATAGAAATTCAGTTTTCATCCTAATTTGAGACATGTGGTTTTCTAACCTGAAAATATTTAATGAAATCTCGAATATTTTTTAAAGACAAAATCAAAAATATAGGTTTCTTAAAATAAGACACATGTAACTTTCAAATAATACATTTATTATATGTGTCCTGAAAGTTTTTATCAGAAGTATCATTGGAATTTCGTTTCAGTATGATATGGTATTCCGAATACCGAAAGGTCTAGGTCAGTAGGAAAACATTATCATATGCGTTATTTAGCAATCATGGAAAATTTTGAAGTTTTCAAATACGATAAAACATCCATGAGAATGGTAAAACAACAATCGAAATTTTGAAGGAAAATTTTTGAATCACTGTTTCACAGTAATTTTACGTCGGAGAGTTTTATCGCGATGAATTTTTCCCCGACACATTTGCGCTCCAAATGCGAATTCTAATTCATCAACATAATACATAAAACCCCGAAAGCCGCCGCAAGGGCGGGGAGTGTTAGGTCACCCGTAAAAAGGAACAAAACCATTAATTATTATATAAACCACGTTTAAACAAGTATTTACGAGTTTTTTTATAAGTATCAACTTGGGAAAGGAGGCTATTGGGCTCTAGCAAACGCTTTATATTCTTACTTTATTCTTGCATGTTTCCATTCCCGGTAGTTGACAATTGCTAGAAATTAAAGTTGTGATTGCTCTAGCTCCAGCGGAAATTGTTCTTCCCATCAACGCAACAAAACAAGCTAATTGAAGGCATAAAATCCGTTGTTAGCTAAAAATATTACCATTGTGTATGTAATTAGCATGAAAAAATTCTTCATGCACGAAATGGTAAAACTATGTATATGGAACGATTGAATCACCACAATCTTGGATCCACCTTCCATATTGCACATAAGATGAGTTAATTTAGAGAATTGCAGCAGATAGGGCCCTGGATTTAATCTCCAATATGAAAAATGTGGGGGTATTAAACGAAACTCCACTCCCCTTTTGCGGAAAATAGAATAATCGTTTAGCAATGGGTTTCCCTAATAATTTGATTAAAAGCGTTTACTTGTATCTTAACTAAATCCGCAAGTAGTACGGTATTTTTTGATACACCTGATAAGTTGTGACGAAAAAAATGCCGAATCAACTGATTCACCAGCATGAGCAATGCTCCCGCGAGGGGTAGGTATATTGCTCATCCAGTACCAGCTCCTCCTTCTCCTTACCTTCTTCTAACTAAAAGAGTCAAGGCTAGGGGTAAAAGTCAAAATATTATTTTATTCAATCGTGGGAAAAGCTATGTTAGGAGCGCGTGATAATAAGGGAACTAATCAGTTTCCAAATCCTCCCATAAAATGAGATGCTCCACCATGAAAAAATTCCAATTATTTCAAATATTGACTATCTTAATTATTTCATATCCATATGGCACAGCAGTTTGGCACCCGTGCTGTGCCCACGGATTACCCACAGGTCGGAAGACGGGTGGTGACCTAACACCCCCCACCACACGCCCTTGTGGCGGCTTTCGGGATATTGTGTAGATGTAGATGACAAAATATGTGTGCGTGTGTTTGCGCGCGTAGGGTGTGTAGGTGCGTGTGCGCGCGTAAGATATGCATGATACGTCTGTGTTCATTCATGAATCATTCGGATACCAACTTCCAGATCGAATCTCCTTGTATGCATTCTTCGAATGTCATTTTTTTGTGAGAATTCAGGTTTTTAATTATATCTTTCAAAATAAATTTGAAGTTCCATTCATTATTTTTAGGTTAGGAGGCCAAATAGGATTGGATTGGGAAAATATCTGAAGTCATAGAACAAAGGTACATAAAAAAATAAACGCAAATATTACTCTCTTGATCATCATAGAGGAAAATTTGACAACCTCATCTCTGGCAAAGACTAATTTAAAGATCAAGGAAAATAGCACAAGGATACTTAGTACACTGCCACGCAAGAGTGGTCACGGGAAGCTGAAATACAGACATACCCAATAAAGTAATCCTCGTATATATAAAGGGTGCGGCAACATAATTTTCTTTTTTCAAAAGTAAAACGCATTGAAATAAGGAAGTCATGTTGCCGCACTTAGTGAATACATGTATATATCAAAAAGTTGAATGAAAGCCTCACGGATGTAAGTAATAATAATGTACACCAAGATAGCACTAGCGATAAAAAACAAAGAAACACGCACAGATGTAACTCACACGTATTCCGTATTTTCGGTGGCATGACCACCTTTCATCAAGGGAGATAAGGAAACAGTAAATTCCTTCCCTTCTATGAGAAAGGTGGTCTTGCCACCAAAAATTCGGAATACGTGCGAGTATTGAACTTAAAATTAAACCACTTGGCTTTTCCACATAAAAACATTTTTTCTCTATGGAAAAGCCAAGTGGTTTAATTTTAAGTTCAACATGAAGAATTTCCACCAAGTGACGCCAGAAACTGTTTTATTTATACGTGAGTTTCACTTGTGTGTGTTTTATATGCATACAGGGTGCGGCAACATTACTTCCTTGTTTGAGAGCGTTTTAAGTTTGAAAAAAGGAAGTTATGTTGCCGCACCCTGTATTATATGTATATATAGTGTGCATTATATCATATGTATAAAAAAACCATAAACACAGCAAGGGTCCGGAAAATAAGTGTACTGATTTTTTCCCGCCGCTCCAGGCGCGCCCAGCACCGCTCTGACGGGCTCTGCGAATGGAGGGGGGTATGTTGGCAAGCGACGCTGAAAAAGGCAGTCGGCTCTGAGCTGTGGTGTAGTGAGGAGCTCTGTTAACGCGAACCTCCACGCTCGACCCACGTCACGGAACGCGATGCCGAAGTTTTTGGAGCAGCGTTATTCCATCAAATTTGCGGTAAAGCTTGGGAAATCGTCTACCGAAACTGTCGGTATGATTAACCAGGCTTACGGGGAGTCAGCCATGTCCAGAAACATGATCTTTCGGTGGCACAAGATGTTCGTGGAGGGCAGAGAAGAGGTCGACGACGAACCACGGCCTGGACGCCCATCAACGACACTCGCCGACGAAAATGTGCGAAAAGTTCGCGATGTACTGAACTCTGATCGTCGTCTTAGTGTTCGGATGATAGCAGAGCAGTGTAATGTGCCAAAAACAATAGTGCACGAGATTATTAGGGAGCAATTACAGATGCGAAAAATTTGTGCAAAGTTGGTGCCGAAAGTGCTCAGTGATGATCAAAGACTCAATCGTTTGGAAATCGCGACACAACTTGCGGATCACTGCAAAAATGATCCACATTTTTTAGAGAACTGTTCTGTTCCCGAAGATAAAGAGGAGTTTGAAAGGAACGCGATACGGGACTTTGGACGCCGTCAAAGAGGCCGTGACAACGTGTCTTCGTGAGGTTCCCGATGATGCCTTCGCGGGAGCGTTCCAGGAATGGGAACGCCGCTGGAACAAGTGTATCGACTCACAAGGGTCCTATTTTGAGGAATATTAGCTTAAGATATGTAAAAGTGTAATAAATTTTTTTTCCTGAGCTCAGTACACTTATTTTCCGGACGAACCCTGTATTTTTGTGAGACTCATAAAGTGATGTAATCCTGTCCATGAGGCGAAACTTTCGCAGCGTCTTTCCTAACGCAATATCAATTCTGGAATTTAGATTGAAACTTTCATTTACTATGTTTCTTAATGACATAAAACGACTGCTTAATTGTTCCTTCATTTGCACAAATTATTCAAGCTAAATGTATTTAGTTCGTATGTTTTCGTGAAATTATTATTCAGGATATTCCTAAATAAAACCCTGTAGACTTTGCGGATAACAAGTATTTAAAAAAACACAGTTATAAACCAAGAGGTTGATAAGTGATATTTGGGTTCACATAATACTGAGCCCAACGGTGTGGGAAATTCACACATCAGGGGAGGGGGGCAATTCCTTTCTTTGCGCCGCCAATGGTTTTATGGGAAGATCTGGTACCCGAAAAACCACTAAGTTTGGGTGTAGCAGAGGGTGCCCAAAAACGTGCTCTAGCCGGTAGTCCATCGTTGTACCCATTGGACTACTACGTCACCCTAATTTTTATTTTAGCCTTTTTATTTAACCTTTTATTCTAGAGCAGGATTTAGATTGCATTACTAAATGGTGTTCTAACTGGGGATTGACTCTAAATTATAATAAATGTTCAGTGGTAAATTTCTTTAAAAGATCAACGGGATTTGCTTACAAATTAGCTGGAGGTGACCTAGCAGTAGTTGATACGGTGAAATACCTAGGTGTCACATTCACAAAAGACTTAACTTGGGGGACTCACATACGTAAAGTCTGCGGTCAAGCATATAAAAAATTGGGATTCATTGGACGCATTGTCGGCAAAAGTGACTCGAAGGTCAAGGAACGTTGTTACCACGCTCTTGTAAGGCCTCATTTAGAATACGCATGCAGCGTGTGGGATCCGAGTGAAAAAGGTCTCATTCGGGAAATTGAGAAGGTTCAACGCCGGGCAGCCCGTTTTGTAAAAAATTCCTACGATAAAACGCAAAGAGTCACCGAAATGCTCATGGATTTGGGGTGGGAATCATTGGCTGAGAGACGATTCAATGCAAGATTGAAATTATTAAATAAATTTAGATCCGCATGTTTCAGCACCGAGGTCTCGCAAATTATTCGTACTCCTACATACATTGGTCGCTTGGATCATGCATATAAAATTCGGGAAATAGATGCCAGAACTAGCCGACTCAAGGACTCCTTCTTCCCACGGACAATACGGGATAGCAACTGCAGGGTTATAGATAGCAAAAATTCCACTTGCCACCCTCAGCGTCTAAAAAATAATTAGTTGTATTTAAATGCATGCTCTTCCACTAACCTTATGTGTTTTGCTATAATAACCCATTCTTTCCAAATGACCTCATTCATGTTCTGTTCATCGGTTTTTAAGTTTCCCTTTCAATCCCTCGTTCCTCTCCGCGGGGGCAAATTCCTGCTACCTGCAACGTTGGGTCGCATTCCCTGCCTTTTACAGACTCTTTGGGGGTAGAGTGTTTCGTGGTGCATTTTCATGTGGTAGTGATGTTTCAATTTCTTGCTTGTTGTGTCCTGGCTTCCGTGTTGTAGGATGGTTTTCGTGCTGCATCATGGGGTGCAGTTTTTTAGTTGTTTTGCGGTATATGTGTTTGCATGAGTATTGGATGAAGGGATTTTTACATGAGTGTGTGCGCTGCTGTGGGTGTAATTTTCCGTGTTGTTTTTTGCATGTGGTATTTTTCTTTTTTACGGTTGGTGACCTAACACCCCCCGCCACACGCCCTTGCGGCGGCTTGCGGGGTATTATGTAGATGTAGATGTAATAAGTATTATTATTCGTGATGTGCGATTTTCTTTTCGATTTATACTTCGAGATGAAAATAGGATAAAGTTCTGTCGTTTAAGGGAGAACGTTTTGGAAAATACGAATTGTGAAAAAAGAAAATCCCGTTTAACGTTGAAGCTTTTACTACTTAATAATCCGAAAAAAACTAAATGAATGAACGCAGTATTGTTTACTCACTCATGGTGTTTTGTTTATCGTGAACATTTTCAGGAAACCTGAGAATTTTATGTATAAATTCACAAGTTGCCATATTATAATAAAGTAACTTTCTAAGGAATACTTGGATGACGCAAAAATAATTATGAGTAAGGTCAAGAATCAAACTTCTGATTCGTAAAACAAAGAACCTGGTGAAACGAGAGAAAATGGCCTTATTCCGGGGATCTTGAGAAGTTCAGAATTTGATTCAAATTCAGACGGATCCTCAAACAAATTCGAGAGCATTCCCATATTGGACCTACCGCAAAGTCTCATTCAAAATTTGATCATCGGCTATCCAGTACTAGTACCATCGTTGACTTTTACAATTTCAAAAAAATGTAACTATTTGATAGCATGAATTGTTTGGATATGCATATTGTATTGATATGTTTGATGATAAAGAGGCTACATGCCATGAACCTAGTTCACCAACACATAGAAAACCTTCCAATTGACATAACTCGGGACTAGGTAAATCATTCCCTAAGTATTAAGAAAAAATAAGGAGTATAATCCGGAAAATAGTATTTCCGCTGAGGAAGTCAACTCTGTTTGAAAAAGATGTTCTTTCAGAATTGTGTTAAAATATAGGCATTCTTTTCGACTATTTTTCATGAAATTTTGGTGATTGACAGTAGAAGAAAGCTTATCTCCCGCCAAATTTTAACACAGCCATTTGAACTTCTCTGTGCGTCTACACAACCGACGGCTCCTGCACATACTTGGAAAATCAGCGCCGGGAGGCGAACGTGATGGGGATTATGAGCCAAGGGTTGCGTTCCGTTGGGGGTCCTCGTTAGAGCGGAGAATAAACGATACAATCCCTAATTTGAACCAACACTAATCCCCAGAATACCCTCTCGGGGCAGTGCGCATGCCAAATGACTCGGAATACCGACCACCCTTTCACTGGGAAACGCATTCCTTGGGCCATAGATTATCTTGCACAAAGGTCGCCAACCTGTAGCATGCATGTCGCGACTAGTGCTCTCGGTGGCCTCCAGGGGGGGCATTCATTAGCTGATAAAACTCGTCGATTGGCGAAAAAATAAAATCTTTCGATTTTCCCACGATTCCTTTCCGTCGAAGCGCAGCACATAAAAATAAAAGATGTGATGTGAAGTTACATGAAGGTTTTTTTTTACCGGTGGTGACACCGCTAAATTGGTAATTCACGAGTTCAAATAATTCAAACGCTCTACGTGAGCTGTACGTCGATGAAAGATGCTTCCAAGGCAGTATGAGGGGGGGGGGGGAGGGAAACAAGATTTAAAGACGTTTTAATTACATGCCCAGCTCACGTATGTCGTTCTTGGAAAGGTAGTCCCTTGTCATTGCTCATGCCTCACACCCATTTTCCGTCCACTTTAAGATCAAATCGACCGCGTTAGGATGAAACGTCTTGTTCTCTAATCCTTAAGACGGGAAATCGAATCCCGCTTCGTGTAAGAACGGTGCGGTGAGATAAAAGAGATGGCTTGGATAAAGAGACTTGCCTGCGGTCTTGAACTCCATCCGCACTGTTTGAGTACAAGGCCGCCGTTACACTTTATAAGAAATCGTGAAGATATTTAAGGAAACTCCCGTGATAGAACCTTATGGATTGTTCTCATCGCTTGAGATTAATGAAGAAAATTTGTTTTTTGTGTTCGGAGTCCATGCGAACCGTAGAATAGATTTTAGGGAACGCTCACAATTCAAGAGCAGATTATTAATTTGCCGAGAGTATAAAGCTTTCAATTAATCTATAACGGTCGAAAAACATCAATTTAATGGTCAATTATTCATCGAGTTTATTCAATATTAATAGTGGTAACGCCCGAAAGCCGTTAACATTAAGAATAATCATAATTGGTCAAATGGAATCCTGTGAATCCTTACTGTTATATTTATTGTGTTTTCTAAGCATTTATGAGTATTTGTAGGCACAAGTGAGTGCTGAAACTTCATCGTAGGTTTCTTACTGAATAACATCAGCTTAAATAGAGTACACACCTTTGATCGTACGTCCGCAGACCCATGCCATAATATAAATCCGAAATTGAATATTTTCGAGTTAAAAAATAACCGGTAGGCAAAGCGATCGCCAGATCATTACCCCGAAACTTGCGGATACGAATCCCTCCATCGTCAAATATGTTGGTTGACATGATTAGGGTGTTTGGAACCCACTCGCATGTCAAGGACAACTTTAGTTGAGTTTAGTTTAGGACAACTTTTAACTTCACCAGCTTTATAATCCCAACATCTGGACTGGAAAAATCCCAAACTCAGTATGGCGATGACTGGGTTCGAGTCCCAGACCGGGACGGCAAAATTCGAAAGGACAGGAAAAGCGATGTGGATCACGTGCTCACAGTTGTTAAATAAAATCACATTGCACTCCCAATACGAGGGACTTCGCAATCCTCTCCAGAGCTGGAAAGGATGTGCTGGCAGAGGAAACGTTAAAGATTAAGTCCTTAATGGAGACTTTCCATTAGACAAGCCTAAAATATGGTTTAGATAAAGGTAAGGTGTCAATTACAAATCTGCGAGAGGGCGGCAATATTTTCAGGAGCGACCAATCTCGCTACGGAATTGGAAGCATCCTCCGATGTTTTGAATTCCGCCGCGAGCGCAGAATATGTGAAAATATGTTCTGCGAAATTTTGATTTTGAGATATGTCAGTTTCAATTGGATGAAAATAAATAATTTACCAAACTTCTGGGAAGATCACGAGTCATCAATTGACTTTATGAAATAAAATTAGAACTCGGGCATTGATAACAAAACTCACCGAATTTGACCCATAGTGTTTAAACTGTTATTTAAGCATTCAGGCTTAAGTAACTCTGGCTAAAACGCATAAATGTATGCGTAAAGTGATTAAATAAGAATCGAACCAATCCGAAAAGTTTAAACGTCATTTGAAGTAACGAAAGGTATTTGAAATTTATGATTTAGTTAAATTATTAAAATATTTTTAGTAAGAGGTGGCAATTATCATCATTAAATTATTTTGACTTTAATTGTAATAATTGAGAACTGACTAAAAAGCCTTATCCAATGGGAAATATCAGTGGTAAAAATTTTATTTGTGGTTTAGCGACCAACACCCATTCATATTTCGCAAAAGAAACGATTCATAAATACCATAACTCTGATGTTTACATTTGATTAGTGATAACGAAGATCTTTCATCTTCAATCTTAAATAAAGGACATTGACTGTAGATAAAATTGAAGTTAATATAAAACAATTCATGAATATGTGAATAATGTCAGATTGATAACATATGATCCAATTGGAAGCCAAATAGAATGGAGTCGGGAAGTCCAAAGATAGACTGGATGGGCGTCAAGGGGTATTGGGACGCCAAAGCAGCTGATGAAAAGTTTTTCTAAAAGGGCCCAAATTTTGCGATTGTATGATCGCCACACCTTCCCTCAAGAAAAAACATATTAAGAAAGTTGCATCGCGACTGCACGAGTCAATGTGTCACCTTAGTTAATCTTTTAATGACAAGTGATGAAAAACCATGTAACTCCCATTAATGGGTTGTTCGTAAACAGATATAAAGTCATTTATACAGTTTTTAAGTACCCTGAAAATCTTATTGATTTGTAAAGCGTGCTTTAAGATTTATTTTGGACTAGTTTTTGAAGGCGGGTAGGGGCCGCTATGTTTACTCTGTTACAACTCTATATGATGGCCCACATGGTATCGGTTTTTTTGTGAGAATGACATGTATTTCTTCGCCATTAATCCGTGATTCTTCTGCCGGTAGTCTTCCTCTGGCGTAAGACAATGCATAAAATTTTGGATTTTCAACGTCAATTTCTATCGAGAATAACTAAAGAAGACCTTGTTTTATGATTGCCATTTGATATAGTGCACTTAGGGTTACAAACAGAGGACATTTTGTCCAAAAGAGATATATCTGACATCTTGATGCAATATCCCTAAGAAAGCCCACAAGGGTAACTCCAAAATGCTTTTCCCTGCCACGATGTACTCACGAACGCATTTTATACAAATCATCGTTAAGAAACGACCGCTCTTTTCACCACGGGCGTCATTAACCACTGCGTTGGACCGAACCTTGACACCTGAAATGGAAATACGTATTTTCTTCATTGCTATACATGCATGAATCACCCATGGATGGTATCGTAAAATTTCAGCTTCTAATTCGAGCGAGAAGGTTCTCCTGAGAGAGGGAACGTTGTTTTCAATATCTACGGTTCACCCGAGCCAATATGTCTTGAAAGTATGGCTTTTTCACGTCAAAGTTGGCAACAAAATTGCGTTCTTAGATATCAATAAACAATTATGGGGTAAAATATAATGGAATTGTGGTCTAACTCAAGATTTACGAATTCATTGAATTACTTCTCCGATGAAGTAAAACTGAAGTCGAGTGTATGACAGCTTTACACAGGTAACCCAAATCAGGTAGTAACTTTTAAAAGCAAAACTATTATTACTGGTTAATATATGGCCCATTACTAATTACTTACCCTAACTAACGGGTACTCGATGCACAATTGTGGTCACCACTATTTAAATTCTTTCAAAGGTGTACAGCCAGAAGGTCCACGCTGGTGAGAGCATGGCGTAGAATGGCGTCTGGGAGAGGTTCCGCGTATTGAGTACACTTACAGCTCGTTGAAGAACAAAACATTCGTATGAGCGTATGAAATGAATGGATTCTTTAGATATTTCATTTATGTAGCCATTGAAATCCCTTCTCAGCCATTTAAAGCCAAAGACTTGATCGCATACTGATTATTATTAACGCGCATATATTAGCATAAGAGCATCTTTTATTGATCTCAAGTACCAGACCTGACATCGGATATTTCCTTTTTTGATGATAAGTAAGATTTTAGACTATCTCCGCCCTTGAAAATTCTCTTCCTTCGTCAGCAAGTGAAGAAGATCCTGCAATGCTCTATGGCGTAGTGCCAGGCCAGAAGCAGCCCCACGCCAACCTCTGGATGATCACGAAAAACTATCCCCACCATGACTAGGCGGGAGATCTCCTGACCCGGTCCAGTTCAGTCAAGAACACAATCCCAGGATAATGTGTACCTCCGCTTTGGGTATATCTTTATCATCTTTATGGGTATTAGTATGACTAACTGTTCGATTATTATTTTTATGGCAACTACTCCCGGAAGAAAATCATGGCGCCGTTAACATGTTATGTACTCGCACGTAAACTGAACACACGAGATGTGCCGAAAGAGGAAAAATACACGTATTCCCGATAAACGAGGCCCTTCGACCGCTGAAAGTTTTCGCGAGCCCTCACCTTCATCCCGAGTTGCCCACCACTGCCCTGATGCCGGACTACCGTCCATCCCTAATTTTCCCCATTGGAATTGCCCTCGGAGGACAAGAATATTCTCTGAAAACAGAAAAATTAGTTACTTTCGGTGCACTGGGCAAGACAAAAAGCTCTGTCCAATCCAGACAACAGACCACCCCAATGGCATTCAATGAGTCGTGATCTCCGGCGAGATATTCGGGGTACACGGGGCGCCGTGCCCCTCCTCGCTCCGGAGAGATAATCCACTGGGGGCGGGAGTGGTTGCCCCTTCCCCCCTATCTCCCCCCTCCCGTGGGAATCTTTTGAATGAAGGAACTCGAAGGGGGATCATAATTTATCTTGTATTGAATGCCACGATTTCAAAAGCGTCCCATTTGTCGGACGCCAGCGCATTGTCGGGAGGACTGATTTGAGGCGTTCTACAGGGAGCCCGCAAAAAAATAATTGGTTATGGGAAGAAGCAATCACGCTCAAATCTGAGGAAACTTCCACCGAAGCAAATCCATACAATAATTCAACCACCGGGTTATTTCTCCTCAACCTCTCGCAGCTCCTAAAAGGGAGGAGAGAGAGGGGAAGGGGGGAGGGTAAAGGGTGGGTCTTGGAATTCCCATGGGCCGACTAAATGGGATGGATTCCCGAAGCAGGGTCGAGACGTGAGGGGGGGATGGGACCGGAACTCTGGCTGGCAAGGAATGATCCGGAAGTGATCGCGGGGTCATGGGCCGAAGTCAAGAAAACGTAAGTAAGCTAGAGGTGTGAGTCAGAGAATTTCAAGAAATAGAATGTAGGAAAAATCCCAACCAAACAGCCAACTTAAGCAGCACAAATCTTAAGATGGAGGCACAAGATAGAGACACTCCCTCACCACATGCAAATGCTTGCATCACAGTTAATATACTCACATGTACTCGTAAAAAAGACAAACAAAGCAAATGATGGTTTAATGAAACTCTGCTACCTGCCTCCTTAATCTAAAGTCGTATCCGACGACAGAAGTGGAAGAGCCTACCATTTCCGATACGACTGAAAAATGTTTAAGCATATTTATATTATTTAACTTATTTAAAATATTCCCTGCAATATCTCACCTGAATTACCATTCTCGAATATCATGGAACTATACAGATGAATTCAAACAACTCGACTCTTGCTGCTAAACAAGCATCCTACGATACGAGTGCAGATTAAACGCCGTTAACGCAAGAGCTGTTGACATCTTTACATCTATTTATGAGGATTTTTGTTATAGGAGACGGTCAATTGGATTCTTTAACACTCAATGATTATTTGAAGAAAAAATTTGATGTGATTTTACTTTTCAGATTTCTGACTTTTTTCTATCTCATTTATCGATACTTTATTCAATTTATCTCATTGCATAAGGATTTTATAAAAAGTGTATCATGTTTTCACAGATTAAATTTATTTTTTCTGACAAAAAGAATATTGGAAATAAAATAGAATGTTTATCCTTCAAGAGGGGAGGCAAAGACATTGGAACGGAAAAGAAGAAGAAAATGCCATCTCAGCAATGGAAAATAATTTTTCAAATCATGCGCCATTTAAACCAATGATACCAGAGAAGAGATGATATCCTTGGGAAGTTTTTGTGTACTAATAAATGTTTGTAACATACACCAGGTCACAATAAAAGTATAACATCTACCAGACGTGAATTTGCCCTTGACGTTCAATTTCCATTAGAAAGTAGTCAGAAGGCCGAGAGAGACTTAACAATACCAGAAAATATCTGAGGTTTTCGCAGTTTGGATGCACGCCCTCTTTCGTGTGATGCACTCAGTATTTTCCACCTTGGTGTGAGGCATCACTGACATGTATGATTAGTACCATTTTGTGTACGCCCAACTGCTTGTAACGATTTAGTAGCATCACACGTATCAATAAATTTTACGATACAATAATTGATCATTGCTAAAGTAAACTAGAATATGTACGAGGTCTGTTAAGAAAGTAACTTACGTTTCGGCCTTGCATGGCGATAAGTAGAGCTAGAGCCACCATCTTGGTGTCTTGATGTCCTACACTCAGTACGCATCCTGTTGTGGTAAAGTGCAGAGTGTGGTTCTTCTACTTAGGTCACTGCGAACTGTTAAACGGTGCGCTGCAATAGAAAATCCCTTGAGTTGACGGCGAGAGTTGTCCAGATAGTAACTTAGGTTTTGAAATAAAATATGAACCTATTTTCAAGACAAAGTTTTATTTTACGTATAAATTTGAAAGGCACGTTCTTAAACTATTTTTCTACATAGTCATTATTCAAACTGAGACATATATCATAACAATACACAAGCTTTTCAATTCCATCTCTGTAGAAATCTGCCGCCTTACATTTGAACCACTTGTTTACCCCAGCATTCAATTCTGCTTCACTGTCAAAGGGCTGTGGTGGTAACCACATGAAGCCCCCTGCCACACACCTTTTTGGTGGCTCGCCGGGTATTGATGTACGAGGGTCATCCGGAAAGTAGTACCCGTTCGTGAAATAAAGACACAAAAGTAAATATTAACAAACATAAAAAATTTTATTTGAAAGAGGATACTTTAAACTACTTCTCAACATAATCTCCAAGCAAATTAAGGCATTTGTCATAACGTGTGACAAGTTTCTGTATTCCTGCTGCATAGTCCTTCGCCGCCAGCTCATTGAGATACGCGAGGGACCCATCTTGCACAAATTTTTGCATAATGCAGATGGTGTTTAACAATTTCATGAACAATTGTTCGAGAAACATTGGGAAAATGCTCACAGATGTCATCAATTGTGACGCGCCGATCGTTCCTCACGAATTCGTCAACTGAGCTCACCAGTTGGTCTGTAATGACAGACGGTCTCCCCGAACGCTCATCGTCGTGTGTGTTCCCCCTCCCCATGTTGAAGTTGCGACACCACCGCCGAACAGACGACTCGTCCATTACATTGTCTCCATACACCTCCTTTAATTGGCGATGAATATCACATGGGCGAACGTTTCTTGCATTGAGGAATTTAATCACTGCCCTCACTTCACAACTGGCGGCGTTCTCAATTTTTTTAAACATTGTAAACAATCACAGAAACAACACAGGCAATGCTAGCGTCACGCAACTTGGCTCAGAGAAGGCAGACAAGCCACTGAAGCTATCTGACCTCGTCCAGCGGCTACTCGCGTCGTCAGCACTTCATGCGGCACGAACGGGTACTACTTTCCGGATGACCCTCGTAGATGAAGCGAGAGATCCGTAATCGTAAATCGGCGATTTTCACGAATGTTTTCGTCGATTTTCACTGTCAGTTCATCTGCCACAAGGCTAGGCCGACCACTGTGGTCCTCGTTGTGAGCATTGGTGCGGCCATTTTTAAACTGAATGCACCGCTGCCTCACTCTGCCTGCACTTGTCATTTCGTCTCCGTACACTTCACAAAGTCGCCCATGAATTTCATTTGGCTTGGGGTTTTTTGCCAGTAAAAACCTAATCACAGATCGCACTTCACAACTCGCGAGATTTTCTATTGCAGCGCACCTTTTAACAATTCATAGTGACCAAAGTAGAAGAACCACAGCCTGCACTCTAGCACAGCAAGATACTTACTGAGTGAAGGTGCATTTAGACACCAAGATAGTGGCTCTAGTCCGCCACGCTAGGCGGAAGCGTAAGCTACTTTCTGGTCAGACCTCGTATATAAGAGGATGAAGTTTCTTTTTTGATATTCCTATTTTTTATGGGAACTCACCTATAATTTAATAATACTGCCATAGGCATTAAGTTCATGTTATTTGTATTTTGCATCTATAAGCACACATTGTGCATTTTAGTTTTTCAGTTTAGTGAAGTCAATCAAACTCTAAAGTTGTTACATCTGATTTTGTACAATCTTACATGTCTCAGAAATGTGACCACGTGACTGCGTATTTATTAACATAATCCTAACGGCCACAATAATGCTATAATGCCTTCTGCTTTAAAGGAAATTTATGAAAGTTCGAGAAAAAGTTCATTTTCTCCGATATTTCGGCCCAGTGCGCCTTATAAAGTGAGTCAAATTAGAAGCTTCGTTATCAGACTCCCAAAATATTCCATAATTAATTCCTTGTATCACTGCTTTTTCAAATGTTAGAAACGATATTTTTATCACTTGAAACACATTTCAACACGTACAGAGCTGATTGAACGACAAATAGAATAAATACATTACTTTCACTTCTAGAAAAACACCTTCACCTCCCAGTCATCACGACTTCAGTAAATTCAACGTAGCCTTGACTGTCCCGTTAATTCACACCGAGTCCACATTCAGTACACTTCTCGATTATTAAACCGAGTGATTACAGTGATTGATGCAATAATACATGAATCACCGTATTTTTCAATTCAATAAAACTAAGCATTTTCTCTCTCACTTACACTAACTCTATATATTTTATCATCTTCCACTCTCTCTTTCGATGAAACTTAAATGTCGTATATTAACCGCCCAAAAGTGTTGACATTCTAAGGAAATTTTCTACGGAATCCAAATGACTACCGAATGTTGTCACAAGCCATCATCGCCGCTAAACAGCGTTCAGTCATGCATATTTCCATTCCAAATCGATTCACTATAAAATGTAACAGTAATACAATGGGGAAAATTTAATACTTATTCGATTCATGGTATTCAAACAATTATCTCCTAACCTGTTCCTATATAATTTAACTATTCCATTGAAGACGCCGATGAATGGTGGAGGTTCACATGCCTTTTGTTGATAATTTGCAACGTACCGAAATGTATTAAACTTTTAATTCGATTCAATCACATCTGAACTGAGTATATTACGAGTGTGTTTATTAACGATGAGCATCATGTGAGATCATCATGAGATGAGAACAAGAACAATTAGATATTATGTTCCCACTCTGGCTAAAATTGGAGAAAAAAAAAGAATTGAAATCTGGAAATGTCTTCATTCAATTAATATTTACGAAGGGAACTTGGATAGATTTATAGGAACATTACTCTAGTATAAACTTGGTGCAAACGTTTTGTTCACCATAGATTTTGTTGTACTAGAAAGAAGGGACAGTGTCGCCGAAGTTTCATAAAACCCGTCATGTCGTCCGATATCACACACGCATTCGCACTAGGCTCCCTGAAAACGACATTCTATTCAAAGTAGAATCAACAAAGTATTATGCAACATCTAGATGTAACATCAGCAGGTTGGGAGTCACTCTTGCCTTCAACCTTGAATGGGGAACTTACATTAAATGAAAATACCGACTTCCCTTAAAGAGGGGGGGCTTCATTAGACTGACTGAAGAGAAATTCAATAAGCTAGTAGCAAAGATAAATATGCTCACTAGTGCCGCATTAATAAATGCCTTCATGATATTCGGAAACACCCTACGTCAACAATTGCATGGGGATTTTAAAACATTAAATGATTCTCAGAGCTTAGAGACAAGTTACTTGTAATTTCAATGTTAATCCGTTAGCAGTTACTGTTGCGGCATCTCCCGCTGTTTCTTTGAAAAAAAGATACTTGCAATTTGTTTGTTTATGTGCTAAACGAGGCTTATTATAGGAAGGTAGAGGGCACGCTAAGTCATATCCGACTTCGAAGTAACTGTTAGGGGTGCATTTTTCACTCTCAAAATCTCGGCCACAACAAACAAAGAGTAAGTGAACAACACAACATTTTTTCAAAGAAAGACCTTGCTATCATCTGCTTTTTCTGTCATGAATATTTCACACGAGAAGTTCATACATGTAATTAGCCACGTATTCGGGGTCCTAGCTTCCAGTGATCCTTGTCAGATAACGGCTCGAGGGCATGATGTGGATTAGGTACCACGAGTCTTAAAGCGAATCGTGCGATTGATCGGCTGGTCCAGGGGTACTTCGTTTTTTCCTGACCGCAAGGATTCCCAAATATTCTCCTGATAGATTTTAATGAGTATAATAGTTCATCTAAATTTTCAAAGATTCAGTGTTGCCAAAAATTGTTTCTCATTATCAGATAAAATTGATAAAACCATCATTAATAATTCTTTTTCGCGGATCCTCGTAAATGAATAAAGGTGTCACTGTAATTAATTACCTTGGAAGTATTTTCCCATTCACATTATTTCCGTCAATGGCCTTTGTAACTCTTGCGTACCAAATAAATCAAAAGTGTACTTGGAAAACGGATTTTATTTCAAAAGGGTACCCCCTCAGAGCAGTACCAGGACCATTAATTTCAAATTGGGCCCCCGATCAAATAGTCACTGCGCATTTGTGTTGTCGAATCGAGGTTTGGGGAAGGGGGCCCGAGGCATTGGAGGGCAAGGAAAGCAATGATCCCTCCCTTAAATTTTCAGTGCTCCCGTAAATTTCAGATGTACTGTGATTTATTTTGCTTTCTCAGTCATTTAAATCGACCAAGAGCATGTGCCGGAAGGAAATAACTCCCTTGGAAACGGAGCGGGTGAGGGAAAAGGAAGCTGGTGATTAATGAGGGAACTCCGTTGTTCTTTCGCCGCCCTCCCACCGCTGGATTTCAACCTGTCGGCGCCCAAGGCACGGGATGATTTCGGAATGGGACCGAAGGGAGGATTCTAGCGAGCAGCACGTGAAATCACCGAAATGCGAAACGACCCGTGCAAAAGAAAAAAGGAACAGGCGAGGTCCTTGTTTCGGCCTTCATAACTGAAAACACAAGCGTTTGGAGAGGGGAAGGGCGAATGAGGGGTGGTTTTGAGGGAAGGGGTAGGGCAAGAGGCCACTACTCTCGGGGATGGGCATTGAATGGGGAGTTTGAGACTCAATATGAATGAGAACACGCACGGGCACACACGCACACACACATACACGTTAACCGACGTACTAAATGCGTGCGTACGTAAACGACTGTGTTTGTGAAGGTAGTCACGTGGAGTGCCGTCGAGTGGGACACATCCGGCCGCGTCCGGCGCTGCTGCCTCCGCCTGTCGGTACCCGCGCGGACTATTTCTATATGCTTTGGCACGCTCATTGTCCATTCGGGCGGCTTGAATGGAGTGCGCACTTCCGGTTCGGGATGGAGCATCTTGTGCGAGATGAGGACACTCGTCTTCCAAGGTAGTAGCCAGGCGGTGGGAAACCCTCCTCTCGCCGACCCGGCACACCGGGTGCGTTTGAGGGTGCGCGTGAAATCGCTTCCTCGGAATGAGTGGCTTCCGGGTGCGACCGAGATATATTGTGAACCCCGCTCCCCCTCATCCTCCTCGCAAATCAACATCTGCGCGTCTGAACTCCGATCGACGGACGCCACTGCTGTTCTTTGTAATCAACGTTACGAATCACGCGTGACCACAAACACACAACGAAATCTTACACGGAGTGGAAATGTTGATAAAAAAATTAAACCAATGCTATGTGTTTATGCGTGTGTGGAATAGGAATTCTTGATACCACAGCAACTTCCCTGTTCGAGTACTGAGAAAAAAAGGAAATATTTTTTGAATTTCTACTTTTATTCTCTCGCCGCAGCTAATTTTTATGCCGTTTGCAAAGAGAAATAGTTCATACACCCCTAAATTAATGTAATAATCCAAGGGATGGTTTGTTACACCAGAGGTAACCTCTTCCTAACGCTAGCCTTACAACGAGTAAGGTCACACATTCGGGGCAATAATTTGGGGGGCTAATTCTCTGCATCGCCTTGAGGTTTCCAGAGATGACATGGCAACCGCAAAATAGCATAGATTGGATAAAGCTGAGGTGTCCAAAGACCCCAAGAATCGAACGCGGACCTTAGCGTCAGCTGAAATTAGTGCTCTACCCACTGCTCAGTTGGGAATGTAAACACCGAACAATCAGCAATCACCTACAACACTGGCACGGTGATAGGTGGTCACTGATTGATCGTAGACCGAACCCCTCGGAAGGAGATGAAATGACATGTACTTCTACACCCAACCCCGAGACAACAAAAGTGATCATCCGTTAAAGGATTAATTCCTTCGCTCTCGCACTTCCTGGCAAGGTTGGTAGATAATTAGAATGATTAAGAACTGATAAAAAACTGGATGAATCGCCAAAAACTTGCACTGCCGCGCAAAAATATTCATTTCAATCAGCTTACTCGGAGGTAATTAATATGGTAACTTCTTGATACGTAGGTAATTTATTTTAGATATTTTAGTACCCTGCAGGTCACAGCCAGGGTGTGTTGCAGGGGGTGAATGTACACCAGACTAATTTTAACTCGAATATTTTTACCTCTACCGGGGTCGGACAATGTTTTTCTGACCCCTTGTAGTTCGTGGAAAAAAGATATATTAAATCTATCTGTTCTACACTTAATCTCTCTAATTTTAGTGACATGATCTCGCCTACCGTAGTGCGATGGGGGAAATAATACAATTTCAACATCACTGCTAAAGAGACATCCTATCATTTTGCGCAAGAGATTTAATCTGCAAGTTAACCTTCGATCCGGGAGTGATTACCAGCCTAGCTCCTCTAATATTTTGGATACGCTACTATGTTTATCACAACAACGCCTAAAAAAATCTAGCTCATCTACGCTGCTCGCGATTCAATTCGGCAATTAATCCAACTTCATGAGGATCCCATATACTAGCAGCCTATTCTAAATGAGGCCTAGCCAGCGAAAAATATTATCTTTGGCTTTTTCATCACATTTACCCAGTACTCTTCTAATAAATCTTAATTTTATGTTAGCTTGTCCACATATTCCCCGTGTATGTTCCACCCAGGAGAGGTTAAGAGTGAGAATAACGCCTAGGTGTTTAATCGAGTCTACACGTTCCATTTCGGTTTTCCCGATGCAGTAGGCATGCTGGAGGGAATTGCTCTTTTTCCAAAAATTCATTACTACGCACTTTTTTAAGTTTTAATCTAATCATTATGTGCCGTGCCAGGGTTGTATAGCATTTAGGTCATCTAATAAAGCTGATGCATTCTTAGGATTACGGATATAACGGTAAACCACAGCATTGTGGGCAAATAAACGTATCTTACAAGTGACTACCGAGTCAATGTCGCTAACGTAAAATAGGAATAAAAGAAGTCCGATAACATTTCCCTGGGGAACACCTGAAGTGAATTCTATTGCATTTGAGCTTACCCCACCTATGACTACTCTTTTTACCTGACCATTCAAAAAGTTTTTAATCCAACCCAGGATATTTTTATCTATGCCAAATACTTCTAGCTTTGCGAATAGTTTACTATGAGGTACTTTGTCGAGGTAGTGGCCATAGGAGTCATCCCATTGATATTTGAGAATTTTCTTAAATTTGGAGTGCAACGAACGAATTCGTATCCTAGGACACAGACTGCAGTACAGATGCAAAGACGCAAGCAAAGTCACATTCCGTTCCCAACGTTATCGTCGGATATCCAGAATATCGTGGGCTCAAATCCGTACCCGTCTTGTATGTCGGGTCTTATCTCTGCGGCATTGGGTTTCTTGTTTTCCATTGTGGCGAAGCTGACGGTTGCGAATTAACTCGGATTGACTTTAAGAATCAATGGCAAATAATAATAATAATATCTAACAAAAAGGACCGCGAGAAGATCGGATTTATAAGATCATATTCACGGTATTTAAGAAAAATGTGGAAAATATTTCCGTATTTGGATGTTACTCGATTCCGCGTTCCGGGTGAAACTGAAGTTACAATGGAAATTCAAGTACCTACTGTTTGCTCTTCTCACTTAAAGGACAATCTGAAGTGTGATTTGAGATAGTTACGAGAGAGTAGAGTCGAGGAGCAGTCAACACTTGCCACCTTAACAAAAAGTATCGAGTGGCCCAACTCGTAAAGTAATGCTCAATGACTCATGGCATTACTGGCACAAGTATGATTATTCCTATGAATAGGGTACGCACTACATTTCAAGTACTCTCCAAGAGCCACCACAAGCAGGAACTGGGATTACGCTGAATAATTCAAGCGCTCGAGTAGTTGAACTCTTAATCCTCATAATGGGGCACGAGCAAGCTACTACTCCGCGAGGCTTGTCAACATCGATCAAAGAGATATTGTCGGACTTCCTTTCTTGAGACGCCTTCCTTAGGCCATATTACTTACTATAGCTTATCTCTCTGCTGAAAATAAAATAATGCAAAGTATTCGATTTTTATGAAGAGGCAATGAGACTTGCTAGCAGGTAACTTGAACCGGAGTGCATTGCTGTTCACGCACACCTCTTCAAAGGTCGTAAGAAGTTAAAAAAAAACGTAGATCAAGCTCGTTTGTTTGATGAGTGAAGGTTGACTTGACCTAAGAGTCATAACTTCTTCTAAACCTCACAATGACCTAGAATAACTATTGAGCTCAGGAAGGGTTTAGTTTTCCATATTTCCCGCATTAGTCGGCTTGACTGTCAGCTAATTAGTCAATTTTGAGTGTTACTGGCTTGCACCGAACATTGCTTGCACATTCCCACCGAATTGAATAACTTTAAATTCATAGGGAGATAGCAAGGCATTACCCAAAGCATTTCCTTCTAAATCAGCAGACACAACAAGAGATTTAATCAATTTAATTTCAGTGAAATTCTCACTTACCCTTCCGTTTGTAGAATAAATCATTTTTTCAAACCGTAATCACGACTTTAATTAAGGAGATACCGTGCAATCAAAGTTTTTCAAATGTTATTTTGGTTATGATTTGCCTAAATACCTTTATTTTTTGGATCAAGATAAACAATTGATATTGAAGAACCACGAATGGAATGCAACTTTTTTCTTTTAAATCCTAGACGGAATTTCCCCGCCAATGCGATTTTTGTATCTTGATCGTTAGCAAACATTCCTAGCATTTTCCTTGCCCTTACAGATTTTCTAGGTCTGTACCTACATAATTCATGAATGATTTTGCGAACAAATTTCTCTTTTTATTGAGAGACAACAATATAAATGGCTAGTCCTATTGCACCTCGAATTCAAAAATAGATTATGAGGAAAGAAGGTTGGTTTATTTAATGATAGCATTTAGTTCAATTGTAGTCATTCCTGGATAGATTCCTCAAAGTAGTTGTAAAAAGGAATGTGGAGGTTTATTAGAAATAATGGGGAATATCCCTCGAAAGAAAAACTACATTGTTTAGAGGTTAGGAACGTAGAGCTGAGGAGACGGCAGTGTAGCAGGGGAGTACTATTCACAGGAGAAAGAAATATATTTTGAAGGATAAAGGGTTTAATGTAGTATACCACCTGGTTGAAACACATTGACAGGTGAATGTGTTAGTGGATTATCTGGGAGAAGATACAAATCAGATTACGTGATTCTAGATACAGATTTTGGAGTATCATTCATTAATTACTACATATTCCTGGAGGAGGATGCAGAATCGGATCATATAGCTCCGATCATGCTATAAAAAACTTACGATGAGACAGAATTATAATGGAAAGATGGGTGTGAAAGAAGTTCGTTGGAGTTTTAGCTCCAAATGAAAGGGAGAAATTCGAATGATCGTTAATAAAATTCGTCAGGATATAGTGGATTACAGGAGAAGAGCAAAGTGACTTGCAAAATAAAAGGAAAAGCATGAAATCGGTGCTATGGACAAGAAGGCAAAGAGAAGTACATAATAAATAAAGAGGAAAACAATAAGGACGAAGGAAATGTGATCGAAAGATCAATGGCATAATATGAAGAAAATTTTGAGCCAGTGAACAACTATAGGAACTTTGAAAATCGAAACGAAATATATTATGGAGATAACACTCCGGAGAGCTTTATAATTAACATTGCGTTAGTATGCTTCGTTTTTAACGGAGAATGTCATTCAGTTTTCCGACAGTAATAGAGACGTAAGGAGAAGAATTGCGTTAGGCAACGAAGCTTTCACATGGAGGAGATAATTGATCACAGGGAAGTTGAGTAAAGAATGTTAAGAAAAAGGCCCGTTAAATCTTTGATATGGGGTGTAGTTATGTACGACGCGGAAACATGGTAATTGAAGCAGGGTGATAGGCGTAGATTGGAGGTTTTTGAAATGTGCGGAGATAGGTTAGAGAGGGTGAAGTGGACGGGAAGGAAAACAAATGAGGAGGTACTGGTAATGGTGGGGGAGAAGCAGGATCTCGGCTTGGAGAAATTCTTAGGAGACAGAAAATATGGATGCAAAGCATATTGATTGGCAATGGGATGATGAAGACTGTGATGGAGGGGAGAATGTTTAGCTAACGAGGAAGAGGCACGAATAGGATTGGAATGTTAGACGGAATGAAGGGAGGAAGTATGCGGAGATGAAGAGGGGACTTTTTTGTAGAGTACTATGTTGGGGTTTTTGATTTGTCAGGAGAGACAAGATATTTATTTGGTAGCCGTGTTCATCCAAAACTTACCTTAACTGGTAGATTACCAATAATAATAATTCTCAGGGCGATGAAAACAGAATTACATACACCTATAATCCACATAGGACTAGGTACACTAGGTTTTAGAGTAGAATGAAAGAGAGACTCTCAAGTTGTTGAAGAAAATGTCATAGCATTTAAGAGGATAGTTCGGCTTCGCCCAGTAATTTTTATTTGTTAAATAATTTTTAGATCAGTAGGTTGTCGGGTCGAGCCCCATTCACGAAGAGAATAGAGTAGTAGAATTCGCGCACGTTAAAGGTAGTACTTGAATTAGAATTAACAAGCAGATAATTACATTACAAGGCAAACGACAACCTCAGTAAAGATTAGAACGCACGATGACATTATAGCAACGAAAATGTTAATAGAAAATGATTTAGAGCATTGTTGGATGTCTATTTATGATTCGCGAATTTTGCAAAGGCATTTCACGAAGCAGGAAAATTAATTGAATGCAGATGTTGTATAATATAGAAGGGAACTCCACTGGAGGGATATGCGTCTTATTCAAAACCTGTGCTTGAAAGAGAAGGCACAAGTAGTCAAAGGAGAATATAAACGGGTGTCCGGAATCGAACCGATGCTGAACAGTTGGAAAATAGAAAACACCATCGTTTTTCTTAACCGGTTCTAATCGCGAAACACCGTGATGTCTTGGGGAGGGGGAAAGGGAGGAGCAAAAACTGCGGAGCAGCGAGGGGGTCGGAGCGGGGCGCTTTTCGGAATGAAGCAGAGGTCGGAGTTAACTCGGAGTGGAACCAGCGCGGCGCCCGGGGCAGATGCCTCTCCCCTCTCTTCTCCCCCCCTCCTGACACTCCACTCGCTCCTAGTTGCGTCCATGGTGATAGACCTTGCTTTTTCACTCTCATGGCGAGGAAATTGTGAGGTGTGAGAAGAACTAAAGGTAGGCGGGGAATTGATTAGATCAAATTCAAGAATGAAATAAAACTTGGTTACCCAGTCAGATTAGGGACTAAAGTCATTGCTGAGCGCATTATAAAAACTAAGCAAAAAGTATGATACGGAGATAAATCCCTTAAAAAACTAAGTAAATGGATTCTTACGATGTATGAATTGATTTGAACGTCAAAGAAAATAGTAGTATGTTCATGCCTACCTACTTTGACGCGGGTGGAACAGTCCACGTATTTGGGGGGTAATTTCGGCGAATGCCAGTAAGAATATTAGTAGAAGAGTGCGTAAGGAAAATTTTTATATTTTAGCATTTACCAGGCGGTGGGAACTGATGATAGCGGCTGTGAAAAAAACGTAAATAAAAGATTAATAGATACTTAGGCGCGGTGCCTGTGGTTCACAAACATTTTATTCGAGAAAAGATTATCCGCGTAGCTAGGACATCATTGCCAAGTAGAATGGAGATAGATGAAGATAATTTTATGGATGGACACGAAGAAATATTAGATTTCGTCAGGGTAGAGAAATTGTTGGGGGGATATTTGAAGAAGGCAGGAAAAGAGAAGAGAGGAGATATAGAGAAATAGAGGGATGATGTAGACTTTAGATGTAGAAGGTTGGATGTTGGGCAAACTAAGAAAGAGGAACAGAATAGGATTTTTGACCAGAACGAAAAAGGGCGGAAAGCAGAAAGAAAATAATGTGGATTGAAAGTTTTTATATTTTGCAGAAGTGCTTTGGGAGTCCACGATAATGTGTAATGATTTTCAATGACAGCTCAATCTCTTTCGTCAGTGAGCGCCAAGAAACACCGATACTGGACCTACTTCTGGTTCATCCGCTAATTACACGTTCCCTATGGGAGGAAGGGAGTTGTCTTTCGTAATAAGGGGGAATGATGGGGTGAGAAAAACAGCAAAATTGTGTTGTTTACTAGACGACCCCTCTCTCAGAAAAATATATCCCCCTCTCACCCAGGAGTCGATCGCTCACATTGATCGATCGATGTGTATCTGCCGTGCCACAATCGGGCGCGGCCGTGTGAGGACCCTCCCCCGGGACCTGAAGGAGATGGCGTAAAGAATTTTCATGGGCACCGATTAATTACGTGCTCACTCTACCCCTCTAGCTAAATCTGATTTGATAAAACAAAATAATTCGCATGGTTTCGTGAATTTTTCAAAAAAATGTTCATATCTTTTTAGAATATTAATATAATCATATGGGCGTGGTAGCATAGTGAGGAGAAGAGTATTTCCCTGAAAACGATCACGCAACCTGAGTAAGATTAAAGCTGAGATTTTTCAGAACCATCGGCCTGAACCAACTCTGAGCTCTATGGTCAGAAAGCCTAGCCATAACACTCTATACATTGGACTACCACAATTAAGTATGAATGAAAATGAATACTCATTCTCTTGCAATGGAAACTGCTTTTGGTTTTGCTGCATTTTTTGGTTGCCATTCTTCAACTTCATTATTGAAAAAGCAACATTCCACATCAAGAACTTCAGTGGTAACATTTAAGGGACATTTGATAGGATGGCATTGATTAGAGTCCCTTATACTTCGAGCTACATGTAATGAATACATGTGCCTAGTGACTCACATCCTTCAATGGCAAAAGATGTTATTTTTTGTGGTCGATAGGGTTACTTAGGTCTCTTAAAAACTAGCCCTCAATTCTGGAAGAAATAAAATGAAAAATAAAATCTTTGATTTACCAGCAACTCCACTAATCCAACAGAACTAGGCCTCTTCTTTGAGTATCTCACTTTCCAATGCCACCGCAAAAGGTACTGCTAGTCATGTTCACATCCAATTTGACAATTTATTTCTCTCAAAAGTTAACGGTGACATTACTGTAAAGCCAAATGGTTCTAGAATTTTACAGCCAGGCAGTCACTTTCATCCAACATAACTCCCTGTTAATAAAAAATGGGATTCTAAATAATGATTGGCTCATATGGTTTCATTCATCTAATCATTTAAAAGTTGACCAATTTTTTTCATGCCTCAAAAAAGTAAAAAAATTACCATTTCATTTACACAAACGATCTGGACATTGAAGTAAAGCACTCCATTCCCTGCAGTCCAAGCATTATTGTTTTTGTTTTGTTTCATCTATCCATTAGCTACATCAAAAAATTTAAAATATCAAAAAGAATGCTCCCCCTGAATCAAGTTCCCTCAAAGTTATCTCAACAGTATTTTCCTCGGACTAACATATCCATTATATGTAGGCAAATGTGTAATTGCATTATTAATTACATGAATAAATAAAATCATTCCTGCAAAATTAAGTGTAATGTACTAATGAAGTCAAAAAAAGTAATAGGCATTAAATTTTCATGATTTCTAGGTACACACTTGTGTCATGATTTTCACTCTAATCCATTGACTTCAAAATGCTTGCTGCAAAATTGTATTCAATCATTTCTCTTCAATCTTCTTCCATGGACTTTTAATGAAACCATTGTAATTGTGCATGATCATTTCCTCATCTTATTTTGCATCTCTAAATCTCCAAAATTTGAATAGAGCCCATTAGTATTATTAAATATACAAAGCTTGAAAATTACAGGAATATCAAAATAGATAGAACTCAAATGGTAAATAACCAACCAAAAGATAACTTAAGTGGTCAAGCATAAATATATTAATCCATAACACAATCACACACAATCATCTGTAAAATATAAGTACATAAATTTTCTTGCCATGAGATAAATATGACAAAAGTCTTTCATACTGCTCATGTTGATCTCTTAAAGTTGATTCCATTTTTATAACATCAGCAACACATAGAACCTAAACATTTTTCCGATTAAAAAATAATAATTTTTTTCTATTCTCACATGAAACTATCACAAACCAAGTTTCTTTATCTTATCTTCAAACCAAACTTTCTACACAAATAGTTTCCTATACATTATTATTAACAGGTCACTTGACACAAAAATAGCTACTTCATCAAGTTAATACATAAAATAATTAAATACTAGACAGAATTCATTTTGCTCATGTAAAGTTTTGCACACAAGACTTCCACTTTAACTAAGTTTCTGTAAGCTGGATGATGACTAAGTGAACTCCAGAAATACCTTTACCAATATGAAAAATAATGATGATGCTAAATGATTTAGGAAAGTGTGTACATTCAATTCATACTTATAAACTTACATCAAATAAAATTTCTTTGGCAACAACTGGACAAATTTGTCTGGAAATAATTAATACAATTTTATGGAATATAACACTACAAAAAATTCACCATTTCCAAACTTCCATCACATTATCTTTGGAGTAATTCAACTCATGTGCACTATAAGAAGGCATAAAAGAACTTCTTTGAGATACTTTGTGGTCCAAAGACTCACTTGTAAGAAATACAGATTACACTGCATGTACATTATTGCTTTTTAACCTAACCCATTACAAACATTACCACATGGCTCACCTGCAGTCATTTAATACTACACACTGTTATTGCAAGGAGAAAAAACGTATTAGTATAGGGCTGACTGGTTCTTGCAAAGTAATTTCGAACTACACAAAAAATGTGTATCTTAGAACATTTTCTATTCTATCCTTTCTCACTTCTTGTTAAGATATTCAGCCTGAGGAATTACAATTGATTTACTGGACTTATTCACCACTCCATATTTATCATATGGGCCTTGTGAGTTGCCTCTCCCAGTACCTCCACTCTTCCCTCCAGAGTCTTCTTTGGCACCAGCCTTTTGGATTGGTTTTGTAGACCCATGACATTTTAGAACAAACCTCAATTCCTCTTGAAGTGCAGCTTTGAAGGTGGTCTAAATGAAAAAGTAAGCATATTTAGGGGGAAAAATAATGAGCAAATGCTACATGTACGCAGAGCCAAATGTATAGATCATTTATCAATCAATACTGCAAATGGGGTACCTTCAGGCATATGCACAACTTTGGACAGTAATATGATTTTCCATGTGAATAGTAGAAGTATCAAACAGTCTCTCCCAAATATGCATTTGTTAGTTAGTGCTGAATGATATCTAATGCATCAAAAATTAAAGGGAATAAAGATTTTACCCATAAATGTATGCAATTATGGTCATTGCAGCCTTGATAATCAAATAAATTTATACGATGATGACACATCAGGAAAACACTTATCTGATGTCATAGTTTTTTTTAGGATTTAGTACTTTCTTGTGCCACCTTTCCTGGCTATTACCAAATATAGGAACCAAAACCCAGGATTTTTCCTTTAACAAATGAGTTCTGATGATTGAATAAAAATTAAAACAGTAGGATTACTTAGAGCAATTACAGCAAATGTGCAAACGCAGTAAGTAAATTCATTCCTATACAAGTGATATGAATTACATAAACCTTGGAAATCTGTGAGAAGCATGCAAAAATACAATTGACACTCCATTGAAAGTCGGTATTTGGTATTCTAAAAAGCACAGTAAATTTCCTTTAGTCTGGCCAACAGTTATTATTAAGGCCCTATTGTTTATATTTAGGTAATTTAAACTACCTACTTGAATTCATCAAAAAAACCATAACCTGTTGATTCCTAAAATGTTTCTAAAATTTCTAAAATGGGAATTTTTAGATAGCTTTGAAAGAGCTGAATAAGAATCGACAGCAATAGCTCTGTAATTAATCAAATAAAATCTTCTGCCACATACTTACAATCTCAAAGATAAGTTCATGACTATTTTATTTGATATTAATGACTTCCTGAATTGATATTACATTGAATTAGGAAAGCAATGAAAGTGTAAGATCAACATACTGATCAGCCAATAATTGATGTACCTCACATAACAATGGACTAGGTTGAAAGATAAAATGGTGAAAAGGGAAACTAGGAGGAGATCAATGCAATTCATTGACCTCATGGAGAGTTGGTTGGTAAAAATGATTAGATGAACATACAACAAAGGCCCAGGGACTTCTAAAAGAAAGTCAAAAAGGCACCATTAGTCCACTAACATTGTTCTTGTATCTAGGATCTCGATGCTGCTAATAATGTATCAGCAATAGCTGGTAAATTGTCTTGCAGCATATGTTTACGAGGGTTACTCTTTATATTTTCAGCCTAATAATGAAAAGACAGTACTTTTACCACTCCATAACACTTTTTTTACTCCGATTGAGGTACCTCCAAAACATGGCTTTTGAATGCATCTACGGCTTCTTCAGGCACCGAAAAAAGGGGACCATGCAAGTTTTTCTTGATAAATGGGAATAAAAAGAAGTCATTTGGTGCTAAATCAGGGCTGTAGGGAGAATGACCCATCAATTCAACGTTTTGGCTAGTCAAATAGGATTAGTAGTTGATTCAGCCAATCTTTGAAAGCTTGCATTGTCATGATGAAGAATGATCCTTCCTTACCGCTTCTTTTTCCATATTCACCCAGCACTTCTGACAAACAAATGCTCATGTACCATACAGAATTCACAGTTCTACGTTGCTCTAACGGTACAGTTGCCACATGTCCAGCTATTCCGAAGAAACAGGCGATCATTTGCTTCGCACACAAATCACTTTTGTCGGATTTGGCTCATCATGGAAGACCCATACAGTGGTTGGCTGTTTTGTTTCGGGCTCATTTGCATAGATCCAAGATTCGTCACCTGTGTAGATGTTAACAGAGCTTTTGATGCACCGCCATTGTATTTCTTTGTACCAATTGACAGGATCATCTTTTTGAGCTTTTGTCAAATTATGCGGGATCCAATGTGGACAAATTTTTTTCACAGATCAATGTTCCTGCAATATCTTATTGATGCTCGTCATACTAATCCCCAAGGATGCCTCATTCTCACAATAAGTCACATTACGATTTTCCTTTACTAGTTCTTGAACAGCATCAATGTTTTCTGGCACAACTGATTTTGGATGACGTTCACGATTTTCGTCGCTGAGATATCGGTGACCATGATGGAATTCATTATACCAGCATTTCACAGTGGCAAAGGATAGGGCTTCATTGCTAAAAGTGGAAGTAAGTTGATCGATGCACTACTGTCTTGATAATCCACATAAAAATTTTTAAAGAATCATTGCATGAAAGTGTTCACGAGTTTACTCTATTATTTTCGCTGAGACAAAATTTTCGAGTAGCTGTAAACAATACAAGTTATGATCAAACAACAAAATGTTTTCAAGAAACTTAGCGTTGAAAGGGTCAAACTTTCAAATGGAAGCTTCAGATGGTGCCCACAGCCCTCAGTGTTGTCAAGGCTATAAATATAAATAGCAACCCTTGCATAAACATTTTATAGCTGTTATGATGATAATGCATCAAAAGTTTTCGTTTCTGATGACATTAAAATGAAGGTAAAATATGAGATCAGGATCACTTGTGTTAGTAGTACATGCTACCATTTTAATGGTGTGTCTATAAAATCATTTGAATTTAAATCATCACATTGAAAACACTTACCTATAAATGCGAAATATTAAAAAAAATAATTAGAAGTATGTCCCTCAGTTATGATGGAACTAAATGTGTCATAAAAATGCTATATTCTAGTATCGTGTATCAATGTTGGAAATAAGTAGTAACTAATAAAAGTTAAACTCACTCTATCTTCAACTGCTACTTTCTTGGTATTCCAAAGAAATTCCAAAACAGCTACAACAGCAGCTGCTCCCATTCCACTAATAAGAACAACAAAAACGCCACCCACATTGGCAAGACCAAGTTCATTTGCTGACTCCACAGAACTAGACTTCTCTTCCTATTAGAGTTGGAAAAAATTCATAAGAAAGTATACTACAAAATGTTTTATACTCAACAGTCAATATTTGAACACTTAATTCAATTTAAATATATAGCTATGGAGAAATGCAATGAGGTGGTAGGCAATGGGGTAGATTGGAGTGAGGCATAGCATTATGGTTTAGGAATAAGGAATGACTGTGGAGAGAAGACAATAGAGTTCTGTAGGACACAGTATATATTAAAAACAAACACCTGTTTAAAACACTACAGTAACATAAATATACATAAGTGGCACTTTGGCTCATCAATAAAAGGACTGAGAGGAGGGCAAATGATTATTTAGGAGATGATCAGTTAGGGTTCAGATTATGTGATTGCAGTAATAAGGTCACTGATTGAAAGGATCATGAAGTACGATCAGAATGTATTTGCTTGTTTCATTGATTTTGATAAGACCTTAGAGAATAAATTGGCTAGAATTAATCAATGTGTTACAGAAAATATGCCTTGTGCATGTGTCAAACTGCTCTGGTGCATCAGGTGGATGGAGAGTCCAGATGGGCAGCATTAGGAAGAAGAGTAAGACAGGACTATTATCACCTGTGATTTTCAACTTACATGTAGAGGAAATGGTAAAAATTGCATGGGAGGAACTAGATGTAGGAATGAAAGTTGACAGGAAATCCACAAAATCAGGTTTGTGGGTAGCCAAGCTTTAGCTAGCCAGTCAGACAAGGAGTTACAGTCATTGCTGAGCACATTAGAAAATCAGTCTGAAAGATTTGGGGTGCAAATAAATGCACTTAAATAAAGGTTATGGGGTTTTGAGAAAGTAGATAAAAATATGAGGGCAATAACTAGAGCAGGTGGAACAGTTTATGCATCTTGGAAGTGTCTTCGACCAAAATGGTCACAGTTGCAGTGGTACAAGAAGAAAATTGCAATAGGCAAAAAAAGCTTTCACAGGTAGAATGGCATTGATGTTAAGTGAAGAGGTTGAGAAAAGACTAGAGAAAACTTTGGTATTGACTGTGGATAATATACAGTTTGGAAACTTGATTATTGAGGCAGCATCATAGCCATAGATTTTTAAGGCTTTTCAAATATGGATGCGGCCAAGGAAGGAAAGGCAAAATGAATAGAAAGGAAAACAAACAAAGAAGTATTAGACATGGTGGGAGTAGACAGAGTGTTGTTGGAGAAATCCATAGCAGGCAAGAAAGATGAATGGAGACCATTTTATTTTGTGATGTGATGCTGAAGACTGTGAATGAGAGGAAGACCTTAGGCATGCGAGGTAGGGGCAGGAAAAGGATATGGATGTTGGGCAGAATAAAGAATGATAGAACATATGCAAAATAGAGGAGTAGTTTACCGTAATTTGGGGTATCAGGTTTTTTCTTATTAGGCAAGGCTAAGAAATATAGGAATTCACAGCCTGTGTCCATCCAAAACCTACCGTAAATGATACACTTCTACATAATAATAATATTCAAAATGAAACAGAAGCTATATTAAGCTAGCTTTAAACCAAAATTGAAAACAAAATAATAAGTTAAGGCACTATAGATCTCTAGATAAAATAGAATATAACACAAAAGAACAAGTACTAAGGGCATCATTGCGATAAGTGGATATGTTTGGTCTTTTTGCCAAATGTTTTGAAAGATTTTTTGTTTTTAATAAGAGAGATGGAACAATATATAGCTAAAAGGTATCTACTACTTAAACATTGGCTCTTGGCCAAATGAAAAGGAAAATATTTTATACCAATTTTAAACTTACATGTACTAGATGCGAACATATCAATATAATGATTACTGAGGAACAAATACAGAATTTTAAATTCCATGAACGTTTTACATTACATTTTAGTATGATTCTACGCATGGAATAGATTACCTTTATTTATAAAATTAATGTTGAATATTAAAAATGCCATCGAGTCAAAACAGCACTATAGAAAAACAAAAGAAAAGAATAACTCATCCTAAGGTAGTCAAACGTATGCAGTAATGGACAGAAAACTTAGCAATTTTAAATATTTTCATTTACTCCTAGCTACCAAACTTCTGCTACTTAGCATAGCGCTTTAGTTGTTTGTTGTGGGTGCAGATATCCACTGAATTTTTCTATAGAGACATGCTTCAGGAGCCAGAATATTAAACATTTTTATGCCATGTTATGAGTTTAATGTTTTGAAATATGAATGTTATCCTTTTTATGCCATGTTATGAGTTTAATTTTTAAAATTATGAATGCCATCATTTTTATATTTAACAATTCCATGTTTTCCATGTTGAATAAGAAGTTGCCTGAAATAGGCTGCATCAATATAGCCTAGCTTCTTGATATAGCACAAATGTACATTAGATCATCAGGAAAATTTTCCTTGATTTTCCTTAATATAGATAAGAATGTTACGTATAAATATGCTGCATACTGTTGATATGCTTAGCTTCATAAAGAGGGGCCTACATAATTTATTAAAGACACATACCTTGCATAATCCTCCACCTTGCTTTTCTTTCCACCATTTTGTCTTTAGCATATGCAACTTTCCTCCTTCTTGAAGTTTTAACACTGCTCCACTCACAGCAGTTCGGTACGGGGAATCTGATTAGGTGAATGAAAAATTTTGCATTAGTATAATGAGCAATGATGGAACACTGATCGGTGCGATAGGGCACGGTCAAAGATTTGGCCAAGTCATGGTTCAAAATTAAACAGCCAATGTCAAAGTGCATATCATACATACTAAGAGGTAATGCAATCCCGTAGCCTTTAGAGTCCAGGAGTCCACCCACTTGAGTCAGATCACACTGCTTTTCCACCACATACTCAATTGATGTGGATTCCATGAGGAAGGCATAGCCGCGCTTTCCCTTGGACACACGTTCCACCCCTTCACTGTTGGCCTTTGCAAACACAGGAGGGCGTGCACTTTCCATGAAAGACCACATACGTTGGTAAGTTGAAAAATTAGAATCCTGCCAAAAAAGTTACATGATTTTAGATTCATATTACACAATTCAAATATGTCCTGAAAAGCAGAGGAGGTATTTAGTACCAAATAAAATATAAATATGTTTTACAAATGAATATAAGTAAATACAAATACATAAGTGCATACAAATGTATAAGAACATCTTCCAGCATGTAGGTATATTTATTAGCTGAATAGAAGACTTGATGTTGTAATTCTCAATATGTGAAAGATGTCTCATGTACCATCCAGCAGCATTAGAATGTATATACAAAATGTATGATCTAAGGAACTTAGTCATTGTTGCAGGGATGCTAACAATGCTTGAGAATTACCATTTTCCTCATTCCTCTGATACCTCTCAAAATCTGGAAGTGTGACAAAATTGCTCAGCAAGATATCTCTCAAGTATTAATAATGGCATTTTTTGCTCTAGTCTTTATGCATCCAGGTATAAGAAATTTTGAGATAATCAGAAGAAAAAGATGCTGTAATTCCCGTATAGAGGTTTCGTTCTCATAAGGTTTTTCAAATTCTAGCCAAATCACGTGATGAAATTTTAACAACTAATGTGGATGATTAAAAGTTTTATGGTATCATGAAGGTACCAATAAAATCTTGCCAATGCTTCATCCACAAACTGACTACTGAGTAAAGCTGACCAATCCCAACTGAAATTCATGTTATTACCTTGAAAAAACCTGCTGTAGATCCTCCTTCCACTGCTCCATATTTAATTTTGGTTTGCTTGGCAAGATCTTCAGCTGATTCAATAGTTACATCCATTCTCTCAACCGTTAAAAAGGCAGCAAGGTTAGCAGTATAGGAAGATATCATGATAAGAGTGAAAAACCACCACATTCCAGCAACCATACGAGTTGAAACAGCTCTTCATCAACAAATACAGATGAAAGAAAAACACTTTTTAATTAATTAAAAATAGCAATTTTCCACAAAAATAAAATTTAATGCGACCGGTTTCAATGTTACTACATCATCATCAGGTGATCTGATGATGATGTAGTAACATTGAAACCGGTCGCATTAAATTTTATTTTTGTGGAAAATTGCTATTTTTAATTAATCATGATATTCCACCATATCACGCCTGAAACGTCTCTTTTTTTTTACTTTTTAATTAGAAAAATCACTCGTCAAAATTGAAATTGTATAAAATACATAGGAGTTCTAATGAATAATTTATTCCTTATCTAAGGAAATATTAGCAAACAATGAATGAGAGGTATTTCTAAAACATTTTTGATGCAAGAATGTCTTTTATTATTAATGAATTCCTCAATAATTTTTTTTAAATCAATGCAATGATCATTTTTGTGAAGACTGTTTGAGCAAATAAATGATTTTATAAATTTGTGGAAAATGTCATTTAATGATTGATGAAACTTTGAGAGTTCACAAAAGGAATATTTTAAAGACAGTAATATCATAAATAACCCCAATAACAAAAGTGTGACACATTCTCAAGTTGATGAATACATTCAACACACTGCACACAAAAAAAGTGACATGAAGAATGTTGTCAAGTTATTAAAAAGCAAATTTAGTTCACTCACCAATACATAACTGTAAATTCTTTCAAAGAGAGAAAACAAAGATGTAACACTGCAAACATTGATTGGCTAAAACTGAAAAGACGTAAAGTTAATAAAGCATAAGAATTTGCACTCTACACATATCTAGCTGGCTGGATTATTAGCATACATACAATTTGAAATGGAGCTTGGGAAGTGAAAGAGTAATGAAATACTGGCCTCATACATTGAAACTTAGAAAGAAGCTGATGACATTAATACTCCATAACGTTAGAAATGTTCATATTTCATTGTTTCCTCACATACCCCATTTCAAAATTAAAGCCTTATGAACCTGTAAACAAGTCATTCATGCAAGAAATACAGGGCAGGGAATTTTCATACTTTTTACCTACGCTGACATTAACCCAAAACACAGAACTCGGCAAAGTTAAATCCTTATCAAAATGAGCCTTAGAAAAAAATCAAAATACATAACTCAATGGACTTACATGAGATGACATCACTGCATTTTAAAAAAATCAAGACCTGAATTTTCATTGAGTGGACATTGTTGATGATGATGAGAAATAAAGTACTCCTGAAACTCATAGGTACGAGAGTAACAATTGTGACATAGCAACCACATATTTTAAAAATTGACAAACAGAAAAAGCTGGTCGAATGATGATGAAAACTTTGAATGTTTTGCCTCAAATTGGCTCTCAATAAAATAAAAATTTATCTGGGGCAGTAGTAAATAATCAATAATCTAAATGTTGACATATTATTTCGTACACTTAAAAAATATGATAGCAGCAGCCACTTGGTTCTTTCTAAAAAATTAAAAGAACTTATTTTAACCACAAAAATATATTCAACCAAACATACAACACTTGGTATCCACAAAGTTTTGAAAACAATAATGTACCATTAAAAAACTTATACATCTAAAATGTAGATAACCAAAACACAGGACTGATATTGCAATAGAACAGGTATTTAAGTTTCGAATTTTTATGTTAAGGGTTATTAGGATATCATTAAAAAGTCTGGGCCATTACATACATGAGATATCTACTTATGTGTATGAAATTATTTAATGCCACTTACCAGAATGGCACTCCTATAAAAATTTATTTTGTTCATATAGATGGTAATAAAACCACCAAGAGTAAACTCTGAATAATCTCAAAAATTAAATACATGTACCTATTAATGAATTAATCAAAATTAGTATAAATCAATTCTGATGCTAATGCAAAGTAAATATATTGTGATATTTCTCCAAAATATTCTTTTGTTAAAAGAAGTTAGTCATGGTATCATTTTCTTTAATTTATCTTCTAATGTAATTATTTCTTTGAATAACATTAAGGAATGGGGTGTAGAAAGGGACTGCATTCAATCACAAATATTTAAAATAATTACATATTATCTGTCCTGAAGCAATTAACAAACAACATATTTTAATAAGAACAATAAGTGCATTAAGTTAGCATAATTTTCTGCCAGCATAATTCATTTTTTTCCAGAAAGTAACCTTCAGTTATACTAGACTGTTAATGAAAAGCATGGCCAAGTATGGATGCATTGGTTGCATAGTTTACTTGTCAATACACTTACAGAATTTGCACATCAGTACAAAATTTTGAATTTTTACCAAATAGGCAATGTTAAATGGAATAAAAATATATTTCCCATATTAATTGGTGCCAACTGAATACATTCCCTAAGTATTTTTATTATATATTTTATGACATGGTATTAATATAATGAATATTACTTTACTAAAAAATATGTTCAATTAAGTGTGAAATTTGTAAGCATAAAAGAGAGGTTTATCCTAGTAATATAATAATTAATTGCATTTTAAAATTAATACCAATTATTAATAAATATAAAGAGATTATGTGATATGAATGAATCCATAAAAGTGTCATTACAATATATTGCAATAAGCACTGATCTATTGTGGTTTCCCCATTATCATCAATAGTGCTGGCAGAATTTTGCTCACTTGTTGCATGAAGAAACATAGGTTTTAGAAGTTACTCAAACAATGACTGAAATCAACATAATTTTTAGTAAAACTTCAAATTGTCGATTACCAAAGTCACATTGGTTGGGAGAATAAATAAAATGACAGAATCTACCCACTAAGTAAAATAAACATCGGGTCATTTTACATCAATGGGGTAAATATATCCTCAATACTCCTTTTCCATTTATTTATTTAATAATTCAGAGTCAGTAATTATAACATTTGCAAACTGTATTAAAATCTAATAAAGATATGAAATTAGCCTGTCCTCAGCATACAAATAAACTATTCTCAGTTACACATTATTGTTTAATTGATAAATTAAAACCTAGCTGGCAAGGGGTCGGTGCTTTTTTGAAATATCTTTTATGAGAAAAAGGAGCAAAGAGGTGAGTCTAAAGAAAACATGGGAAACATTTTGCACTGTTGTAATATATATTAAGTTATGAAGCAGCTTGAATAACATGAGCCCAAACATGATCTTACATAAGGTGCCACGAAAGCTATAAGTTCTTTTTGTCTTCAGAGCATAATGCTCTGGACTGGAGGAAATATGAAAAACACTATGTATCTACTTCCATGGATTACATTTAAGGGTTTAATGCATGATGCCACAAAGATGCCAACAGTTTCCTTCATTATGCCAACCAAGTGATACATTTGAGATCACACAAACATAAAAATATGATTGCTTCTATGCATATAAAACATTGATTAGGATTGAGGATGTATATGGGATGCAAGTGGAGACAATGCCACTGCATGTTTATGCGGAATGAGATTCCTACCGAAGAGCAAGATGTTTAGTAGTTCCAAGTGACAATATTATGAATTAACCGATGGAATTCAAAGGTCCGTATTTTATAGCAGGTTTCCACCATATTCCCACCTTTCAGTTCTATTTAGGTGTATATTTATTCCACATGCATTCTATGAACAAGTTCTCTCTTGATATGATTCTTGCACCTGAACCACAACTTATTTGTTTTATGGAATGCTTTTGATTTTAATATATACAAGGGTGGTTTGAAAAGTTTGTGAAAAAGGAAAACTACTTAATTTTTCAGTAAAAACCATTTTTAATTTTCAACAGTCTCCTTTTAAGCTTATTTATTCTGGCCAAAGTTGCTCCAGTTAGCTGATTTCTTTCGAATAATGCACTGTTTCTAACTATGCAAAATAGGAATTCGTTTCCCCAATCACAAAAACGCCATTTCAATGAAATCTCCTTTCTGCCTGCCATTTCTTTATATTGAAGAAAAGGTAATAGCAGTAATTATTAATAGCCAAATCTGGAGAATAGGGAATGAGCTGGAATCCTTATCCCATCATTTTGCAGCCACAACTACAGAGGAGTGAGCTGGTGTAGTCTCATGATGGAAAAGGAATTTTCTGTGGGCCAAATGAGGATGGTTTTCTTGCAGTTTGGTCTTCAAAAAGACTAATAATAATGCAGAGAATTCACCTATAATAGTTTGACCCTTTTCCAAACAATTAATGCAGATTATTTCTTGTGAATTAAAAAACACAGTCACTATAGCCTACACAGCAGAAGAAATGATTTTCCCCTTTGATATCGACTGCCCACTGGCTTGGTCGAATTCCCACAATTGCTTGGACTCTTCCTCGATTTCAGGCATGTAGTGGTGTATCCACGTTTCATCCAAAGTGGTGAAGCAACAACTAAAATTCAGAGGATTTTGCTGAACTATCTGCAAACCAACTTTGGAACATGACTCAAAAATTCGTTTTTGGTCAAATGTGAGCAATTGTAGCACTCATCTTGAGGATAACTATCTCATTTCTAAATGATAATGCAGAATATTACAAACCTATTCACTCGAGATTCCTACAGTATTGAAAATTTCATTCACCAATCTTCTATTATCCATCACCAGAGCATAGGCCAGTCAGTGATTCTGGATTAGTTACCTCAGAAGTGCATTCACAACATTCAGTGTCATTTATGCTCATGTGGTCACTCAAAAAATGTTGAAGCCATTCTAATCAAAGGTTCAGGTTCATCATTATGTTTATCAAGTTTATCTACAGTCTCTTGAGGCAAATTGTCCTTCAAAAATTAGTGATTGATAAACACACAACATTCTTTTTCATCCATTACTTGGAAATCACTCAACTTTGTCAATTCAAACGAATGCTAAACAGAGAGTAATAGACTAATTTGGATAAAACTTGGTGTTACTTCTACACATGATACTAACTGAAAATATCTTCAATACTCATTAGTCTCTATATGCTTACAGTCCATCTGACTACTTTGCATAGACTTTTCAAACAACCCTCATAATTCATTTTTCATTGATTTGCCCACATCAGATAAGGTACATCCCGAAACACTGTAAACATGATAAAATACTTAAAAATACAGCAGCATAATGAGACTGATAATAAGGCTGTAGAACCTCATATGTCATTACTATGTTCAGTGGATGTCTAATAAACTTGTTTCAATAAAATCAAACACTTTTGACAGAACTCCTTTTTTTACACAAAATTCAAAGATAACACATACATAACATACAATTAAAACGTCCATCATGAAGAATCAATTTCAAATTCTTTCAGAATTTCCCAATGCCCTGGGGTGGAAAAGTTGTCCCTTGGTGTAAGAATTGAAAGTGGTGGGGATCAAGATGGTGCGGGGGCTAACGTACTGGCTTCCCACCCTGAGGGCGCGGGTTCAAATCCCGGCGGTGTTGAATATTTTTCAGAGGTATCTCGATCCCTACTTGAGGTGCTTTGTGGAGGGCACTTTGAGTGAGTACGCCGTCCGTCGGATGGGACGTTAAACTGCGGACCCCTTGGCGCCTTTCGTAAAGAGCAGGCTAATGCCGACGCCAGGTTTCTCTCCACCCTTCATCCTTTCCTGTCCATCCCCTATGGCGCAAATGACCTTAGCTGTCGGTCGCCTCCCCTTAAAACTACTACTACTTGAAAGTGGTAAGGTGCTGGGACTTAACTCATTAAAACAATTACCTTATTTTGCTGCATTAAACGTTTCAAACATTCAAGGTTATAATGCAGCAAACTAAGCTAGATAACATTTTCATAGGTAAATAAGTAAGAATAAAGACATCATGCTTACTTAATTGCCCTTTTTATACGATAAATCACAGGTTCCATAAGCAGCATTTCATGGATTTTGCTGATCACCATATAAATTCCAGTTCTTTTTGTCAGCATGCATATTTTTTTATCATGATCAAATTTTGAATCAATAGTTTACACATTAAGGGCATCTTTTCCATCATGAGAAGTTTGGAAATTCTAAAAGGAGTTGAAATTGATTCACCATAACATCCATATTTGTGATTACCCAACCAATATGCTTTGAGTACAGAACAAATTTAGAGCTGCCATTTTATTAGCAATTTAATTCTGCAGCTACACAAATCAAAAATGCAAAACCACTTATGAAACTATTTCTCAAGCATTAAGCAGAGCCATATCTAAAACTCTTTAAAATATAAAGTAGACTTAACACAACATATAACAAAACAAAAAGTTTTAAAGGCCAAAAGGTTTCAAACAAACTTGATTTTGACCACAGAAAAGTAAATGAATGCATATTGTGACTTCATTTTTTTTAATTTGGCCAACTCAATCCAAATGGCAGCACTAATTAAGGCTTAACCTACTCTAAGTACATTTAAAAGCCATCTACAAATCATTTCCCCAGCAAAACAGCAAGTGTTAGTAAAAAAAATAATCCCCTCTAATTATTAACTCTATCTTCTATGACTGATTCTATCGCTTAAACTCTCACTACAGCCACGCCTCAACTTCACCTATACAGGACCAACTTTATTAGGGCCCCTTACTTGGGCGCTACATCAGAGCCCTGCTGCATTAATGAACCGCAATTGTGCCAAATAATATTCTGGAGTGTCAACACGTTTTCCAGCTCCTCAGGGTCTTGTTTGCAAGGATGGGGATTCCTCCACTCGTAGGGTGTAAGCCTATAGAAGAGACACTCATTATAAAAAAGGAACATAGAGCTTTTACTTAAAACCATCAAGCTTCACCCATGAACCTGTTCACTGCTGTTGTCATGGTCCCAGTCTCTGATGATACTGAAAGGGTGATAGATGCCTGTGAATGAATGAAATGTAGCTGTGGTAAGCAACAGCATTGTGAGAGGGACAGCATATGAATTAAGAAAAGGTGATTCAAGAAAAAACAAACAAAACGTGAACAAAAGAAAACACTGACACAAGTTACACAACATAGAGGAGACATACACTTGGGTGTTTCACATATGCTTTGGGTATCACATACACTTGGGGATCAAATGTCAGCAGAGTGAAATAAGTTTGGAAGAAAAATGTGAATATCAAATTGACAGGCACGCACATGGTTATACACAATGAATCAAGCAACCACAAATGTGAAACAAGTGGTGTGGGATGTGCTGAGGGTAGGAATGAAAATGTTTCCCCAGGGTGTGACACACATTAATTTTATTTCTCTCTTACTTTGGCAGGAAATCACAGCCTTGCTGCATGAGGGACCCAATGGCGAACCACATACAGTTCAAAAGATTGAATTGAGTCTCCAACTCCTCGGGATCTGGATTGCATGGGTGAGGGTTATTCCACTCATAAGGTGTAAGCCTGGAAAGCAAAATGTGTGAGGGGAGGGGGCCAGGAAGGATTAGGGAGATGAACACTCAAGTTGAGGACTTCAAAGGGTACAGTCAGCAACTATATTTCTAATACTTAGGCCACATATTAACATCAACTGGACAGCTACACAGAATGCTAAAAAGAATTGATAAACTATAGAGGATTAAAAACATTGACAACTTGCTCTCCCTTTTTCTAAAAATAAACATATGCTGAAAATTTAAAGAAATATTATGATGATTCTGCTTGTAGGCATTATTACTATAGTATCTCTGCCACATTTAAATGACGTTGAAATAACTTTCACAAATTCACTATGTCCTATAACCATGGCTATAGAACTCTAAGCCAGTAGACATGCCCTAAAACAGGTAGCAAGCAAATTTGGAATGTGAAAGTGATTTTTCACTAACTCAACTTTTTGAAATGTAGACTTGTTTCGAGTTAGGATAAATTAAGAAGTTTCCTCCAAATTGATAGGTTGCTACCAACCAATTCTTTCAGTAAACAAATTATTCCAACCATCCTCACCTCTAATCAAGAATCTGTTAGCCTGCAATTTTTTTCTTTGAGTGCTTTACTCATTTATTACTCAAATTTTCAAATACACTCTTGACTATTCATGTCATTTGTTAAATTTGTAGAAGCATGCCTTAATTAACTGAGTGAAGTGTTGCATTGTATTAATATGCAACTAAAATCCTACAAAATACAACTTATTTATGTTAATGGCCTGTTATTGTCATATCCCACACAGATTATATGCCATACTCTTTCAGTATATGTAAAAAAAAGTAATTGGCAGTAACCTTACCAACAAGGTAAGTACCAAAAGGTCCATGTAAAACCCACTAGAGCTACAAAAAAAATAGTTCTTCAATATCAATATTTCAGTCAACTAGGTGGTCACCATAATTAATAATTTGCAACTTGACTATAAATGAATGATAACTTAAATCTGCATAACTTGGTTTCAGAATTTTAAAAAAACAACAAAGCCATACAAAAAATGTTCATGGAAACTTACCCCATCCCTTTTTCATAACCCTCTACTCCCAACCACCTTCCCCTCCGCTCACCTCCCTGAAAAACACTACCTCCACCCCCCTTCAACCTGAACACTTTGAACTCTCCAGAAGACTACAGACGTTGACATTCCTCAGTCAAGTCCTTCACATATTTATCTCCACATTGACAAAGGTAGGCTGAACCATTGATACTGAAAGATTTTATCTGCTCTTATATATGTATTGGCTGTAGATTACACACCATTTGGTATTTGACAGTCATTATTTCCAGATTAATTGTTTCAATATGGAAAATTGGTCGCATATGTATATCAAATTTTATAGATTCCTAATTATGAAATAAGATTTACTCACAATATATAACAGTTGGCTAAATTATCATTCACATAATTCAATTGATTGATGAATAAATACACACCTCATACTAGACTTCTCTGAATCCTGGAACGCACAAAGAGGCTGAGTAGAAAGAAAGAAGGGTACATATGCCATGTCCTACCCTCATAACAAATTTCTTGCAAACCTTAATACTCTGACATACCCAACTTCAAAATTCTGAGGACTATAAAAATACTAAGACAAAGATGAATGTAGAAGCATATGGTGAATATTTCAATTTAAAATTCAAACATTACTGAATTTTTAAGCCTACAATGTAATGTCCTGATGTCCCAAAATTTGGGGTATTACAACAGGCTTTTATTGCCAATATACAATTATGAGTAACAAACAGTTTAGACATTCCCAGCCACTATTAATGGCTCAATAAACAGGATGGTGAAAAGTATTCTCTATACTTCTATAATACCTAATAGAGCCTCAAAAAGAACAATATTTTTTTTTAAATCACCAGAGAATTTGATTAAAGAACTAATTTTCTCATGAATTTTGCTGAGGAGAAAATTATATATTTGCTTCTTATGCATTCATTAATACCAAATTAACTCTAATAATAAAATCATACTAATTGATAAGAAACATTTCGGAGATACATGTTTTGTTACCTTTCACAGAACAACAGCTGATATTTATAATTTGGAAAAATATTCATTATAACTCATTTACAAGTCTTCTGAATTACTAAATTTTGCAGACCAATATTAACTGCATACCATTAAAATATTATGAATCCTCTTCTCTTCGCATTATTCATTGAAATGTAATTTTAACCGCAAACTAGGAATTATTGGAGAAAAAACATTCTGAAAGTAGAAACCCTCGTTGGCCTGCATGGGATGGTGCAGTGGCTAATGTACTGGCTTCCCACCCAGAGATCCTGGGTTCAAATCCTGGAGCTGGCAGATATTTTTCAGTGGTATCCCAATCCTTACTTGAGGAGCTTCGAGGAGAGCACTTTGAGTGAGTATACTGTCCAACAGTTAAATTGTAGGCCCCTTGGTGCCTTTGGTTAAAAGTAGGCAAATACCAATGCTGGGTTTCTCTCCACCCTTTCTCCTTTCCCATCCATCTCTAATGGTGCAAATGACCTTAGCTGTCAGTTGTCTACCCTAAAAACTACCACTATCACCTTTCATTGTGTTTATCTAAACTCTCCATATCCTCATAATGCTCGTTCTACCATATTTCTTTTTCCCAATTCATTTCTGGCAGAGTATGTTTATTGTCTTTGTGCTTTCTTCTCCCTAATGATGTGCCTGCATTTTTCCATTTTCTTCTCTCATCCATCTTCCTAATCATAACCTAATATTCTGTAGTCTATAGCTTCCTAATCCTTTCACTATTAATTATTCCTATTATTTCATTTGCAGCTTTCTTAATCCCTTGTCTTAAATTCTTAAATATTTTCATCTTTTTTCTACTGCAACTATCCCCCCCCTTATCTTGTCTCAAAATTTGATAAGGGGGGGGATAGTTGCAGAAATTGTCTCAAAATTTTATCAACTGCTTCCTGATGCGCCTTCCTTTGCACACCAATGAAAGCTTAAAAATTCCACTTGTTTGTATTTTTTCCCTTTTCATCTCATTGGATTTGATGTTACAATTCATGAACTCTAAATGGTGACCTGGATCTGCATCTGCTCCCAGGAAACTGTGAATTGATCATGTTATTCCTATACATGTGCCATACCGTAATACATATATCTAACTGATAACTCCTGGAATTTTCCACATTTACCTACATGTACCATTTTAACCAGGAGTCAGTTATAATCTAGCCATTTTTCCAGTAAAACTTTATCAATTTCTTGTCATGATCATTCATCAGTTTCAAAAATTGGATAAATCCCTTATCATCTCAACTTATTAATGAAATCATTTGGGGAATTTCTTATCAGAAACACAAGAGGAATTTTTTTGACATATCTAAAGAATTTGGTATCTTAGATCATAACATTCTCTACTCCAAATTACTCAGCATTGGACTTAATAGTACTGCTTTACCGTGCCTTAAATCAGATCTTACATTTTACACCACAAACAAATGGTGAAGATTTATTGCATTCAAAGTGCAAGTGTAAGTCAGGTGCCAACAGTTTTAGGGCTGGTGAAGTTGAAAAAAATGCAGGATACCTCAAGCCTCAATACTAGGCCCACTTTTACTTACGAGGGTCATCCGGAAAGTAGTACCCGTTCGTGCCGCATGAAGTGCTGACGACGCGAGTAGCCGCTGGACGAGGTCAGATAGCTTCAGTGGCTTGTCTGCCTTCTCTGAGCCAAGTTGCGTGACGCTAGCATTGCCTGTGTTGTTTCTGTGATTGTTTACAATGTTTAAAAAAATTGAGAACGCCGCCAGTTGTGAAGTGAGGGCAGTGATTAAATTCCTCAATGCAAGAAACGTTCGCCCATGTGATATTCATCGCCAATTAAAGGAGGTGTATGGAGACAATGTAATGGACGAGTCGTCTGTTCGGCGGTGGTGTCGCAACTTCAACATGGGGAGGGGGAACACACACGACGATGAGCGTTCGGGGAGACCGTCTGTCATTACAGACCAACTGGTGAGCTCAGTTGACGAATTCGTGAGGAACGATCGGCGCGTCACAATTGATGACATCTGTGAGCATTTTCCCAATGTTTCTCGAACAATTGTTCATGAAATTGTTAAACACCATCTGCATTATGCAAAAATTTGTGCAAGATGGGTCCCTCGCGTATCTCAATGAGCTGGCGGCGAAGGACTATGCAGCAGGAATACAGAAACTTGTCACACGTTATGACAAATGCCTTAATTTGCTTGGAGATTATGTTGAGAAGTAGTTTAAAGTATCCTCTTTCAAATAAAATTTTTTATGTTTGTTAATATTTACTTTTGTCTTTTTATTTCACGAACGGGTACTACTTTCCGGATGACCCTCGTATTATATTTACTAACAATCTTCAGACTTATTTATGCAATAGTGAAGTAATATTATATGCAGATGATGCATCTATATCAGCATGGGAGAAAATTTTATATATATGCTAAAACATTTGCTTGTCATACCATAGCAAAATGTCAAACAGGTGTGGGTCAAAAAACTTACAGCTGAATAAGAATAGGCAGGTTTTCTATGATTCCATAATAAAGTTAATCAGCCCATTTCAACCCTCCTTCTCAGAGCATGTTCCAATAAATCAATTCACCATTCCAGATCCATAAACCTTTTGGGACTATCTCCATCTGAAAATCTAAACTGGTATTCTCATGCTAAAGAAGTCATAAAATAGCTATTGGGACATATATGATTATAATACTTGCCCCTACTACCTCATTATAACCTTTGAAACTGGTATACTATGCCAAAAATAATGTCTACTTGACCAATTGACTAAGTTTCTGTGAGCCTCTAGTTAAGGCATTTTCCATACAAATAATTGTACCTGTAATGGTGAATGCTCAGATTAGAACCATAGTAGGTTCACTATTTGAGGAAATGAAATTATTAAAGCTGCCATGCATCCTTCATTACTCGAAAAAATATATCAATGTTTGTTTTTACCAAAAGCAATGTGCATGGTCAATTGACAATGAGGCCAGGGGGGAATGTGCACCTGAAAAATCAACCACTATTGTTCGCAAAAAAGGACCTCATCACTCAGACTAACTTATGTTTAACAAAACATCAAACCTTTTAAGTAAATGTAGAAGTGAAAATAGCAATATCATAAAAATGTTTTAGAGATGTTATACTAAATGTCAATTCACAAAAACTGTAGCATGCTACAGCAGAAGCAGTACTTATATAATAATAATCTTTTATATATAAAACAGTTCATACTTTCAATTTTAAACAACCTGATTTTTAAGTTGAATACTCAGATATCACTAAAAGTAGTGAATTGCCAGTCATGATTCTCTTAGTCGAAAGAATAAAAGTCAAAATAATTGTCCAAAAAATCAGTAAATTAACTTACCTAGATATAATATATGTCAGTTGGAACAATAGTGGGTTTACTGTTTCATTGCCTATAACTACTTCTTAATATTTAAAATCTTATTCCTCAAAGTAAGGATCCAAGCAATATTTTTATGATAAAAGTAAAGTGAAAAAACACCATTAGTTCTTACCGTGCAAGAACAAAGAGAACGACAGACACTCCCAGATAGGCTGTAGCCATATAGATCCAGACATCAACAGATAATGGTGACAGAAAAGAGAATAAATTTGGTGGCTGTTTCACAGGCTTACTGTAAAGGATGCTTATACCTTATCCGAGGACATGTAAAAGAACAGAAATGTAAATTAGCCATTGAGCTCCTTAGATTAAATCTTCTTACTTTAAATACTGTTGGAAGGAGTCCTTGGAGAAATGTAATTCAATGACAAAGTATGAAACTTACCAAGATTCATAAAGGGCATTGTGAAATCAACTGCTTGCTCCCTTGAATAAGTAATAGTGAGATCACATATGGCAAGGTCAGCTTTCTGGAAATAAAAATAAGTGTTTAAATATTCAAGAATGGCAGGTATCTAAAGGGAGTATGACAGTGACCAGAATATTACTTCATGGTAGAGATAAGTCGAATTTCAAATGTTTATGATTGTTTCACTTAATGAATAAATCATAATTTTTGCCAATTATAATTTTATAAAAGTAAAAATTGAAACATTATAAGAGGGTCATCCGGAAAGTAGTACCCGTTCGTGAAATAAAGACACAAAAGTAAATATTAACAAACATAAAAAACTTTATTTGAAAGAGGATACTTTAAACTACTTCTCAACATAATCTCCAAGCAAATTAAGGCATTTGTCATAACGTGTGACAAGTTTCTGTATTCCTGCTGCATAGTCCTTCGCCGCCAGCTCATTGAGATACGCGAGGGACCCATCTTGCACAAATTTTTGCATAATGCAGATGGTGTTTAACAATTTCATGAACAATTGTTCGAGAAACATTGGGAAAATGCTCACAGATGTCATCAATTGTGACGCGCCGATCGTTCCTCACGAATTCGTCAACTGAGCTCACCAGTTGGTCTGTAATGACAGACGGTCTCCCCGAACGCTCATCGTCGTGTGTGTTCCCCCTCCCCATGTTGAAGTTGCGACACCACCGCCGAACAGACGACTCGTCCATTACATTGTCTCCATACACCTCCTTTAATTGGCGATGAATATCACATGGGCGAACGTTTCTTGCATTGAGGAATTTAATCACTGCCCTCACTTCACAACTGGCGGCGTTCTCAATTTTTTTAAACATTGTAAACAATCACAGAAACAACACAGGCAATGCTAGCGTCACGCAACTTGGCTCAGAGAAGGCAGACAAGCCACTGAAGCTATCTGACCTCGTCCAGCGGCTACTCGCGTCGTCAGCACTTCATGCGGCACGAACGGGTACTACTTTCCGGATGACCCTCGTATGTATTCAAAAATAACACAAATTATCTGTACACCAACAGAAATGCGTCATAACTCCTAATTTTTGGCACTTTGATTATATTCCATTGTTGCATTCAAAGAATTAAGGAATTTGGATTCTTACAATAAATAAATATTTACATTAAATCAAAATGCACCGTCAACTTTAGAAACAGATTACATGATAACATGACATCTAATGAAACAAACTCCATAGATTCATAAATATTATGGAGTTATCATAGCCAAGAACAATGTTCTGTATTATAATTACTGAAGTTTTATAGTAAAAAATTCAATAAGTTTTCATAAATAATGAGCCAATTTGCTTATTTGAAAAAGTGAAGTCGAGACCCACAGTTGAGCACATTATTTATACAGCTTGCTTTACCAACTTCTGTTGTTCTTTCCTGCAAATACATTTATAACCATTTCAAGAAATTCTGCAACTGAAGATAGGTCACTCAAAAGTTTTTTCTTCCTTGCCAAAGAAATTACACACAAAATAAGGTTGTGGTGTTTTTCAGGCATGTTTTTACTCTTCTTGTGAGCTTATACTGTTCTAAATACTAGTAGTCATCGCTGAAAATGTTAACAGCAAACAAAACAGCCTAGCATTTTCCTTATATATGGAATATAAGTCAATTGTAACTTAATAATTTGAGAAACTGCACTGAGGTGCTTTTCCCCATCTGAATATTTGTATATTGCATCATTTATTTTGCACTGTTCATGCAAGTTCATTTTGAAAACATTCATCATTAAAAAAAAAAGATGATTCTTCAATAATTTTATCTCTTTTACCTGGGGCAATGATTCCTTGCAGGATTTGAATTTTATTTTCTTACTGAAACCACATATTTAAAAAGAAGAGAATCTTCAAATCTAACAGTGGTCTTTCACCATTCATTGATTGAACAGTGATCATTGAATGATGATAGGTTACTCAACCCATCCATCAAAACTGCAACCCACAACACAAATCAAGCACTAGTGCATGTATTCATTGCGCTGACCCATAGGCAGGGAAAGGTGTTGCGAAGTTGCGCATGCTCATCAAGTCACAAACCAAGGCTGGGCCATACTATTCCACATCAATGTGCAGTTCATCCAGAGGAATGACAAAGCTGCAGAGTATATACTAGGTCTGTTGACATGGATCGGTAAATTAATTCTAGATTAGTAAATAATAACCAGCCATTTGAAATGTACTTCTACATCCTTGAAAATTAAAATACCACACTAATAAGCTTGTTGGGACAAAAAGCATTTTTAGGAAGGACCTGGGAATGCAGAGCATAACAGCATTGACTGCTATGAGGACTCAGAAGTAACATGGAAATGGTTAAAACAGTATTAGCTGAAACAAGATAATAATATTTGAATTTTTTCAATAAAATGGGCCTTAATTTCTTTTATCACACAGATGAGATTATTCAAATGAAGTATTAAACCTAGATGAAAAACTCAGGATATTTAAAATTCCATTTAAGAATGCAGAGAACATACTGAGTGCTATGGGAATTAATTTCTGCGCTGATAGCAGTTAAATAGTCATGCTTGAGCTAGTGTGAAAGGAAATTATTACAACAGAATCAGCAAAGCTATTCAAATATAAGTTAACTGATTTTTTTGATGATTGGGGATCACATGTATAGCCAAAAGTTATCCAAGCCAATGAATGCTGTGATGTTACCCTGAAACTCTTGCGAATACAAATCTTAAAGATAGGCACTCAAAATATTTTTCTCTCTAATAGAAAAATCAACCAATTGCCTGAGACTGTTAAGATGTATCATCCTTTTATTCTTGTACATGTCACACTTGAAGTAATTTCAACTGTAAATAAATAATTCAATAATAAAATATGAATTTTTAATTACCTTTTCAAGAAGTTGCTTGACCAGGCCATCCCATTTCTTAGTTTTTGGATCTAAAGAACCATAGCGCCCATCTGGTACCAATTCAAACACATATTTGAAGCCAAGAATTTTTGAGACTTCATCAATTAAATCCATAGAGTATCCCTCATACCGGTCATTGCCAGTGAAAGTGCCCTTTGGCTCTCGTTCCATTAGATATGGTGCACCCTGTTGCAAGAAGTTTTCAAAAGGTAGCATACATTTTCTATTATAATTCATTTGAATGGACTTAATGTGAATAAGAAACATATGAAACGAATAAGACTTAAAACGAATAAGAAACATATGAAAACCTGCCAAATGTGAAATTGCAGGGGACCACATTCTTATCCTGGGACATGAACGTTTTCTGTCTTCAACAGTTACGAGAAATGCACATGGATATCCTTTTGAAAATTAAAAACACAAAAGCAATAAGCTGATTTATTTGTATTAATAATAAATTTATATTTAAAAAAACATAACAGTCCAGAAAAATAGATAGATAGATAGATGTCTTTATTTCAGGGTGAGATTGAGACTTTGAGTCTCTTCTACCACCTAACCCCTAAATAAGTAATTTAAAAAAGAAAAGGGGTTTATGATTGTGGTCATTGCTAAAACATTGAAAGATTTCAGGCTCAGAAAGGGCTATGTGAACAACTTTTGTCTGAAATTTTATAACCACCTTTATAAGATTCAAATGCAACTGATTCACAAATACTAAAACTGGAAAAAGCTACTCTAAATGCTTCACGTCAACATTTAAATGGTTACATCTTTCAGAGGGACTTATTAGCATGTGAAACATGCATAATAAGCAAATATTATGACTCCGATGTTTTCATATTTGGCAGATTTTTCTCTTAGCAGGTTATCATAACCAAATCAAGAGTGTAGTGATATGAAATGAAATCTCACCAGTCTTGATGAAACAATGAAAGTCTTATTTTGTAAACTTTCAGAAATAATTGTCAACTTTTCAGTTTCTGTGCGTGTATAATTTATCCCACTGCGATAGTCCCAGAAACCAGTCTTTACAAATCCATCCCTATCTAACTCAATTATATCCAAAGGGAAATCAACACGCTTTCCATACACATCAAAGCGGATATGCCCAGTTAACCCAGGACGATCCATCTGAAAATAAAAATGCACATTTTAAAAACCAAGAGATGATTTTCACTCCAACAAAATAGAGATTACCCTTATACTTCCTACAAAATTACCAATTAGTATTACTTACCTAATGTTTTTTATTTTAATTAGGATATGAACTAACAACTACAGCAAATGACTAATACGAAAGGTACAACAATTGAGCAAAAACAAACATTCTCTTAGATAAAAAGACTCGTGATTAATTATGAATGGTATACTTTACTCACAAATTTCATGTAGTTGATAAGCTTATAACCATGTTCCCACTTTTCTGCTGCATCACAAGACAAATGTGAAGTATTTATTGGATGACTTCGATCCATTTCAACCAAAGCTCGAGCAAAAAGATGGACTGCATCATGCATTAGAGCAGTTTCAGTCTATGGAGCCACATGGAATATGACAGGATTAATATGGCAGTTTTATTCAAATATTTATCAAAATATCAGAATTTGAAACTTATGTCATATGGTAGAAGTACAACTTCGAAATCATGCTTACTCTAACAGTATTTGGAGATATATTAATTCGCCTTCCAAACCTCACTTCTTCATACTGCCAATCATGCACAGCATTCTGGAGGCTTGTACTCTGAGGATCTACCATACGAAACCCAGTGATATTTGTACGACCAAAACGGAATTCTTCAACATCAACAGTGTGTAGATCCTGAGGAAAAATATAAAAGAAAATTAATCTTCCGCCATTATAGTCCCAGGTAAGCGCAAGTCCGCAGCTTGCACACACTCATGCAATTTTGAGATTTATCTACACAATACCAACATTTGGATTATCACTTGTGAAGAATATGCATGCAATATATGACAACTTTTTCCCATGAAGAGAAAAAAAGAAGAATTCAAAGGAGTCCATTCTTTAGCTACTAATTGCCAGATTGGTGACTGGTCTCACACCTAGAGAAGTGCTTCAGTGAATCCCTTTCCCCCAGTGTTCCCAGTCTACAGCTAAAACATTTCGCACCATAAAATGCATGAGAAAGTCGAAGTTTACGGCTAGATGATAGGAGTAGTTTGCTGGGGCTCAATTGTGATTAATTGTTGTTTCATACACATTTATTTAGCCTATTCATTTCAAGCATGTCAGCCAATGAATGCAATGCAGCTTTTGCCGTACATTTGACCCTTCAGAACTTTAAAAAAGGTTGTGCTCCCAGTCATTTTAGTAACATTTTATTGGTAGGTAATATGCATAATGCATTCTTATATTATAAATAAAACAGTTTCTGGCATCACTTCGTGGAAAAATCTTCATATTGAAATTGAAAATAAACAACTTGGCTTTCCAACATAAATTTTTTTTATTTTTATTACCTAAGTTTCGTTATGGTATCACATCATCAGATCCATAACAAAACCTAGGGAGTAAAAATAAAAAAAAAATCTATGTGGAAAAGCCAAGTTGTTTATTTTCAATTTCCTCCTACTTATTAATTAAAATGGGATACTGACCATCATAATTTAAGATTTAAGAACAGCCGATGTTCATGGGTTTGTACCAAACACTTATGTGACTATGAGCATCTATTCTTTTATGTATCTTAACTGAGCCTGTGTCTTTGCTCCTCATTTGACGTGCCTTATATCATGTACATACTCCACCCACCTGGTATTTTTGTATTGTGATCTCTGGGCAAATAAAAAGTAATAATAATAATAATAATAATTTGCCATCAATTAATAGAATACACAAACATACCCTGCAATATGCCACAGTGAAAAAGTGTCTTCAGTTTAGCGAATTACAAGGTGTCAGAACAAAATGTTTAATTGGGTATAGTTCTTGCATACAGTTGATGGATTCACTTGTTCCATCAGTTGCATAGCATAATTTTGATTTACCCCCAGCCCTATAACGTTGGATTTGCCTCTGATTGTAGCTTATATTTACCATTATCATGCATTATTTTACTATACATATTAACACCACCATTAATACGTTGACCTTTGAAGCATCGATCTAAATAAATCATGCCTCATTTGTACATATATTTGTATAAATGACATGAGTTATTTTTTAAAGCTAATTTTTCATTTAAACTACAGTTATCATTCTAAGTAACACATTCAAAGTAAGTGAATATTTATTCAAAACATATCCATATGGATTTGTCCAAACTGACAGAATTACTTTGCCGTGCTGGTCCTTCATTAACCAAATGATAAAACATTTACCTGATAGCTTTCTACTGTGAGACCAAATTACCTCTCTCTCACGCATTACACTCATCTACCCTTACCGACCTAGTTGTATCCAACTTACCAATGAATGTAATTGCATATGAGACGGTGTTTCATCAACTCTTGGACCACTTTGCTCTTGACATTGGACTGAGGTTGGATGTCCTTGGCTCTAGTGAGCCTACTTATGTCAGTAAACGATTTTATAATCCTGCAAACATTGAGGAATTCTGGATGTGCTCCACAGAAGAATTGTGGGGGGACCATGACAACACACTTGATATTGATGCTACATTTAATCATTCCCTTAACAAGTTTTTAATGATCTATAACCATGCTTTTCCTTCAAAAACCACTACCTCCAAACAAGGTCATAGAAATGTAAAATTTTCACCCGAGTTGCTTGATATGGGTGCTAGAGTAAGAAATCAACATTTTCAGGGCAAATTTTTAGACTTCTCCCTCCAGAAAAATATTCTTAAAACTTCTTATTCTTCATTATTTTTAAAAAAGAACTTCTTAAACATAACAAACTTAAGATTAATGCATGTGAGAGAAATCACTTCAACCAGTGTATATCAACACCAAGAAATCTTAGCAAAGCTGCATGGAATTTTATTAAACAACAAACAAGCAGTAATGTGAGCCAAAAAAATCCTCCTACTATAAACTTCAATAATATTCCAGTATGAAAACTGTTGCTAATTGCTTCAGTAGTCAATTTTGTCAACTTGGGATAAGTAGTAGCCCACCAATTCACAATATGAAAATCTGTCAAAAATCAATATTCCTCACAACAGTGGACTCCAAAGAATTTTATAAAATCATTACAACTATTGAAAATAAATGGTCTGTAGGGTACAATGGGGTACCTAAGCCAATCATAAAACGGACAACCAAGATTATCTTTCAAACTCTCTCTCTAAAGGCCATTTTCCCCTGAACTTTAAACCTCTTTGATAATTCATATCCATAAAAAAGGATCATACAGTGAATCAGAAAATTATAGGCCAATTACAATCATTTTTGTTTTCTCTAAGATTTTTGAAAATTTACTTTACAATCGAGTTGTTCATTATTTTAGCCTCTTCAATCTTCTACATTTTTCCCAAGATGGCTTTATTCAGGGAGAGTCAACGGTAACTGCAGTCCTCCAACTAATTAATAAAATCATCTGGGGACTCTCTAATCATAAAGAAAGAATTGGTATTCTTTTGACTTATCTAGAGCATTTGATACCATAGACTACAACATACTCTACTATAAATTAATCAGCATTGGATTTAATGGCATTTCTTTATCATGGATCAGATCTTACCTCTCAAATCATAAACAAATGGTCCAGATAAATCTCAAACATAAGTCTGGTGCCAGCACTTTTAGGTCCAGCCTAGTTGAAACAAATTGTGGAGTCCCCTAAGGGTCAGTACTTTTATTTATTATATTCATAAAGGACCTTTACACGTATTTACCCAATAATAAAGTAATATTATATGCTGATGATTTGTATACATTAAGCATGGGAGAGAATTTTACAGATGTTAACATCTCAGCTTGTCATACTCCAACAAACATGTCAAACTGGTGCAGGTAAAATAACTTGCTATTGAGTGAGAATAAATCATGTTTTCTACAATTTCATAGTAAAATTAATCCAACTACCTTCAGTCATCTTCTAAGAGCAGATTCACATAAATCTATTTACCAGTCCAGTTCAACAAAATTTTTGGGACTATCTCTAAGTGAAAATCTTGACTGTTATTCTCATATTGATGAAATAATCAATAAAATGGCCACTGGGACATACATGATCAGGAAACTTGCCCCAGCTCCCTATCTTGAGACTTTGAAACTGGTATGCAATGACAAAATTCATTCCTACTTAACCTATGGAGTTGTCTTCTGGGGAGCTTTAGTGCATCAATGAAGGCATTTTCCATGCAAAAAATGTCTGTAAAAGCAATGGTGAATGCTCCAATGAAGACCCCAGGAATTCCAATATTTAAGGAACTGAACTTAATGACCCAGCCATACATATACAGTACACCCTTCATTGCTCTTTACTTGTAAGAAAGAATCGATGTTTGTTTTTATCAAATTCAACCGTGCATGATCACTTGACACGTGGAAGGGAGAATGTGCACCTGAAAAATCAACCACACTATATCGAAGAAAGGCCCGCATCATGCACCTCACCTATTAATAATAAACAGCCGGTGAACATAAAAAATAAGTCCACTGTCACTGACTTTAAAATTGAAGTTAACAAGGTCTTACTCCTCATGTGTTATTAAAGTATTGATGAATTCTTAGTTGACAAATTGGAATAAGAAAAATGTTTTTTGTGTTCTGTGCAGTAATGTTTTTGCTTATTATTATTACAATTTTATTTCTTTTCCTTACCCTGCTAACCGTGTTCTATGTCATGTTCTTGACCAACAGCACAATAAAGTTATTATTATTATTATTTCCTCACAATGCCATCAAGTAATTCACTCACTTAAATCTTCCAAAACAATTATTTTTAAAACACTGGCAGCAACACAATATTATTTTTACTGTTCTGCTAGGTGACCCTAGCTTCATAAATGAAATAATACCTCTTAAAACAATATTCTGATAAGGTAAGTGAAAAAACTATAATAAAGACTTACAGGTCAAACAGAATGCTTTACAGTTTTAAATTTAAACCATCTGATTTAAAAACAGAGGCATGTCAGATATCTTTAAATGAGCTTTAGTGTGGCAATTGGTATACTCAGAAGAAAACCATTCAAGCATTTTGATAAAAGTCCATCATTTCATCAGGTACCTATGCACTGCCAGATCATACCTACTTACCAAATTAGTTATGACATAGCTTTGGTAATCCTCCATCATTTTCACCTCTTTTGCTTGTCTAAGGATCTCTGCAATTTTGTCAACAGAACAGTCAAGAAGTATATGAGATTCAGATGATGCCTGTATCTGCTTCAGTAGTGGTCTGTAAAATATGCATTCAAAATTTAAATTGATATAAATAAAATTTTAACTCATGGACTTTTCTAAAAATTGTTTGTAATAATATTTTAAAACAATATCAACAAATTTCTTTCTGCTTTCTCACATCGATAAGTAAACATTAAAAAAATAGAGTCCTCTACGCTGAAAAATAAAATTTTAGGAAGTTATATAAAAATGATGAAATTAATGATAAGATATAATGAGTTGAACAAGGACTGATTAATTTGCGGCCTGATTGTACCAATATTTTTAGTTATTTGCAGCCGGTTAGTATTTCATTTTTAATTCTCTAGCAAAGATTTCCATTGGAAGGTTAACTAGAACAAATAGTATTTTTGGAAATAAATAAAACAGAATTATTTCCATACCTATGATCATGGCCTTCTCCAAGCTGTCTCACAGTAATAGGATATTCAGATGGTCCATGTGCTTTCAGAACTTCTTGCAGACGAACTAATCCTTCATTATTTTCATAAATAATTGTGAAAGACTTCCACTGCATAGCTTTCAATAAATCTTTTAAGGCCTACCATTAAATTAAAATATCATATTTATTCAAGATGTTCAAAATTATTCTACATTTATCAGCATGGCATTAATAAACATATCAGGGGCAGTCAAATGAAAACTGAACACCCGCTACAACAACCAATCCATGCACCTACAAGGGCATAATCCAACAGCTTAATGTGCCTGTGAGCTGTCGCTATGCATTATCCTACCACAGCAATGGCAGTTCCGATACTAGCTTCCAGCTTTTGCAGACTTGTGTATTATGGCGGAGGTTTGATTTTCATTCGACTACCACTGGTAGATTAATCAGTAACTAAAGGATAAGTATTGAAAGAAATTGACTGTATTATACTGAGTTGGACAATGTGGATGAGGAGAACTTATAAAAGGTTGTAAGAACAGGGAGCCTGATTTTTTTACATCAACTGTGATAAAATGTAGCAAAGAACAAGGTAGCATTTTACAAACCATCGCAATGAAACAAAAATTAATATCCAGTCAAAATCAAGAATAATAGTTTTTAATTTTTAGTACAAATACAAATTTCTCAACACATACATATACACACTGAGATAAATGAATAGGAGGCTATAAACATCCATGGCACTCTTAGTTTTATTGCATCAAAACATACTTTGCTTAATACTTACACGAGAATATGATTGAGGATATGGGTGTAAGTTCAGTAGGCAGCTGCGGTGGTGTGGCTTTGGATCCCATCGAGTTTCCAAATGCGGGATTTCCAGTGTATCACATGTTGACTGTACAATGCTTGACGTCAAACGTGAACTAGGGCCAAATATTGCAGCCACCCCTTGCTCTGTCATGTTACACACTGAAAATATCACTAGTTAACTCAAGTCCTATTACAGCACTATTTAACTACACGTAAATGTCACACTTGAGATTTTTAATGTATTCAAGCATACAGCAGATTAATAATCTTTAGCTGAGTGCTTACTCAAACAATCATTGCATAACTTTTGGTGGTCCTTTTCAATGAGTTTGCATTGGGTATAAAATGAAAAATCAAATTGAAAACCAATAATATGGAAATAAATGTATGCAAGCTGAACTAGAGATGAACATCTAATAAGAACTCTTGCCTAAGGACACTCTACTACAATTCACTTTTCCTGATATATGCTACAAAGCTGTAATACTATATGCTGTACTTGAAGACCATTGGCCATTTTTTTTCTGTTTCAATTGATGAAACACACTGCTGCCTTGGATACTTGTTTAACTAACTTACCTCGCTTGGCTGTTTGAAAGCTGTCTGACGGGGAAACTTTCTCAATGAGTGGATTCAACCTTCCTCGAGGGAAGAGGTTCCTATCCATGTTGATCCTATCCACTGCATATCGAAATGCCAACTCCAAATCATAGTCATCAGGACCGAATATTCCACCTGTCCCAGGATTAAAGGGTAAGGATAAGTGATTGATGAAACCTATTACAAAGCCTTAAACCCTTAACATGCTACATTTCACTACCCACTTGAATTTTATGTTTTACAAATTTTAGTGGCCTGAGCTATTTATGAATATTACTCAAAATTTCCCTAAAAGGTGGCCAACACAAATATCTAAACTATAAATTCTGTCACTGGATTAAGTTGTTTTTGGCAAAAGGATATTTAGGCCCTAACCACACCACAAAAATTAACCTGAAAGTTGAGCTCACCTTGTATTTTGCTAAATCATGTGAAAATTACATTTCAGATTAGGGAGTCCAGTTCCATTCTCTGGGCCCATGGTTTTCCAATGACCAAAAACGAAGTGGTACCCAAGAAGCCATAGGGCTAGGGTGAAGTTAAGGGTGCCTAGAGGCATCACCCAGTCAAAACAAGGGACTCTACTCAACTCTGACAGTCAACTGCTTAACCAGATAGACTTCCACACTGCATTTAGGCCATGACTCAATAGAGATTTGGTAGAAAATCCTTACCAAAAAGTTCAACATGAATTATATGCCTAGGTAAAGTGAATAGTTTGTGGAATAATAATAATTAATGCAGCTAGTACTTTAAACTATTCTCAGACTAAATTTATATGAATGATCCCAAAATTACATTATGTTAAAATAGAAATTAGTTGTGATATTGTAAGTTACTCACCAGAAAAATAATGACTCCACATTACTAAATGCTTGTCAAGTTATTATGATTATTTTTTAACACAATGCACTTATGCATATCCAATTGATGCTTTGTTTAGGACAGAGTAAGCTTCTAAATAAATTGATTTCTACCTTGGGAGTCAGTTGCACAGGATAACATGTTCATGAGTGTCAATCTTTTAGAATGAAATAGAGTGAAATAAAGGTGAACACTAGACTTAATTAGAATTTGAATTTTTTCATTAACATTAAATTTGCTGAACGAGCTGGTTTGGAAATTGTAACTCCACCCATTTGTATAAAAAACTAAATTTTTTAATTAACAAAATTCTGTTGCTTCAAGTTTAGGTTTTTCATTCCACAACCCTTTACCAGTTAAGATTCTCTCTCTTCTGCTCCTAACGTTACTGAAGTCAAGGCTGCCATAATATGGCATACTTGAACTTAAAGCAGCGCACTTTTAAAGCTCAACATTAATTTAAAGTGGGAAATTTCAGTTTTTCAATATGGACAGAACACTTTAGATTTAAAAATTTCTGTTAATAACATGTGGTCAGTGAAAAAAAAATGATAGAATTTCTTGCCTGAAATATATGATGACAGGTTTTCAAACAGGGTTTTACTCCACTATTATTTATTTGAACCTTGAAATATTGACCTATATATTAGGTAGCTGTTTCATGTAAAGTGCAGTTCCTACTTCAATTCAAATGAAGAAGGACACAATTTAATTTTACAGGCAAAACTTTTCATCGCTAGCACCACTCAATAAAAGTCTGTCAGTTAAAAAGATGTTTTACATGAAAAGCATTTCTCAAATTAAAGGTATTTTTAGTGTAGTTAAAACATTATTTTCTAAACATGCTTTTATTAGAAAAAGAAAATATTTTTCATGAAAAAACCATGCAGCTTTTTTTAATTCACTTGCTTACAGATAAGTTGGCAGCCAAAGAAAACAGTATGGTGATTTACCTTTGCTTAATATAAATGTATTCAAAATAACGTTACAATAGCATTCAAAATTCAAAATAAACAGAAAACTAAATGAAAGAACTGTTTTTTCAATCTTTTATTTACTACAATTATTACAGGAATTAGCAATTCTTAAAGTGATCCACAAAAATCTTTGACTCTCTATCTTAAGAGGAAGACTTTTAACATATGATAGAAATACCTACCTAAGTATATATCTTATGATTATAGTTAAGCGAAAAACTGCAAATAATAATAAATAATCCTTAATTTCATCATCTCTTAGCTCATTTATGAACCCATCTTACGTGTCATTCACACAATTAGTGGAGTATGAATAATTTTGTCAAGAATTCCTATTAACAATGGTTCTAATAAAGGAGTAGAAGTTCTAATTTGAACAATGGCTCAAATTTAGAGGCATAGCCAGAGTGGTGATAGTGGGAACAAATAAAATGCTCACATTGTAAGGCATTTCTTAAATCTAGGAAAACTGAAAAACATCTAGGAAAAATCTAGGAAAGCCTAGGAAGTTCTTTATCATATTTATTCATTCTTGACAGGACACCCAGTAATTCCAAATAATGTTTTTATAAATCTGTGGTAAATTATTTTTTATTTCCAAAATAAATTGTAATGCTCTATACAAAAATAGTGCATAGTTGGCTCAGATGTGATGAGTTCTACAATAATGGCCTTCGAAAGCCAAGAAACGCTGGGAGGGATGAATGAATATGCAGAGAAATCTAAAGAATAACAAATAAAAACTAATTTTTTATCTCGATTATTTTTTAGTAATAATAATAAAAATTTAAAATAGCCCCTCGTAAAACTTCGCATTTTTACTTTAATCAATACGGCAATAAGAATAAACCCTGCTATCCATATCTCACATTCGTCCACATTTATATAAATATAGAAAACATGAGACATTCTATAAAAAGTAATATAATATAAAATTATAACTATTTTACATTATATTTTATTCTATTTCACAATGTCGCGGAAAGAAACCTAAAAGCCTCTACCACCCCATACCTTTCCCCCACCAACCCATCGCGCCGGGTCAATTTTTCTGAAAAGGCTTAGAAAACGGATAAAAAGTCCATCAAAATCTACCACGGATGATTGTTTAGTTTCGCTATTCCACTTTTCCTGCCTGGCTTTTTATCTTCAAGACATTGTATCTCCGAACGGCTTTTCCATCGACTGACTGACAGCTACTGGGACTAAAATGTAAAATCACTCGACTTAAAATTTATTAAAACTTATTTTGTCTCTCATCTGTTTTTATGTGTTCGTATGTAATTTTCGTCGTAAGAGTTATCTTTGACCTAACTTGACCGCTGCCACCAGGAAATTTGCCTAATTGCAACGTAATTGTGTAAATAAAAATAAACAAATAAATAAATAAAAAAAAGATTTACGATTCCTAACAAATTAGGGATAGAGAAAAAATAATTCCAGCCAAATGTTCCAACCCAGCAGCATATTTGCACGGCTTTTCTCCAAGCAAAATGGCTAAATTGAAGATGAGAAGGTAGTTTCCAAGATAGATAGGCCATAGGATAATCAATAATTCCCGAAATTTGAAGTTATGTACCAACGTTCGACAAGCTAAAACTTGGAATCATCGTCTCTCAGAAGAAGAATATTTGTTAACATAAAGCTACGATAACGTAAACGTTACGATAGCACAACGCTACGATAATAATTATAATGTAAAATGATGGCTCCTATTTTTGGACTTCGCACTTCGTTCATACGAATACTCTTTAATGTAGGTATGTGTGAAGCGCATATCGCACTAATGTTTATTTGGGCTAGCGGCTGAATAAATTCCTCTCGCTTCTTCCCCGCGGGGTAGGCTCTTTATCTCTACCGGAAATTGAGAACCTATCCCGATGATAGACCCAAGAGGAATTTAACGTCGGGTAAGCAATGGATCCCCTCCCATGGACTACAACCTTGACGTGATGGAAGGGCTTGTGCGTTACGATGATCCCTAGAGCTGTGCTGGCGGGAGTAATGATAATGGCTCTTGGTAGGGTCACCCATGCAAGAAAGGTCAAAAGTTAGGAGCCAGACGAAAGGTAATCAACGTAGCGTATGTTCCTCGGTGAGGTGGCTGCTAAGGCGTCTGACCCCAATGGGGCGGCCAGTAAGTGATGGTGTCACGTTAAAAACACTATTGAAGAAGGAAACGGGAAACATTTGATAGTGGTGGGAGATTGGAATGGGACGTGAGGCAAAAGACGAGAAAGTGATTAGGTGGGGGGACTACGGTTTAGTAGGTAGGAGGGATGACCGCGGGGAGAAAGCAATTGAATTACGCAGGAGACAGTGGTTAGTCATCACCAAAACTTGGTTTAGACACCACAAAAGACGCAAGTATACATGGAAAATGTCAGGTGACTCAGAATGGTATCACATTGATTATATTCTGGTTAGACACAGGTTTAGGAACAGTGTAATAAATTCGCACACCCTTCCCGGGAGCGGATGCGGACTCCGACCACAAATTAGTTGTTATGAAGTGTAGCGCCGGTTTCAAAGAGGTAAGGCAAGGGCGGCAGGTTAGGGAATGGAAAGTAGAAGCATTAACTGGATTGACAAGAAGGGAGTATCATCAGGCTGTAGAGACAATCGTGATGGAGGGACAGCAGCTGAGAACTATCAATGAAAAATGTAAATACATCAAAAAAAGGATATCGAAAGCCGGAAAAGAAACTGTAGGGACTGTTGATGGGAAAAGGAGAAGGAAACCATGGGTCACGGATGAGATAGATGAGAGAAGGAAAGGAAGAATGTAAACACAGAGTTAGGCAAAATGAAGTACAAAGAGTTAAACAATAAATTGAGGCGGGCAACAAATAAAGCAAAAGAAGCATGGTGGAAGACGCAGTGTGAGGATGTGGAAAGTTTGCAGAGGAAGGGTGAAATTGGTGCGCTGTACAAGAAGGTTAAAACACTATCGGGAAGTAAAAAGGGAAGATCTGTGTCATCAGTTAGAGATAAGTCGGGTGTGATAATAGTGGAAACAGAAAATATCCTAGAGAGATGGAATGAATATATAGGAGAACTGTATCGTAAAAAACTTAGGCTAATAAGCTAGGACATAGAAAGATTCGTAGCATCCATGAGGAAGGAATCTGACCGGAAGACTTTGTGAGATCAGATGCTGTTCAACGTACGATATATGCGGAGTAAATGATTAAAGAGGCATGGGTAGAACTGGAGATAGGTATGAAAGTCGGAGAGGAATTCGTAAAATCAGTTAGGTTTGCTGATGACCAAGCTTTAGTTTTTAAGTCAGAAAAGGAGTTGCAAACATTGCTGAGTGAATCGGATATTCAGTGCCATAGATATGGGATGAGAATCAATATAAATAAAACAAAGAATATGTGATTTTCCAAAAGAAAAAGGCTAAGGTTACCATTATAATAGGAGGGCAAAAGCTAGAGCAGGTGGAACATTATACGTATCAAGGAAGTACTTTGGACCAAAACAGTCAATGTAATTGGGACGTTAAGAGAAGAATTGCACTGTGCAAAGAGGCTTTCACAAGGAGGGAGTCGATGACAGGGACGCTGAGTAAGGGTGTTTATAGAAGGCTCGTCAAAACTTTGGTATGGAGTAATTTACGGCGTGGAAACATGGTCGCTGAAGCAGGAGGATAGACATAGATTGGAGACTTTTGAAATGTGGGCGTGGAGAAGGTGAAGTGGACAGAAAGGTAAACAAACGAAGATGCGCAAGGTATGGTGGACGAGGAGAGGGGATTGTTGGGTGAAATCATAAAGAGGCAGGAAAAATGAATTAAAAGCATATTGATCGGTCGTGGGATGTTGAAGACTGTAATAGAGGGGAGAATAAGCAAACAAGGAAAGGGCAGAAATAGGATAGGGATGTCAAAAGAGATGAAGGAAGGTAGGAAGTACACAGGATGAAGAGGGACTTTTTGTCGAGTAGGATGTTGATTTTTGTTTTTTTAGAGATGTTTGTTTGATAGTTGTGTCCACCCAAAACCTACCTTAACTGGTAGAATACCTAATAAAAAAAGCAATAGATCTTCTAGGTGGCTCGTAGTGATGATCATCGTTTTCCTTAAGACCACGTGGTAGTCAGCTGTTAATTTTCCTTGGATTTTTAACGAGTCTCTTTAATGTCCAGGAGGAAAACAAACCAACGCTTCACACAGGGTCTACCCCGCAAATATTTAGATTGACTTTTTCTAGTCGACGTGGATGGCTGGAGTGGGGCGATGTGCGGCGAGAAAAGTGGTGGGAGTTTTGGACGAGCAACGCGACCCGCGTCAGTTGTCTGCGAGTCCTTAAAGTGCGCGGATCACTGCCAGAGTAAACACCTGTTCGAAAGTCGCGTCACGCATCCATGATGTTCTTTTCAAACATTTTTCAGACGCTCCTAGGAGCAACGATACGCGATCAAATTCTGTGTTATTTTAGAAAAATCGGGTTCAGAAAATGAATCAATGTCCCATAGTTGGTCCCAGGAATGGTTTTCCGTTGGCACAAGATGTTCCGGGAGGGTAGAGAGGAGGTTGAGGACGAGGAACGCCCAGGACATCGCCAAAGTTCGACGAAAATGTGCAAAAAGTGACAGACATACTTAATACCAATCTACACCGGAGAGTCAGTATATTAGCAGAACAATGAAATGTTTCCAAAGTCATAGTGCACCGTCGGACTTCTTTTTTCTCCCAAGAATACAAAGGAGCTTGGAAGACACCATTTTGGAACGCCGGATGACGTCAAAGAGGATGTGACGAGATGCCTGAGCAAGGTTGTCGTGGACAACTTCCCGGAAGTGTACCGCAACTGGCAGAGGCGCTGGAATTGGTGTGTCGATACACAAGGGTGTAATTTGAAGAATTTTATCGTATCCTTGGATATGCAATACATTTTCCCCCGGATTTATGCTACCTATTTATGGGACACACCCTTCAAGTCTCATGCAGTACTTTCAAGACATGCGATGATTTTACTATGGATGCTGCAGTAGGAGTGCAGAAGATATTGTATTCTATTTATGGAATTGAATAATCCTGAAGGGGTTTGGCAAAACTGAGGTATTGCCTTGCTTTTCCAAACTTCAAGGCACACAATTTCATTTGCTTGAGTAATGATACGTACAAACATGATAAATGCAAATGTTCTAATAGAAAACTATGTGGGTACCTAATGCAACAGTTATTCGTCAATTTCATTGATAAATAACAGAAAGTAAATCAACAGTTCCCGAGACATTACATCATGCAGTGATTCTGTGTCTTTCTGGCCAGGAATATTCATTTACATAAGTTCTAAGGACTGGATCATATGTAACTCTTTGGTCCAGAGACATTTCCCTCAACTTGTCCTTCCTCATCCACAGCATGAGTTTGAATACAGGGATTATTTCTATGGAGACACTGAAAAGCTCCACTAATCGCTAATGGCCAACCTCCCCGAGAGAAATGGAATAAAGTAAGATGGCCAAGGATGAAGATAATAGTAGCAGATGTCGTTTATCACCTTCCAAAGCCTTCCTGGCATCATCCTCTTCCAACTGTTTCTCGCCGCCTATTTATCTATGGGTTCATAAAATTTTTCTAAAATCAGAAAATATCTCAACCGTTTGGAAGCGTATGCATGTCTTTTAGTAGTATCACCGCGTTACACCAAGTTTTAAAATTCCATTTCAAGAAATATAATTCATCAATTGATTTGTGACCCTATTCTAGGGGAAAATAACAATAAGCAGTTTTGTCGAAGCCTCTTTACAGAAATATGAATGTTAAAAATTTCAACTTCCGGTCTTGTGGGTAAGCGAAGAGTATTTTTTAGAAATTGTGGCTAAGCGAATTCATTAATCATAAAAAAATTAACTGAAGGAACTTGGAATATTTGGATGTTAATTGCGTATTCTACAACAGTAAACTGAAAATTAATTTTCATCATCATCGCACATAACATTATGGTCGATGTAAAGATAGAAGTCGAAAACCTTGCTAACAGTATACATTACTTGTTGCGGTGGTTAGTACGTTTGGAACGCACGTCAGCTTTTGATCCTTGGAAAACGAACCAATTCAACTACATCGTGATGGGGTTAATGTCTGGGTGACATTTTTGTTAATTGGGCACACTTAACTTTATATTGAGCAAGGGGAAAAGTTTTTTTCGGTGTTTGTAAAAACTTTTTCTTGGCCTCATAGCTGACCAGACAGATTATTTACAAAACCATATGATACATGTAACGAGGACCTGCGCCAGGTGACGCCAAAACGATTCATCATGTCACCGCTACACACACGTAGTTTTAATGGTTCATCTGCGTATTTTCCCCAGAATTGTTTAGAGGTTCCAAAATAAAATACTCTCTTAACTTCCAAAATATTATTAAATTACTAAAACTTTGTAATTTTTACATGGTGAAAATTACAAAGTTTTAATGATTAAACAATCACGGATTTTTCATGAAAAGAAGTCTGGAACTATGCAATGCTAAACCCTTTCTCAATTCTAAGGAAATTATGAAGACACATAAACCATTAGATAAGTTCTGTATGAATGAAAAGCAGGGCCGTGAAGTATTATTTCGTGATTAAAATGCATACCTTACAGGAGAGAAAATACGCTCATTATTAGCAACAAAGATTATCACCAAAAAATTTCAGAAAGGTTGGATTGCGATATGCTCAGGTTTCGATAACGATTAGATTTCTATGAAAACGGCACGAAGAACTTAAAATAGCCGGGGGGATGATATAATGTTAAATCCAGTTTCTTAAGGCGTAAATTACTCTTTACAGTCTAATTCGCACTTTTTCTGTAATAACATCGCAATCGTGGCATTATGACATAAAATGGCAGTAAAATCCATTAACATACAGTTCTGGAGAATATCTATGAAATTTAACTCGGAAGCCTTCGGTCTACAAATGCATTCTGGTCTCATCGGTATATCATAGTAGACTATATTAAATAAATACTGCGTTCTTTATCGATTCTCTACCCTTTTTAAAAATACCATGTAGGACAAGCCGATTGCCCTGGCCAACATGAAAGGAATTGCTTATCACGGAGCAAGATTTTATTCTTTCCAAAATAAAACTCAAGTCGCCCAATTTATAGATATAGGTCAGCCTCCATCTTTTTTGCTTACCGGATACCTGCTTAAGAAAACACAAACCCATATCTGAACAAATCTCCCGCAAGGGTATTCAAAATAATATTCTGTTGTCTAATTCATACGTTTTAGTTTTCACAAGAGGGGTCGGACCCATCAAAGAGAGATGTCAAACTCAGTACTTCCGTTATTAGCAGAATAAAATAATCATCAGTTTAGTAGCAGAAAAGAAAACCATACGGAGGTTCACAGTACAAAATATTCTATTGAATCCTAATAAATGCGAAAAAACTAGTTTGGAGATCAAATTAAATCAGTTTCATTAAATAATTACACGGACTACATAACATTATATTCAAGACAAGCGTAAAAATTCCACTACTATGAACTACTAGGAGTGGCAACTGAAAAAAAACTACCGAAGGACTACATACACAGCTTTTGTTATGAGTAATTCTTTGCATACTCGCCTATGTGCACTACATCTGGAAGTCCTGGAGTCAACTCAAAGGCACCATAAAGCACAAATATAAATAAATAAATCTTCATAGTTAGGATTTCACACTGGATCGGTGGTCAACAAAGAATTTTTGCATTCGAAGCACACTGCTTTTCAAAGCAAAACATTCCACTCTGCCATAATATGAAATCTACGGAATAACAGCGTCACAATTTTGGCTACGAAGACGAACGAAAACGTATCTTAAAATAACTGCAGTCTCCCGAGTCGCCCTAACGGCCACTTCAAGCAGCGCCTGTTATTTTGGTTCAACTCCGTTTTATTCTGCCGCGCATTCAAATCCATTGAAGTCCGCGGAGCAGTCTCAATCTTGTCATTACTTTCGAATTCTTTAGTCAGATAACTTCATTGAAGTTCAACAGTCGCCAATTCCTTCTCCGCGACGTCATCCTCTTCTCTTGCAAGCCACCGCCTCGGACGCGGTCGCCTGTGGCAATGAGATACAGATTTTGTCTTTGAGACTGTTAAGTGTCAATACTAATTTTTTTAGAATGATTCCGCAGTATATCACACCTCATGAGTGATCAGTTTACAAGTGCTATTTTAAACCTAGGTACATCTTTTTTCGGCGAAGGCCACCCAGGCTCTAAAAATAAGATCAGCACATAAACATTCCGGTTTTTCGTTAGTACGCGTACATAACGCGATTTCCATTCAATGGATGTTTCGCCCCTCAGGGTTTTGTATGGCCATAGTAATTGGCACGACGCGTCTTCGGCATTAGGCGCTTGGGCGTGTCATTTGGAAGAAGGTACACGATACAACTAGGCAACCACGAGGTTTTTCAAAGGGCCCCGGACTTTTTGAATAGTGGCTATTTTTTAACCCGCTTGGAGGTGTTGCGTCCACGGAAACTTCCCCAATAGCCGCCTTTAACCGCTTTGCTGTCACGGCCGTTTATGTAAAGGGGTGTTCATGGAGTGCGGTGAACAATCGGAATGAGCTCTTAGAAGGAGGAGCGCTGTTCTTTAACATTCTGCGTGGAACTTTGCCAATCTTTTGAATTGATTACAATGGCTTTTGGTGAGGAAGCTGGGAAACGTACCTCGTGTTATGAGAGATTTAACTGGTTCCGAAAGGGGCGGCAATCAGTGGAAGACGATGAGCGTCACGGAAGACCATCAACGTCGGCTGATGACCCCCCACATCGAAAAAGCATACGACCTTGTTCGTGCAAATCGATATTTGACTGCCATGAACTTGCAGAAGGTTGTGGCATCTCGATTGGTTCGTGCTATGAAATCCTGACTGAAAAATTGAGGATGCATTGAGTAGCCTCCGAATTCGTGACCCGCATGATGACGGCAGACCAGAAAAAAACATCGACTTCAAGCCTGTCAGAAACTCTTTGATCGAGCTTAGAGGATTGAAACCTTCTTGTCCAGGATTATAATGAGGTGATAAGTCATGGATTTGTAGATATGATATTTAAACAAAAGTTCAATCTTCACAATGGATAGATGAAGCATTCCCCCGACCCAAAAAGGTTTGACAAGATAGCTCGAATATCAAGGTGATATTGACTGTTTTTGTCGATGCAAAGGGGTTTGTACATCAGATACCAAACAAAAGTACACCAATGCCAACCTAGAGGTCAGACAGTCAACACGGAGTACTACCGGTTATGAAACGCTTAAGAGACAGAATCAGGCGAAAACGGCGCGAACTTTGGAGGAGCGGAGAGTGGTTTTTTCACCACGACAACGCCCGTGCCGGCTCGTTCGTGTCTCAGAACTCATAAATTAGAATCCAAAAACAATACCGCTGTGCTTTCCCACCAACTCTACTCACCAGACCTAGCCCTATGTGACTTTTCCCAAACAAAAAGATTGGCTACCATTCCAGATATGGAGAAACATTCAGCTGAGGAGCTTAGGAGCATTCCAGGACTGTTTCGAAAAGTGGAAACAATTGGGATAAGTGTATACGTTGGGGAGGAGACTACCTTGAAGGGGACCCTGACCAATAGTTTGTAAGTGAAGTATTTTTGTAATAAAAAGTTTGGAAAATTTGAACAGGCCTCATTCTAGTAGTAGTCTGACGAGGACACGAAGGAATGAAATCCATTGTAGGTCACAGATGGCCTTAGCAACCTCAAATGAATCACATGAGCTGCTACTTTATACAAATAAAGACAAAGCACAGAAATTTTCATTATTTTCCAATGTCTCTTACCTATATTTTGCATTACCTAATATTTTTATTTAGAATATGGCAACCTGGGAGTTATAAGTACACCATATCCCTCATTCCATCAGTAAGGCTATCGGTTTTTATAGACCTTTAGATCTAGCTTGTGGTTTCTGATAAAGTGATTTTTTCCATTCTCTTGCAGGTCAATTAAAAAATATGGAGATCATATGCCTTTAGACATATGATCCTGCCTAATTTGGTTTATTAGGTGCACATGATGGCATGATCAACTAGTAGGCAGAGAATTTGGTGACTGAATAGAAGGTTACATGTTAAAAACCAGAAGACACGCAGTGTCTTAACACCCACATCTAAACACATTCATTATTACTTCAATACAATCATTGATTGACTATATCCATCCAATTTTCTCTATTCAACACTAAATCATTGTCATCCTATATTTTTTCAATCTTATATCTCTGTTTATTTGGATTTTATCTGTTTTCCTGATATTCCCCCTTCAATAATGCTCTTAAAAATCTGTTGTCTCAGGCTGTGCCCTATCTATATGATGCTTTTTATCCATATCATGTCCCATACTGCCTTTTTCCTTCTAACTCATCATTTCTATTCCTCATCTCTAAATTTATTTGTCTGCCTGAACTTTAGTTATCCACCTCCAGAACCATGCTTCATAGGTCCCCATTCTTCTCTCACCTGCTTTTCTGATGATCTAAATCTTTGCTCAATGGGCTACCGTACACTATACATACTGCTCTGTTGTTTCATACTATACAAGTATCTTCTACCAACATGGTAGTGCCCCTTCATTATTAACTCCTTTTTAACTTGATCTATAATAAAACTTAATATTTTCTGAGCTTCTACCTTCCCATTTTATGCTGTTTCTGAGGTAGGTGAAAGATTCAACTTATTCCCCTTTATCTGCTATTGACTTTATCTATGCCTACAGTATTGACGCTCTTGACTATTGTAGCTCTGTTCTAAGATGCTGTTCATTAATGTGCTTTTTGAAAGAGTTAACTTCAATGAAGTAACATTTATTAGGATGAAAAGAATGCCACCTTCTAAACTCGAAAAAGAAATTGTGTAATTGCTTGTGTAAAATATGAACCATGAAAGAATGTGATTTTTATTAGAAATATTTCCAAGAAGAGTAATAATAGCTGGTGGATATTGTTCAAAAGAGCACTCCAAGTGATTGCCAAACTATACCTGTGACCACCATGACTGATAGAAAATAATCACCGCATAGGCAGTGCAGTGATTGTTTCCCATCAGCTCAGGTGCCTATTACTTCAAAACACATTCAGAATAACAATACTAATGGATATATTTGATAGCCATAATTAGCATATTTGTTTGGAAAAAAACAATTAGATTTGGAAGGTGAAGTCTTATATGTTGCTTCTAACTCAAACAATTGAAGTACATACTGAGTTGTACAAACAATATAATTCCCCTGCATGCACATTTGCTCGCACCACACATACAAATTCTCAAGCAACTTTGTGGTTACTTCAATGATTTTTTACTTGTTTTCCATGAGTCATTTATTAGAATTATTTACTGCACATTATCAAGGCAAAACAGAGCACTTGTGCAATCAATAATATGTCAATGAAGTAAAAATATAAAAAAGGAGCTTACTACTAATACAGATCTAAATATTGAATGAAAAATATATGAGATACAAAGAACTAGTGAGTTCTCAACATAACATTTGGATATATGGACAACAAATGAAATTTTTAGAAACTTCAATGTGGTTCATATTAGAGTGATCATTTTTTCTGGAAATTCTGCTTACTGTAGTGGGCATTCATGAAACCAGCTCTCAATGACTGGCAACCAAAGATACGCAAGGGCATAGAGAGTTTTGCTTTGGTCCATAAATGGAAGGAATTATCACCAACAAGGAAAAAGGTCAAAACTCTGGAAAGGGAGTTCGGCATTTTTCAAGACTTATTATTGAAATTCTTTCTTAAAAGATTGTTATGCCCCTCACATATAATGAGGTGGTCATACTCTAATGGAAATTTACTCTGAGTAATAGATGATTTTCAGTACATGGGGAAGATGGATACCTTTGTATCCATCCTGATGTAGAGTTGGATACTGGATTTTGTGTTTTGTTAAGAGTCACAAAATATTAACTTAATGGCTGTGTCCATCCAAAAACCTACCTTAACCTGTATATTACCTAATAATAACAATAATAATTCCTTGGAAGATAATAATATATTAGCTTTTCATTATAGTCTTTATGGAACAACCTACTACAAATTTTATAATATGAATATTCAAGGGGCCATCTTTTGAAGACATTCCAACGTAAACATTGTCTTATGAGATTGCTTTCAATTATGTACACCATATGCACCATACAAAAGAATGCAAAACTATGTACATCATAAAAAAGTTTTCAGTAGAGGTAATTTTCATTCTGTACATATCAAGCAGAAGTCATTAACTTCTCTATACATGTATCTTAAGATAATAAATAGTATGGAAGAAAGAGAAGATATATACAATCTGAGAGTATTAGCCAAGCTATTACTTCTGAAGTGGCAACTAATCTGCCAACATGGCATTTGCTCTGTTAGGCTAACCAACAAAAATGTTCCTCATGGTGTCCTACAAAATTAGGAGAGTTGTAGGATGCATAGAGACAACATGCTGGGAATATTATGCCTAATCAGGGAAGTAATACTAATGTTACATAATATTTCATTAGAAGAGAATTCTATGCATGATGATCTCTCCATAGTGCATGTTGCTAATGAAAGCTTTGTATATGTGGCGGTTCATTTGTTGATGTAGCAGTTCATTTGTTTGTGCGATTCTGGGGTGTGCCGCGAGGTGTCACCCTAGGCATGACCCACGAGGAGGCATTTTGACCCACGCGGGACCAGTCACGCCTCAACTCCCGCCGAGCGTTCATCCCTCTTGTGCACGTTGCGCCCATGGCATATATCTTTCCGTGTTGACCTTGGTCTGTTATCCACAGCACTCGGAATAAATCTGCTGTTCATTCAAATGCTTTATATGTGCTTTATTAGTATTTCCTAGCACCGCCTGCGCTAAAATAATTTCCAGCACTCCCACACCATCCATATAATTTTACTATCTAGTTGCCACAAGTTCAGTGATAACATGTTCTGACATACTTCCCAGTTTGCTCTTTTTAGAGAAAATTTTATTGAAGTTTTAATTCCTTCGTTTATGAAATTTGAAACTTTATCAAGTTATGATCTGTTAATTTTATAAATTTCAACATGCCAATTTGTAATTTCTTTAACTGCTTTGACATTTGCAAAGGTTAGATCAATATTTGACTTGCCACAAGGCCTTTAGAAAGTTAGCTGTTCTCCAGGTCCATATAATATAAACATGTCTTCTTTGTTCAAAATTTTTTCTATTTCCCCCCATTATTCCATATATTTATTGAACCAAAGTTCCTTTTTTCCATTTGAGCCCATACTAATAATCAATTTTTCGTTTCTGAAGGTTTTTACAATATTTATGATGATTCACCAAGCCTTTGACTTCAATACTTGGTGGAAAGTATGCACTTACCATTTCAGACGTCTCTGCTACAGCGATATATTGTCTGTTGAATGTTGTCAACTGTAGAACATTGGTGGATTCATTGAAGATGATAACTACGGTCAAAAATTTGTGCTTAGTATTTGTGGGGGTTATATTGGTAGAAAAGCCCATTCCGTGGATTTTCAAGTTGCCTTGTATTCCTGATCTCACCATATATTGTTCTTGAACTAGGACAAAATTATGTTCATCTTTCAGGAATCTCACTTCAGCTAAGGGTACCTTTGCTCTTTGTATGTTAACTTGCCCTATTTTAAGCATAAGGCTCTCATCCCTAGTTAATTCCTTTTATAAGAGGTTCTAGGCATCTTTTGTGGATTGGGCAATCAGTATCCATGGCTTTGTTGGAGTAATTTTCCATTCTCTTTCTTCTACAATTTATGCACTGCGCATCTTCATCCTTCTTAGGGCAGTCATTAAGTCTGAGCTCATCGAAGCAGTGCTCTTCATTCTTTCAGTCTTTGGCCATATGTCCCAACCCTTGACACTTAAAGCCCCAAAAAACTTTTATAAGGTCACTCATTTTGTAGCTGTCATATTCAATCAATTCTACCATGTGTTTTAATTTTTTTTCTAGTGTTTGGGTCCACTTCTACCACCCATTTAACAAGGACATCCCTTTTTCCAAATTTGAAAAGAATTTTTACATTTACCTCTTTCTCAATTCATTCTGATTTTGTATAGCTTCCAAGAGCGCTTCCTCGGCCACCGAGGTCATAACTACATATAATGCCATGCGAGGGTTTCTACACTTTGGTTTTCATTACAAGCCTTTTCTTCAGGAAGATTTTACATTTGCTTAATTTTTCTTAGATTCCTGGTTCATCTGACTCAATACACACTCCCTTGTTATCGATTCTCACCAGCTTGGTTACCCTAAGGCAAATTTTCCTTGGCTGGACTTATTTTATCAACTCTTCTTTTGTCCCATCATTGGGCTCAATCTTGGACTAGTTGCCAGGATAGATAAGTACCAAGTGAAATGTTGGTGGTTGGTGAAATGGACCATCTTATTTCCTGGCACTTTAATTTCGGCTGCTGTGTTTTCACTGGCCATGATTTGGACAAATGACTGTCCTAATCCAGAGGTTGTTTGTTTGTGTAGCGACTATTTCTTCTTTTATTATTGCTTTTACCTTGCATTTTACAGGTAATCATGTCATTAGGATCACATGTATCTACTCACCCTAAGGGACAATGAGTGATCCTGAGGCCATACCTTTATCACTAATAATTAGACAATGCCAGCGGCGGAGTAATCGGCCACTTTGGGTGTCCACTTACTGGATGGATGGGGAGCATCACCACAGTGTCTGGGTGGTGCATTCCTGCTGAACTCAACCCAGCAAATCAAACAAGACCTATGTTTGGCTGGGCTCGTACGTCCCAAGATATGCTTGGTTGACATACTTGCGGTTGTAACAGAGCATATGAGAGAGCATGAATTGGTCAATTCAGTCAGCATTTACTTGAGTTCACAAGAGGTGCTTATCCAGAAATGCTAATAAAGCACATATAAAGCGTTTGAATGAACAGCAGATTTATTCCGAGTGCTGTGGATAACAGACCAAGGTCAACACGGAAAGATATATGCCATGGGCGCAACGTGCACAAGAGGGATGAACGCTCGGCGGGAGTTGAGGCGTGACTGGTCCCGCGTGGGTCAAAATGCCTCCTCGTGGGTCATGCCTAGGGTGACACCTCGCGGCACACCCCAGAATCGCACAAACAAATGAACTGCTACATCAACAAATGAACCGCCACAGTATAAAATGAAATATTTACATAAGCTGCTCTTGCAATAATAAACATTATTATAATTCACTTTAAAACATGGGCACTTTTGCTTTATATTAATATTTTTTATGATACCTGTCGTGGTATGTCATCATCTAATGATAAATAAAGATTAAGATTATGATTACTTTTACTATAAATGCAAGAAAATTAAACTGTAAAAACCTTTGAAAATGTTCTCCATCTCTTAAAGTGTCAGGTAATTCTCGGTCGACAGCCTCAGGCAAAACATATGCAATTAAAGCCAAGATGAATGACAGCATACTCAAGGAAACAATGAAGAACTTCACATTCTTCATGGTCTGCAAAAAGATCATCATCACCACCAGTTACATTTAAAGCTGTTAAAAGAGGCCCTATGACCTACTTTTATTACCAAATCATGGCATACAGGGGATGACATCATATGAAAATAAAATTAAATAGATTCCATGACTACTCATGTCCTTTTTATACCTATACACAAAAAGTTATGCATTTAATATCAAAATAACCACTCATTTTAATTAAAGTATGTAGATCATATATTAGGTATAGTTAGAAGAACTAAATTATGCTCATTTACGGAGTATATTTGAATACAACATATTCTGATGAGCTGTTGAGCCTAATCATTGGAAGAACCAAGTTAGCACATTCAACTTTATTATAGCTATCATATACTGAACATACCCCACCACAATAATCAACCTGTAGGTTGGTATGATAGTTTAAGGTAGAAATCCCAGCACTTAACCCTATTTCAAGAGAAATTAATGTATTCAGGGTAGAGGGGTCAGTTTCTTGGGACACTTTTGGTTTCTGAGGATTCCTAGGATCAACTGATGTCTAGAAACTAACTCAGATAGAGTAAAGTGATGATTTCCTTAGGCATCACCTGGATTTGATCCTAGGTCCTCCATTTAACTTCCAAATGCTCTGCTAACCAAGCTACACATCACAAATGCTAAGATCGTTTGATAAACTACATATATTTTTCATGGAGTTCTCATTCTGGGTAGGGAATTTAAAAAAGGTGATTTAAAAATCTGAAGTCAAAATAGGAGTCAAATCCCTTTTACTATATACTATACTTCACTCCACAGTATCCTTTCCTTGCATACCTCCTTCATCTAATTCATATTCATATGTTGCTTTACACACACTATTCTGTTCCTCAGACTTCTAATACCCCGTCCCTTGAAGTCTCTTTGATTTCATTCATTGTTCTCTCACGTGTCTGTTCGGCCAGTTGACTCTGATCCATTGCCTCAGTATAACCAAACCAGCAAAGCATCCTTTGTACTTACTTGCCAGTGTATCCCGTCCACAATTTTTCATAATCAATTCAGTCATCACCCCAACTCTCCTATTATCACCACAAACCTTCTCAAGTGCCCAATAATCATCACATTTAAAAATTTATATCATATCCACCGAATGCAGACTACAAACATTTATGTTTCTCATGGCATACCCAATTATCAATCCCAATTAATAATGGGATAAGAGTACACATTAATGAACCCCTATTTTTGCTACCTTAAACTTTCTCCTCCCATGCGCTAATATATTAATACCATGGCTTGCAAATTTCAAAGACTCATAGACCTGTCCTTGAAGGAACATTGATGACTTATCCCGGTAGATTCATTCATGGCAGATAGTCTGGAGGGAATGCACAAGAGGAAAGTCAACCCCCACAGTAACTGTTCCCCAGTGAGGTGGCTGCAAAGGCAGCTGACCCTAGTAATGGTAACACATACAACTGTATACAACACTTTCGAGGAAGACAAGGGGAAACCAAATGAATTATTTTTCCATGAAAATAATAATAGCAGTATTATTTGGAGAATAAATCCTGGCAAATATGGGAATAAGATCAATGGCCCAAGTATTATGCTCAGCAGTGGGGGAGGTAGGTCATTGAAGTCATCAAAATACAAAATTCTTGCACAAATAAGCTAAGAACAGTGGAAAAAAGACTAAGAAGAAGATTGAAACTGTTTAGATAGGGACATTACATGCTAGGGTGATATTAAGGCCAGGAGAGGAAATGCAAACAGAAATGAAGAGAGGAAGTACGAATAAGTTAGGTTTGTGCAAGGTGAAATGGAGAAACAGCAGCAGCTCACATATTGACATATTGGGAAGCACTCTTACACAAGAGATGTGTTCATGGCATTTGAAAATGTGTGTGCTTCAATGAGAATAACACCTTTAAACACTGGAGGAGGAACTTTATCCAGACCAATGAAAGAAAGGTCACGTTTTAAGAATGAATGACAGTCAAAACCAAACTAATGTATGATACAAGGATAGATAGTTTGTGATTAAAGAGTTGTTCCAGAAAGTCATGGTTGAATATGACCAAAGAGAATCTCAAGGCAAGGAATACTAAGAGGTTGAGGAACAGATGGGTATACTTCAATATCGAGCAATTTTCAAATGTGAAAGAGGAGCAAAGAGTATGCAAGGATAAAGGCAGTATGGATGAAAATAGCATGTAACATAGTGAGCCTATGGCCAATTTTTCTGAAACCACTTGTTTTTGCTTTGCCTACTCTGAAAAGCAATGGCATGGTGGACACATGCATTAACTTTGATGGAATTGAAAATGATGATTTACTCACACTTCTGCTGATAAAAGTAACAATCATTGCTCCAATATTGTAAGCTGCATATGCAATTCCAATCCCAGATCCTCGTATGATTGTAGGCAGTATACGGCTAGTGTACACACATGTGGACACATAGGCATTTGTCACCAGGAAATATGTGATAAAAGAGAGAATGATAGTCATGACGGTGTCTTCTTCCTCTATGCCTATAGGTAGTATAGAGAATATCAGGCGTGAAATTATTATTGCTGTTCAATAAAATATGACCAAATTTTTTCATTAGTATAATTTATTGAGCTGAATTTTAATATTTTTTGTATTGTTAGCTGATTAAGTATTGCATATGTAGTACAAATTTCATTCACTTGACTCCAATACTGCATCAGCAGTAGCTCTCGCAAGTTGTAACATGTTCAATTTTCTTACAGCAACAATGGAGGTATTCAATGACACAGCATTGAAATTTTGCTTTCACCTGAACAAATCATTAGACAAGTCCTACTACATGAGGCTTATAGAGAGTTTTTTCTTCCCTATAGAACAATGTCAAAAAGGAAGGTAGAACGTGAGCTCCAGGCAATGCTCTCACAGAATCAAACATTAATACTGCAGCTGCCATTGTGAGAGAAGATCATCAAATAATGTCAAGAGTACTATCAGAAATACAGATGTTATCACGAGGTGCCAACTACATGCTGGTCACAGAAAAACTGCACATGAGATGTACTTGTGCATGGTGGGTTCCATGAAATCCTGATTATCTAACAAAAGTCTATGTGAATTGTGTTCCTAAATCACTCTCTATTCCAGACCTAGGATAATATGACATTTTCCTGTTCCCCAAGGTGATGAAGAGCTTTCATGGAAAGCATTCTTCATCATCAGAAGCAGGTATAAGTGAAATTAATATGTTTCACATGCAACAGCTGCTGCTGATACGCAATACTGGAGTCAAATCTATAAAAATTACACTACATCTATATTATACATTAAGCTAGCACTGGAATCAAAAATGCAATTGTTTCACAATAAATCATGCACATTTCATTAAAATTATATTATTTTACATCAAAAAAGCATCTTAAAGCATGAAGGGCAGATGGCGAATAAGGGTGAAAAACCCACTTAAGTCCTAAGTAATAATTCCATACTAATCAAATGCCAAATAAACCTAAAAACCAACTTATGATTTAATGGTGAACAAGATGTTAGTATCAAAAGTAAATGTTATTCTAATGTTACATAAATTCATGTCAAATACTGCAACTAACATAATAATTTTTCCACCCTGTGATTTTGCAATCATGTTCGACAGACAGTTTAAGGCAGAATTTTCTGAACATACTCGTACAAGGGAATTAACACAAGTATTGCATTTCATTTTCCATATTTAAAAAATATACATTAAAAATTAATATAAAAGTAATCCCCATCTATTTAGTTTACCATGACGTCAGCAAAGTATAAGAGAATGTTATTTTGATGATACTAACAATGTCTTAATGTTCAGCTTATATTCATGTCAACATTCATTCACCTCCTCCTGCACACAATATGCTATCAACCTTGTCCTCTTTTATCGCAGGTTTTGATAATTTAATGTAATTTAAACAGGTTTACAGATTTTTTGCTCACATATAGTTTTTGTATATTCTTTGGGTTTCGAAGCCAACAATATTGTATGCATAATTTTATGCTAATCGTATTTTACAGAGAAATATATTCTACGATAGAATCTATGAGGTATTGACTGGTAAAGCCATTGATTACAAATATAATAGCCAATGAAGTGTTTTTACCAATACAGCCACTTTACAGTATACTGGTTCATGAAATGGCCATCGGAGAGGAGGAAGTATTTGCCTTTTGGATTAGAGGAAGGTAACCATGTCAAAGCACAGTCCGTGATCAAGCGATGCTTGTTGAGAACTTTGAGGAAGGGAAAGCATTACACCAGTTGATTTGTGACGGTGGAGAATGGGTCTTAATTGGTTTTGGAAGGAGGTTGGGTAGGAGAGTCAAAGGGGATAGTGACCTTGACATGTCAATGAATTGTAAATTAGTGCATGCATTCATTTATTTGTTAGAGTGAATTTCGATACTATGCCAAAAAGGTCACTTTTAATGAAACCTGGTGCATTAGTCATGATCTTTCCAAAGAATATACTAACTGAAGACTTTCACATGTTTAGTTCATAGTTTTCTGTAGATTTGAATCAAGTAAGGCTTAAGGATATGATGTGGTGTCCTGTTTCAAATCTATACACATGTGTGGCCATTTTCAAAATGAACTAAGTGTTCTTTGAACCTGACAGGAATCTTTCATTATATTTTCCTAAGTAGGGCACTAAGTTCTCCATTTTAATTGATAAATTCCAGATTTCTTCAGTGGTGCCATTTTGTCCTCAGGATTTCTCAGTGACTTGCAAAGTGTGCTCTCATTCATGAATGCCAAGTGTATGTCAACGCTTTTAAACTTCTTTCCAGGACTAGTAGTTTTCGGTACTTGAGACAGAAATGCTGTGTGTGCATACTTAGGTGGTATTGTAGCCATACATTGTGGATGTGGTGTACTTGTTGGTCAATTTAATTTGTTCATGGAGTATTCTCTTTAGGGACATGCTAGTTCAGAGGATGGAGAGTTAAGTGACTGACTGTAAGGCCCAAGTTCAAGTCTGGGTGATGCCTCTTGGCACACTCAGACCCACCAAAGTTGTGTGATTTTTAACTGTGATAAATCAACTTAGTGTGCTTAATTATCTTACTTGAAGAGCAACTTCTGCAACAGCTAAAATAATTTACTTAGGGAGTCCATTATGGTATTATATGAAATTTGGAAAAAGCCATCATTTAATCAGTTCATTAATATATAACAACAGAATTGAAAATATGTATCTTTTTACCTATGGAATGCATGTCAAGCTATTTTTTAAGCATGGAAATTTCAAAGTACTATTTATTTGTAGAATGCCATTGGATAATGATATGAATTGTGTACATAATCTCTTTTTAATAATTGAAAATAATGTAAAAATAACATCCATCACTAGGTAATTTATGAGACCTTTTTCATTTCACATAACCGACTCAGATTAGTTATTAATGTCATAGAAAATAGTTCCACGTTTTCAGGTCAATTAAATCCCATGCATTTACATATTTCCCAGTTGGGAGACATCCTGGGATGGAAAATTTAATACTTACTATAGACAAAAATGAGCAGGAAAAGGTTTACAAGACCATAAGACATCATCGAAACACCAGTTAATTTACAGTGGCCAAATTTTAACTGGAAAAATATTGAGCAGACAACACTAAAAAGCTCTGTGACACCTGTGGGAAAAATGTAAAAAGATGATTCAATAAAAAAATGTTCATTTCCAAAATAAGAATTCATAAAAACACCAAATTATGAGTTACATGCCACAAAGATTCTTAATGGATTAGTAACAAAAGTAAGAGATGTTGTCCTCTCCCACTTCTTAAATCTTTATGAAAGTACTATTCTTGTGACATGCACATAAAAGGATAAAAACACCAGCCTTGAAGATGTTACCTTGTGGAATTCAACTCAGAGAAGTCAAATGTAATTTATTTATAATAGTGTTAAGTTCAAAGTTAAACTGCGGCAAAATTATTAACACTTGAGTTAAGTCATAGCTAACGTTTAAGTTAATTCTCAAGTAAATTAAATTAACATCTTTCATTTCTAAAAGTAAAGAATGAACGATTATAGTATTTGTCAAACGGGTACATTTCTCTATATAAGGTAATCTTGTTTGAAGTTTGAGTCTTCTTTTTCTCTCTCCTTTTGCCTAATATTAATACCAGCATAAAATTATTCTAGAGAATCTCCTTTTACCTGGTGAGTAAGCTTTTAAGGATAATTTTTTATTTTAAGTTTTTCTAAAAAATCCATTAGATTAAAAATTTTATAGAAAAATACAACAATTAGTTAAATGGTCCTTGAAACATTTATTTTTAAACTTAGCATATTAATGTGTAATAAAATCGCTATCAGTCTGAAAAGTACACTTCCTTAGGATAAATTATTTATATTTTTAAAGCGTTCCTGACCTTATATCTGAGTCAGAATGGATTTATCAACCTAGATTAATATTCACTATGGCAAAATATATCACACAAGTTATTCCAATTCTCATCAAAAGCAGCAAATAATTCCATAGCTTTCTAGTGATAGAAACTAATACATTTTGGAAAGAAATAAATATGTACTGCTAAATGGAGTACATGAGGTCCATGGCTATCTTAATGGACACCACATTCTTAGTTATAATTTACAAAAATACTTTTTGGTTTGTTGAGCCAACATTTAATTTCCATCTTGATAGCCAAATGAAAACATGAAATAGAAATAATTGATTAATAATTGGGATTCAATCGCAGAGCTTGAGAAATGAGCTCATGCTTCACAAGTTGTTCAGAACTTGAAAAAATATATCCAAAGAAGCACTTCTTTGTTATAAAAAAATCAAAGCTCATTCCATACAGGTCAAAAACTGTTTCTATTTCAGAAATGTGGAGTATTTACTAGGAATTTCATTGAGAGGCCTTTTTTCCTAAATGTACTTCAAACAGCACAATTGAACAATAAAAATATTACAATATTTTGCTGTAGCATGGCTTGGAGATAAAATCTGCAAGTATGCCCTAATATCAAAATGTGTGACAAGTGATTTTTCAGAGCTATCTTAAGTTTTACCAATAGAATTACTTGAGTACAATGAAGCAATATGAATATGAAATTTAGTTGTTGAGAGATAATAAAGGCTGCAAAAATCTTACATCTTAAGTTTTGGACTTCATGGGGCACACAAGCATACAATTTTAAAATATCTCTAAATTGAAAGTGGTAGTTTTAGGAAAGGCGACCGACAGCTAAGGTCATTTGCGCCATTAGGGATGGATGGGAAAGGAAGGGTGGAGAGAAACCTGGCATCAGCATTAGCCTACTCTTGTCGAAAGGAGCCAAGGGGTCCGCAGTTTAACATCCAATCCAACGGGCGTTATGCTCACTCAAAGCACTCTCAACAAAGCATCTCAAGTAGGCATTGGGATACCACTGAAAAATATCTGCCGCCTCCGGGATTCAAACCCGGGCCCTCTCAGTGGAAAGCCTGTATGTTAGCCACTCCACCATCCCAATCCCCATTTAAAAATAAAAAATAAAAATCATACTCATCTTATTAAAGTCTATGCTAAATCAGATGATTCCCTGCTACATTTCCTATTTCTATTTGATTAAATGTCTACACACAAATATGTGCTAATTAAAAAAAAAATTACTTACCCATTGCCATTGCCTGGATAGAAAGGTTGGCATGCAGTACCCGAAATCTAAGAATCCTGACTTGCTGTATGGTTGATATCCCATAATGAAGAAAAATTAGAAGAACCACTAATAATCTCAAACTTGGATAGTTTCTGACATCCCAAATATTGCAATGCCTATCATCATCTTCCTCTCCCACAAGACTTGTCTGAAATACAATGTCAGTTCATCTCAAGTTAGTTCCATATTTGCTCATCTTTGGTTATTTCAACATTAGGCCACTATGACTACTTTTGGGGAAAGCACTGATTATAGAAATGGTACCCAATGGAGCCTTTATACCTCTGAATGTTATTAAAAATACAATACTTGAGTCTACCACTCTAGCATTACCATATTTTTCATTCCAATAATTAATTAACTCCTTTGTTTGTGTAGTTTATTTTATACAGCTGTTTCATTATGTTCTAAATTTGGTTTTACTCATGTGTTAGATCTTATCTTTATTAAGAATGATTCAAACATGAATTTTACAGGACGCAATATAACCAGATGACTGCCTTGGCTAGAGAGAGAGGCAAGTGCCTTTATGAACATCCCTATCATGTCACAAGGAAAATATGGCATGTAACTAGAGATGCTCAGATTTCTCATAGGTTTATCTTACATAGTCCACATGTGATAAATTTCATATCATTCTTTTTCTTCAACTTTAGATTCCCATTGTTTCAGTGCTTCTAGCCCTTCCCCCAAAAATATATGTAAATCAAGTGAAGTACTTCATGAATCAATCCAATAATCCCATTTACATTGGGTAGATGTATGTATATACAAATATTTGCTCTTACAACACACATGTTGCACAGAATATTCTTCAACTGTGATCATCAAGGGAGGGAAAAATATGGGATGGTCCTCAGCTGAGGAGAGTTGCCAAAGGGCATATGAGGAACGTTGTCTCGTGCATGTGTCTCCAATATTATATTATGTAAATAAACAGTTGAACTCTGATATTCTGAACAGCCTCAGGAGAGAGATTCTGGGTTCAAAAAAGTGAATTGGTAGTGGGTAATTTAAATTAATTAACCAAGAAATTGCAGCATGTGAATAAGTAAAAATGAACCAAAAAACTTCAAATCAAAGTCAAATCAAAAATAATGTTTCGCCTGAATTAAATTTACAATTAAAACAATTTAAAGCACATTCTGTTTATCACATCAAATAAATAAATACCATTGAGAATATCACAAAAGATTATTAATGGCTAATGAAATATGCTACTTTTGTTCAGGCCAAAATTATGTTATGAGCACCTGTTCAGTTGTTATCCACCCAAAAGAAAATGGATTACATGTCAGCAGGGGCAAGTCTGAGAGGGCAACCAAAAATATTGTACTCAATATCCTCAGCTGCCACCCTAGTCAAATTGAAGTACTGCCCTGCATCTTCTAGATGAAGCTACTACATTAACTAGTAATTTGCCCCATACTGCCCTCTTCTATGAATCCAATCCCTCACCTATTTTAAACATTTTAACACCTTTCTTTTACTCCGTTAAAATTTTTATTTCAGTTTACCAGCATAATTAGTGCAGCTACCTTCTTCTAAGACATGACTGCTACAAAGGATTTCAAAACCATTCATAGCCAAAAGTTACAATTTAGTGGACTTTTTCCTGAGAATTTGTTGTCATGGATATGGTTTGCCAGAGTTTTCTCCATAGCTGTTGTAGAACCCATTCAATATGAAGCATTCCTCATTAACAATTATGACTCAAAATTTGAACTATTTCACTGTATTTTATCCAATATAAGCCAATATATTAATATATTTAACTAATGTATTAATATAGTCAAGGGTTTCATGGGATGAGTTTCAAATATTATATAAAGAGGATGGAAGGTGATTTAAGAGGTTATAAATTGCCCGATTTCCTCAACAATAGGGGAACGGGTGGAATGTCTTCATTAAGTTCAGAAAACAATAGGAAAACAGATAATTACTGATTAGAATGATGTTTCATGTAGTTGATGGACAAGCTCACGTTTGTTATTGTGTGTGCAGACCTTGACAAAAACCAAATCTATAGCAGGACCGACTTTGATGGTACCAGTGGTATTTGCAATGATGGGGAAGGATTTATTAAAAATAACTGCCTAATCAGATTTACAGAAGAAAATTCGGAATAAGACCATATGTTTGTGAGGAAAATAAGGACAAAGTTAGCAATGGGAATCTAGGCCATGAGTGGCCTTTGTGTTCAAGTTTTGGAGCACCAGCTTATCAGATTGTTTTTCCATTTCTGGATCACTAATCCCAACCAATTAGTGTCCCTCAACATTTTCTGCTGGAGAGGATAATGCAATAGAAGTGCTTACCCCAGGGTCAAGTCACAAGAGCTCAGATGCACCTTAATTAGAGCAATAACATTACGGTCATTTTAAATGAGATATTCAAGTGATTAAAAACATATTTCCACTTGTTTTTTACCACAACTATGTTGCCAAAATTACATTTAAAGTAAACTGAACAAATATATTGAAATGCACAGCAATTTTGGAAAAGCTTCTGATTCCAATAAAATTATCATAAGCACTATTAAAATTCAAGTTAGCTGGCATATCTTAAGGAAAGTCACATGTTTTCCAAATACCCATACACTTCAAATATGCAAGTCATGGAAAATTTGGGTTCATAGTAACTGGAAATTCACACACAAAGGGCACCAACCCAACCCATGATTACATAGAATAAAGGACACCTGGACATTCAAACTAAAACACATGCATCAAATCATACACTCAAAGAACAGTTTTGAGTTTGACATTGACTCGATGCAGCTGATAAAATAATGAATTTTAGAGTCTATATGTATTTTCAAGGAACATATTATATTTGTTCAATCCATTCAGCACACATTATAACTTCAATAATTAGCATCTTTATATGTCAAAGTCAATTTATGCATAACTTTGCATGCATGTAAATCAAAACTGCAACTGAAAAAGCAAGGCGAAAGCCTAAATTCTAACTGAGAATTTCTCAAAATGTAGAAGTTCATACACTTACTTGTGGAGCAGGGAGAAGTTTCAAATTGGGTGACACATTCTGCCCATTTCTCTGAGCTATCATTTTAATTATGCATAGAGCATCCTCAGCACGTAACATAACAAGAAGCCAACGGGGAGATTCCTCAAAAACACTGGATAATACAATAGCCAAACAGAGATTATTTAATACCATAAAATGTATAATCACTTGAATTCAATGCATACACTTAAAAAAATCACATAGTCAAAATAAAAGGTGCAGAATTAATGAAACTAGGTGCTTCACTTAAAGGAAATTTTCTTACTTCAACCAAAGAAGGAAGATTACCAGGGGTACAGTCATGAAAAGCTGCATATGGTACCAACGGGGTAGTACAAAATGGATGAAAGCTAATGAAAAACTTGATAATGGAATTGCAAGAAAACTCAAGGTTGTAAAAATGGTGCACATTTTTGGACCCAATATTTCAACCACTGCAAAAAATATATTAATCATTATCATCACAACTAAATAAAGTTAAGTTAAAATAATGATACAGTTGCACATTTGGTGATTTCTCACACTTTAAGATTGATTTTTCAGCAATAATTATATTAAAAGCCTTTTTAAAGACCATAACTATGGCCCTAGGAACAATCTACTGATTGTCCCTAGATTTAATAAATACATAAAATGCAAATTTACTAAAAAATTACACCAAGCAAAGTTTAGAGTTCTGTAGACTGCTTTTCCAGTGCTTAGGAAATGACATTTAAAGTTATTCTTGCAGCGGATTTCCATGATAAGGTAAAATTGACTTCGTACCATAAGTCAAACTCAAAACAAATGCACCACCAACAAAAATTCCAAGGAAAGAATGTCCTGCAACAAATGTTATATAACTTGAAGTTGAGGCCACCAGTAGGCCAAAAATTGGCTGAGTAAGCACACACAGGATAAGCAGATTTTTCCTTCCCCTTCTAGAATGAAAACAAGAAAAGATTGTAGTAAATACTTAAACTTGGCAAAAAATACACCAATAATATTAATGTAAGTCCAAAATCATTGAAGGGACGTAAAAGAAATAGAGAGTAACTATGAAACGCAGGGAAGTACAGGAAGAAAGTCAGTGTGCACATGACACCGCTTTGAATTTTTCCTATTATGTGATCTTAAATAATTAAGTCCTGGCTAGTCTGAGAATAACATGCTCACCTAGTGACACCATGCCAGTGGATTTGAATCCCACTTTAGTTATGGTTGCTGCACAAGCTCTGGTGTTTCAGATTCTGGAAAACCTTGGGTCAAGTGACGTTAATCAGGATCCAGGAATACCCGGTCAACTGAGCATTTTAAAGCAGCAAAATCTTAAGTGACCAGAACAGTATTCATTTCCATTACCAAACCATGGTGGAAATGAAAAGTGAGAAAAGTGCACACAGAAATGAGCAAGAAGCATTTATGATACATGATATATGTGCCCACAGTGTAGAGGAAATGTGCAGTGAGTATAAAAGAAGCATATAGTGGTGTGAAATAAGAGTGATTTGGAATTTAAGTGTGAGAATACATGCAAAAAGTGTGCAGAAAGATTGTTGAATGAGCTCATAAACACACAAGTTCACATTGTGTGAGGAAAGTTGCCTGAGTGCGCAAGAAATGTACAGGATTGCAAAAAGAAGAGTGAATTGGAGCACATAGTTGTGAAGAGGTGAGCAGAAACTATAGTGAAAGTGTTAAAAATGGGAGTGGTTTTTACAGAAACCCATATACCATTTATCAAACCATTCATTGGAATTCAAGTGATGGTGGATGGCAGAGGAACATAATTTCTCATCATAGTGTTTCTGTTCATCTAAAGGTGACGAAAAAAACTTTGAAGGCTTAAAGATCAGGATATTCTACCTGCGGGAGAAATAATGCATAAAAATGAGGATCAAGAGCACTATGGAGAGAGAGATCACTGTTCAATAGTACTCACTCTGGGTGCACCCCAACCACAGAGGGAGAAGTAATTATTAGGGGCTTGGCATTATGATTTTGACATTTGTTGGAATGGGCCATATCATGGTTGATATATTGAAAATGGTAAGCTTGCTGTTTGGTATACAAGTTTAATATTCCACAAAATACTTTTTCCTTAATTATGTGGAGTAATGGAAAGATAATATCACATACCATATGTATCACCCCTACTCTGAGAGATGAGAAGGAAAGAAAGCAAAACCTTGAGGGTAATCCATTTTTGTCATACATGTGTTGGGGCAAGAACACATGGACATTAATAATGAATCAGATTTCCATTCTTTGGGGTTGGAGGACCAAATAATGAAATTTCTCAGAGATAAAGATTTAGTTGCAGCTTTAAATTGAAGATTTGAGAGAAGATACACAAATTCCTAATGGCAAATAGAACTATTGATTTGAATCTGTTCCATGGTAGCATTATACTCACTATTTATACATTTAAAGCATGCTTTTCTTTGGGCCTCTGAATCACTCAAATATTTAAAGTACAAAAAAGAGCTGTGAGAATCATTAGACTCCACAACTCACCTTCATGATTAATTAATACTAATTCCCAACTATTTACTTCCATTTTAATATGCTGTTGTTAGTATAGACAAATTTGCATAGTTTTCCTGGTGATCTCTAGTGGTTACCTTGCAAGGGGTAGAGATCAGCTACTTATTAGCACCATTTATATAAAAACAGAAAAAAATGTGTGGCATACAATTTAATCTGGATGGGTCAACAAGACTGAACTCAGAAGGAATGTAGTGCTAGTGTACAATAAATTATGCAGAATTAATCACAGTTGTAGTGGAATTCCCACATGAAATACACTGCCATCCAACCCATATTAAAAATGACATTTTACATTTAATAGGATGATAAGTAATACTATAAAATGAGTATGAAGAAGTTTGCACGGGAGAATCACTTGTATCTACAAGTAATTACATCAATTAGGTATCAGGCAGAAACAGTAGCCATGCAAATCTAATTGCATGTAAATGCTGATTAGCCTTTGCCTTTCATCAGCTTTTCCAGAGCTCCTCCAGCTTATATATTTCCATTCATGAAATAACCTTCAGCACGTAGTTATGATATAAACTTAGGTAGGTATTTGCAAACATTTTTATGAGCAAAACCATTATCATCTACTTCCCAAATTCAAAAATCATGTTAGAATTGACATTAATAGGTCACATGTGATACACAGTTTCATGGGCACTTAATCTTATTAAAATATTTACCTCTCTCAAATATATTTTTATGCAACGCACCTGTCACACCATATGCCAAATATAATGTTTCCTAAAATCTTTCCAAAGAAGAAGAGATATTCAAATGTTGGTATTAAGTGAGATCGATGACAAATCATTTTCCACTGACAAAAGTAAAAAACATGACATGAAAAAGTAAGTAAGTGTAAATTTTACTCCTTTGCACCATTATAATTTCAAAGATAATCTTCAATGTAATATTTTGCATTGTACCTTTTCTGTGACAGTGAGGCCAAACTGATGTGAAAATTTAGTCCTGTTGCATCCAATAGTAGGAGTACTAATATTTGGAATTAAATTAATGTGGAGTGAATCATAGTCCAGATCATATATTCTGCATGGGTCAGTACCCTATGAAAATGTGAATTTTGTATTTCAATAGGTCAATAACAAAAATCAGTAGATCAGTATTGACCCAGACTGTGAAACAATCTACAAATCAGGGAACTTGCTGAATTTCCTGTAAAATAGTCACTATTTGATCATCCAATCTTGTAATTAACCATTTCAATCAAATTTGAGCTTTTGTGCATACAATGCAAACAAAGATTTACTGAAAGAAGTTGAAATTTCAATGATTTTCCCATCAAAAATAATAGCTTTTAAAAATTATAATTTTTGTACCCTTCTCACTAATTCAATACAATTAATTACACTCAGGTATCCGGGTGGAATTTCCTTATTGACCAGTCGCCTCAAATAAAGTATACTCCTGGTATGAGGGAATTACGTTTAACTAATTGGCACATTCACTGAAATTCTGCACTTACATGACTGCTCATTCTTAATCATTAGAATTTGTACACTTTTTGACTTTTTCACCCGCCCAGTGGAGATTTTGTTTAAAGAGAAAAAGTTCATTTATTCAGATTTTCAGACTATTTTTTTTTACCCCACTAGTAGTAGTGATGTGAGCAGTGATAGATTATCTGGTTGTAAATCTGTCAATTCTGACTTACATATCAGCATAAAAGAGGAAAACCTTAAGTTTTAGCAAATTGCTACTTTGGCCATTGACTTTGTCTGTTTTGGAATGGTTCAGAACATATTTTCCATTGAATCAGTTTGCTCAGAAAGCTCTATTATCCGGAAGCACAAGTTATTATAATTTCCTTGACGATTTGTATGCCATGGATTTATAAAAACAAGAAAAATGCAATTACAACCTCCTCAAAATAATTTTTAGAATGAATACTAATTTAGGTCATTTTTTGAGCTACTGAAAATAAATGCTGATATTTTCATGCTCAGTAATTTTTAAAAGAAAAGAAATACATGCATTTATGGGTTAAAGATACAATGAATATGATTGAGCACTGATTTGCCAGTTCTTCAACTTGCATTGAATAAATCTACAGAGATATTCATCCAAGATAAATTATAATACTGTCTCAAACTCTAAACTCAAACTTATTTTTTGTACAAACCAAAATGTAATGCTCTGAAGAAAAATAAATACTATGCTAAGGGAGATTGCCGCTGTAGTTGCTGGTAAGGTCTCAAAGGCAATGCCATCCCATATATAGTGAAAATATGCCAAGCACAAGGTTTTCCTCCTACCAACTAACAAGCACACATTCCCCACACATCATCAAGAAAATAAAATATAGTAGTGTCCAAGCATTTATAAAAGATCAATGAATTATCATGAGAGCACACATAAGACAAAACACCCCCATGCTGTGAAACAATGGAGTTTAGCCGGCACTATTTGTTGGTCTCCAGGGAAGAGGTGAGCCTAACAAATTTAAGATTCACTGTCTACAGCCCTGAGAGCAGTTTCATGTGGCTCAACAACCATAAACTCGGGTTATAGCTACATAATGAATATCTATGGATAAATTATGCTTAATTTTATGAAAAAATAAGCTTTCAGCCAGGTTGAATGTGAGGCTCAATGAAAGTTTTAAAAGTAGCATTACCTCAATCCTGTAAAAATTTTGTATAAGGCAGACTATTACAAGAAAATTTAATTGGAGTTCAATGAGGGAACAAATGTTATTATAGTACTTATCTAATTGTTTATAAGGAAAGAAAACAGTTTTACATTGTAATGACTACGAGACATCCATTCCTTTTTGGTCCAATTGGCAAATTTAGGATATTGATCGCAATAGTATTCTAGTTGAGGAGGAGAATAGAAAACTTCCACAGCTAAGATTGTGTTGAATTCTGGACACAGGCCACATAATGACAGTACAATTGTGATTATAATTTGCCAACGCTTTCCATCTCCAATTAGACTAGTAACTTCATCTGGATCATGATCATCATCTGGAAATTCATTTCTGTCAAAAGAATTAGAAACATCGTGAAAAGTTCTCATGGATTGGCCCTCAGTCTGATTTTCAACATGATGGGTTTCCATCTTGAGAGAGTGTAAATCATTCCTGCAAAAATATTAAAAGGTTTGACATTATTAGTTGAATTAAATATTTTAAAATAGCAGATTTAACATATCATATGTGAATATAATTCTCTATTTACATTTAAATTGGAAACCGCAATAAACATAGTTTAACTAATTTAATGTTAGCACATGAAATGGTAAGTAAGCATACATTCAAACAATTTGTTTAGTCAGTCATAGATTGGGGGGTTTATATCTAACATATAAATAATCTAATGCCTGAGCTGCATACCAAGCCATAAGTTATTTGGTATAGTTTTCCGTCGTTCAGCTTGTTGACGAAATAAGAAACTTAAAGTTATTAAGCATTAAGAATACCAGAATATATTTTGATTCCGATTATATTATGAAATGAAAATACATAACAATCTGGGCTGTGAATTTATATCTGAAATTCCATTGAAATTTTGTTCACATCACATCAAAAAACTTTTCCTATCAGGAAACAATTAAGGGCAAAGTTACCAATATGCAGTTTACCAATAGTATCTTCGATTTCATAAGGTATTTACTGCGGTGGAATCTTAGTCCGGCGGGAAGGAATTATACCTTTAAACAGTCAAACCTTCTTAACCATTGTGCACTCAAGTTATATTTTGCGGCATGGGAAACAGACATTGGACTAACGGAAGCGCAATGAACGGTGAAACATTTGTTTTGGTGTCTTTCTTCAAATGCACGAAGTCAATATATGTTTCACTATGACGCCTGGGTCGAATAATTTTGCTTGTTGTGTGATTCATAGAGTTAGGCAAAACATGAGTGTCACCTGCCTTTCCCCTGGACGTACCAATACATCTGGTTACCGCAAATAAAAAATTGTATGTTCATGTTTCAAAATCGATATGGATTTATACGATGCAGCATGTATAATTTGCTTCATTCATGCATTCTTATTTTTTATAGATATGTTTTTAAAGGTAAGAGAGTTGATTTTTGGAATAATTTAGACTTTTTGGAGTATTGATGCTCAATAACTTGCCGCAATTTTTTCCAGAGTTGTTCCCATTATCCATACCTATATTTTCTAGAAAATACTGGTTTCAAAATTGGGCCTGGGTGCATACAATGGTGTACTACCGTTGCTAACAACTATTTTCAGAAAATTGTTCGGCACAATCCGAAGTTTTGGAGTAGATGGTTTGCCCTAGGCGTGTATGTAACGTGCATCATTCTACCTTTTGCCTTATACTTGGTTGGAAGTACTGCTATCGCTAATTTATCAATGAAGAATGAAGGCCAACATCATCATCCAAAAACTCTTTCATTAGAGCCTGTGGTATGGTTACTGAACTTGAGAATCAACTGGATGAATATCTTATGTTTTGTCTTTTAATGAAGACTAATTATCCTTCGATTTTAATTGTTGTCCTTTCAAATATGGTCTCTTAACTTTTGATTGATTGCTAGTTTTTAACGCGGTTCTATTCCAGATACCTGGAGTCAACCTTCCACTTGGGGATTTGAGCTATTATCTCAGTGCAATCGCTATTAGTAGTGTTGTTCATGAAGCTGGTCATGCGTTTGCTGCTCTAAGGCAAGCATTTTACTTTTCATATATTGTATTTAAATGGATCAGTTCAATGGTTGGTCATTTTTATTATAGTTTGCAATACCATTGTAAAGTAAGCTATAATTTCAGGTAATAATAGACCCATACCCAGTCAACACCAAATAAGACCAAATTATGGCAAACCATCTTGGCCGTAATGCCTTGTCATTGTGTGGCCACTATGGTTCGCTGTTACTATTCTTATATCCCTATTCTTCTTCCATCACTATCCAAATAGCAAAGATCAAGTGTTTGTTCCAGCATATTTTCCCTTGTGATACCTCAAGATTGTCCTTCCTTTTTTGACTGCAGACCATGACCTTGGTTTGAATTTTATATTGAGATTTTACATTGTCATCCCCTACACCTTGTCTGAATAGTATTCTTGTCAGGCCTTCTTTCTTCTTTGTCATTCTTAAATTGAGTATATTTATCCTATCCAATGTATTTCCTTTATTCATACACCACATCTAATTTTCCTTGGCATTTTTATTTCCTTCTCAATGTAAACATTAAATGTTGAGAGAGATAATAAGAAATTACCTCAATCCTTTGCTTTAACTTCCTCTATGCTTTTACCATATCTAATCACTGCTCCCTGCCCTTGGCATAGAGCCTGTATCAATCTCCTGTAGTTGTGGTACATTTGCTTTTAGGGTACATAGCAGGAATTCAGTCTGCATTCTCAAAGGCTTTCCCCAAGCCCACAAATGCAACATAGGTCAGTTGACCATTCTGTATCCTCTTCTCTACAAAGTCTGAGAGCAAGAAAAGCTTTTCATGTTTATCTAAGTCTTCTCCATCAAAATTGGTCCTGCCTTAAATATCTTCCACTTTCTTCTTCATTCTTAGTTAGATTATTCTTGCCATAATCTTCAATGCATGGGTCATCATAATAAATGTTTCAAAGTTTTTAAATTTTTCTACTTGATTCTTTTTTTGTTTGTAGGGACAATTGCGTTCTTTTAAAGCCCATTGGTATTTTTCTTCCTATTCCGCAAGTAGTTTTAGTCTCATAAAGATATTCCATATTGGGTGGTATAGCTATGTTGGAATCTTATTAACTGACTTTGAAGAAGGCAGGGATTATAGAGACAGAGCAATTTGATTGGCAATGGAATGTTGAAGAATGTTAGCCGTGGGAGGTAAGGGACTTAGAGAATAGACCTGTTATACCTGCTAGATATTATGAAGGGAGGTAGAAAGTATGAGGAATAATAAAAGTAGTATTTATTAGAGGAAGTGGCCAATAGTGAAGACCATTTGAGCATTAGGGCTTATAGGTGGGTAATTTGGAAGAAGTAAAATTTTCAGTTAATAGGGAAGGTGGAAGAGGAATCGGGCATCAGCATTAACATACTCTTCAACAAAATGCACCAATAGGTCAACAGTTTAGATGTTCCATCCAAAACATGGAGTGCTGTCCCTCAAGGGCTCTCCACATAGCACCCAAGTCGGAAGGGGATTACCATTGAAATATTTTACCACCTATGGGATTCAAGCCCAGGCCCTTGGGGTGGGAAGTCAGGACATTAACCACTCCACCTAATTTAATCTTCTATTCTTGCATTTCTACCATTGAAAATACCTTACTTCCTTACTTTTTACAACATTGAATTGATCATTTCTCAGTATCCCAGCTAGTGTAAAACCTCTAAAAAGGTACCTGAAAATAATTTCATTTCTTAAAGATGAAAGAAGACTGTAAATCCACCCCAACAGATACTCAAAAAATCAGGATCACAAACCTACATTTATAATAATATATGCTCTATATTAGTAGGTTGCCTGTAGTGTTTTAAAAACTTAAGAACTAGATTGTAACATTATGTATTTTATTTCTCAATTAAGTGAAAGATATCTTTGCTTTGCTTACCATCCTAATTAAAACCCTACTAGGGTTAAATTTCACTGCATTAATTTTATCCTTTGTATAGCATAAATTTAAAGAACAAATGTAAATATGTTCAATGGACCTTCTTACCTGTATACTCTGATTTTACAATTATGTGTATGTGGATTTAGATCAGCAACATCACACTTAACCAAAGGCTTGACTTCAATTTTGGTTATTAGGCTGGTTATGCAAGGAGGTACCCAACAATAACTGGAATAGTGCTGCTGTTGGTGGAGCTTATGTAGTATGCATTTCTTCCACTACATGAGCATAGTGCTACTCATTACGAGTTCTAGGAAGATGTTGTTGTCTGGGAAGGTCATACTCAATCGCTACAATTCGTTTTGTAAAAGCAGTTTTGCTTGCTTCTCATTTTTCATCATGGTTGTTTTAAGTGAATAGCACACTGCTGTGAAATTTTGCTTCCTGCTCGGGGAAAAATGCCACCAAAACTGTTGTGATGTTAAAAGCAGGTTACAATGATTATGCTATGGGAAAAATTCAAATATACCAATGGTTTACTTGTTTCAAAGAAGGTGAAAAGTCACTCAATGCCAAGCCTTGTTAAGGACATTCATCAACTTCTAGAATCAACAAAAATTGTTGGAAAAGTTCGTGCAATTCTGCTAACTATTGAATAGATTAGTAAATCATCTGGAATAGCATGGAGCTCAGTTCAGCAAATTGTTTTGGAAGATTTGAAGGGTCACTGCCAAATTTGTGTCTCAGGTTCTGATTGAACAGCAAAAAGAGAATTGAATTGAAACTTGCCGTGCATTGAAAGACCATCTCCCAGATTTTTTTATGAGGTCATTCCTGGTTACAAGTCATGGTGCTATGCTTACGACACTGAAACAAAACAACAGTCAAACCAGTGGAAAACTCCATTGTCACCTTGCCCATGGATTTTTCACCTTGACAATGCACCGGCTCATGCAGACATTTCAGTGTACCAAATTTTAGTCAAATAAAACGTGACTCCCTTGCTTCATGCCCTTTCCTCACCTGACCTCTCTCCGTGTGATTTCTACTTGTTTCCTCGAATGAAGAGGGACATAAAAGGACAACTTTTTGATGACATGGAAGCCGTAAAGAAAAAAACGAGGCAGGAGCTGTTGGGCATCAAAAAGATGAGTTTGAAAAATATTTCCAGAAATTGCAGATTGAACAACCATATTATGTGTAATGGAAATTACTTTGAAGGTGATAAGGTTGTTTTGTAAAAAAAAACAAATACATAGCTTTAAAAAAATAAGTCCTGTTATTTTTGGGTACCGCCTCGTACTGACAGCACACCTTGTTTCCTTCCTTTTTTTCACCATGATGTCTTCTCCTGTTTTTTCTGGTTGTGTTCAGGAGTTTTCTGCCCCAACCCACTTTATTTTGTTGATCTCTAGCATGCCTATCCCCAAGCTTGCTGTCACTGTATGCATACTATCCAACTTCCTACTAACTGCTGATAACCTCGTGTACCTCATTCCAATCCCAAATTTACCTACTTTGACCAATATTCGTATCCAAATAGTACTCATCCAGAGATTCCATTTAAAGACTATATTACCTGCCAAATATTTCGCCCAATAGGAAGGCCAACGCCATATTTGGGGACAGTCAGCTGTGTCTTTTTGAAAGACTAATATTTTTATTTTATTTATTTATTTAATGAATTTATTGGGTTGAGATTGAGACTTCTTATTCCCTTCTTCAACCTAACTCTTATACATTACACTGAAGGCAATTACAAACTCCCAAGCCCAAGGTAGAGTAAAACCCACATAGGTGGGAATTGAACCAGCAACCTCTGGGTTGGCAGGTGAGGACGTTACCCTGCCGCCACTGGAGTGTGTTTACTATTGCCTTTTGCATTGTGGATCTGTGATGAATGTTATCTATCAACGTATCAAGGACCCTTAGCTGTAGAATCATTGGAACAAGGGACCTTCAGCTCCGTAGATTCTGGGACATTTAGAACCAGGAATCCCTCAGACCACCTCCTCTGCTCTATCATTGTAATTGATAAACTTAATCTATAGGGCTATTCAAAAATTAGCACTATGCACGTTAAAAATTAAACTTCACACAAACTCTTATATTTACAGACCATTAGTGGTAACCTTGCCAACACTCTTAGCCCATTATGCAGGTGGATGTAGTCCATATTGGATAATAAGGATGGTAATACTTACTTGTAAGGGGGGCGTGGTCAAAAAGTAATCTAAAAGAGAGAAAAGTAAAGAAAGTAGATGAGACTGGTGTCCTTTTCTCCCAAGGTTTACTATATGTGCCAAGCTATGTTTGTTGTCCACTCCTAAGGTCATCAGGCCCAGGAAAAGTAGATGACCTTCAGTTTCTTTTTTCTACTGTAAAATAAATGTTGTGAATTAAGAACTGTAAGGTAATGGGCAACTTGCCTCATACTCCCCTTCCAATGACAAAGAATGTTGTATATGCACCTCCAACAAGTGGAATGCTTAGTTTAAAAAATTGTTGTATCAAGCATAACATATATATCATTTTTACTGTGCTTATTATAATTTTATCAGTTGAGTTATTAATTTATAAAACAAGCCCAAAGATTCGCATGTCATTACCTAATTACTTTCCGAGTAATCAGAGGGTTTTCTCTTGGCATAACCATGTGAAACAGTTAACACTACAAAAAAATTTTCTTCTAAGGTTTGGCATTCAAGATGTAAAATAAAGCAATAGTGTTATCTTTTTTGTCATTAAACATAATTACTTATGTGCACAAGTACATGAAGCTTTTTTTTTAATCTTTTGTTTTCAAAATAACTTCTTTGTATAGCAATCCTTTACAGTGAAATCCACTCATCAGATTTAGCTGTATTTTCCCAGAGTTTAACTTTCAAGAAAATATATGTGCCTAAACAGCATAGTTTGACTTTATATTGAAGTTCTCCTTCTATTCTCTCATGTTTAGAGAGGGTGTGCAAGTTTCTGGATTTGGCTTTTGCATATTCCTCATTTTGCCTGCAGCGTATGTGCTTCTCAGTACAAATCAATGCCAAGCTCTCCCTCCAAGTAGAAATCTTCGAATATTGACTGCTGGAGTATGGCATAATGTTGTACTGTCACTATTGGCATATACCGCAGTGATATTGATGCCACAGTTTGTAAGTCCTTTGTACTCACAAGGATCTGGGATATATGTTGTGGGCTTTGCAGAGGTAAGATATGTAAAGAGGGATTTATTTCCTCTTTATGATATTTTTAGTTCTTTAAAACATGACACCCCTATCAAGGCATCGGAAACCTAAATTGCCATAGATTCTCCAGCCTTTGAAGCATTTACATTGTTTTCTCATATGTTTATGATGTGCTAATTTCTTATATATAAAGTTTAAGAATTAATGCTTAAAACAAGTTTAGTTGCAACATTTATTTTAGAAAGTAGGTTCCACCATGAAGTAGTTTCTATTATATATAGATGCATGTGTAAATTTCTGTATTAACTCAATTAATTCACTATGAATGTAAGTTATTAAAGGCATTGAGGACATTTTCAGGATTCACCCCTAAGGGGATCCACAGGATTTTACCATGGAGATATAATTACCAAGGTGAATAATGATTGCATTGTGAAAAACAAAGAGGATTGGAAGAATTGCATTTCTGCATCATTCTTAGAGAATGATGAACGTTTAGGATTTTGCATTGGAATCACTTTTCTGCTGCAGAACACTAGTCCTACTGGTAAGTTTTGGGCTACAAAAGCATTACGGTAAAAAAATTTCTTTAATCTCAGCATTATCAAATTAGTGACTATTTCATACGTTTTCCCTGCCAACTCGCAGTGTGTTCAAACTCGTTGTCCAGAAAGTCAAAAAAATTGATAAGAAAATTCTAAAAGAAAATATAAATTGTAGAGTGCTAATATTTTTCATCAGAAAAATCAGCGTGAATACATAAACCATCCACTGTTAGTGACACTTAATGGAGGTGCCAGTGGAGTCATTGTAGTCTCATTTATGACAGGTGCTGTTATTCATAACACAGTAAGCTCTCGAATAATTTTAATAAAATGACAGATGTTAAGACAGATACCTAACACTTCGATGCACAATTTGAAAAATACAAGTTTGAAATACCTCAGCTTTCATCAAAGTTTTTAATTTCACCAAATCAAAAATTGGCAGTAGTATTTGATGTTTTATTTAAACATTTTTGAACCATCCATACTTTCCTATTTTGGTTTCTCTTGCATTTGTTAATCCTGAGAATTCCATTATTTCCTTTCAAGTGATCACATGGAGAGTATACTGTAACCTACATTCATAGATGAGTGAGGTTGGGTATGCTGAAGGGTTTAGTGGCTGGCACAAAACTAGGGGTGTAGTACGGAATCAAAGGCGGAAATGATAGGATGATAAAGATTGCGTAGTTGCACATTATACAAAAAACATGTCCTATTACTAACTAGTCTGACTACTTCAATAAACTGCAAGGGAAAAAGAAATTGCTTATAAGCATATAGAGCATAATTGCTTATTTTAACATAACATTATTGTTGGCTTTAGAGTATATATGTATGTATGTGTATATATATATATATTTTATGTATAGTATAAATCTGAGTAACATTTTGTATCTGAAAATGCTAATATATTAGTTGTATATCAGGAATCTAGATTTTATTTCTTGAATGTAAAATTAACCTTGTGATAAATGAATGAATGAATATTTTCTCCATGAAATCATGCTACATTATTATGTTCTACTAATATGATTAAACAGATTGTAAACAAAATCTAACGATTGACATATTATTTTCAGCTTTTAAAGATTTATTGGCTGATTCTACAAATTGCTGCCCAAATTACAAATCAGAGCACCTTTGTTTCACAACCACCTTTCCTGAAGATGTAGTTAAACAAGTTTCAGATTTGGATAGAACTTTATTGAAAAAAAACTGCCTTCCTGCAAGGAAAGTTATTGAAGAATCAGGAATTTCATGTAGGACTCACTTGTCTTGTCCTGATGCAAAGCCATTGTGCATCCATCCTTTGCTTGCCAATGACACTTATCTGCTTACGATAGAACGAACTAGTGGAGAGCCACATCAACCGAAGATTGTTATCTTTTTGGGCCATCCTGCAGAGGTGTGGTTTGGTATTCAAGTGAGTGATTTTGTCCCACGGGCCAGATTCCTCTCAATTTTTGCTTCACGGCTGCCTGACATCAGCTTGCTTCTCATGAAATACATTGCAATTTTGTCTTCTGGTCTGGCCCTAATTAATATGTTGCCCATCTTTATGTTTGATGGGCAATATATTATCACTGACATTCTGGTGTATTTGCTAAACAGATTATCCTCCAGAGGTACCATAGAGAAAATTTCCAAATTAATTGTAACTTTTTGTTCACTAATTTTTTCTATCTGTATTATCTCCTACTTTTTATAGAGCAAGGCTTTAGATATTGCAATGAATGTTTTTATATTTGAATGAGAAATGACTTGGTACTTTATGAATTAAACCAGACCTTATTTGCTACTTGGATTGGTGGAAGATTTTTTGGCTAGTGTATGAAGAGCATTAACCTCATTACCTTGACAAAGAATTGTTCAGCGAGTTTTGGATTGGGGAAGATTTGTAAAGAGTTGTATACCTTATTCTCTTGTAACTGCTTATGGACCCAGTTTTGGACCTAAAGGTCAGTTTGGTAGGTGATGGTAGAGTTCATCCTATACTAAGCCCAACGCAGTGTGCAATTCACACATCAGGGTAGAGGGGCCAGTTTTTCTCCTTGTACGGCCTGTGGTTTCCCAGGAAGCTCTGGTACGCGAAAAATCACTCAGCTTGAGTGGAGCCGAGGAGGCCCGGGGATCAAACCTTGGCCCTCCGGTCACATATATTTTTTTTCACCCTATTGTATTGTTATTTTTCATTAGTTTTTCTTTGTCTGTCCTGTGGACAGAAGTTGAAGACCTTAATTATTTTCTATGAAATTGGAAATTTAATGGAATGGGAACTGTTTCATCCATAATTCAATGAAAAACCAAAAAAATTGTTTGAATTCCACAATGTACCTAACCATACTTCATTGGGTGCTATTATGTTTTAAATGTAATGAGTTTGTTTTCAGTAAATGTGAACTGGTATGCATACACATTAAGAAACGATTATGTAGATTATTTTCAGAATCACCAGTCAATATTATGACTTAATAATAAAATTTTAAAAAACTTTGTAAAGAATGTAATTTTCTTTATTATTGGTTAGTATTTCTGTTGTTCATATTTTACTGTGGTGTGATCTGGGATGAGGCCTATGGCGAGACAATTATCAAATTCCATCTCAACTTTCATGGTGAAATTGGCATTGAAATAGGGGTGTTCTTCAACAGAAATCAGTGATTGTATGCAGTACTGATTAGGTTAGTGCAGTCAACATTTCAATGGAAAGATGAAATTTTATAAATTTGGGGGCATTTTGAATTATAATGAATATCAATGTGTCTAGTGCTTGCATTTAGATCAAGTTTTATTTATTAATAGAATCTTTGAAGTGGGGCAGGCAAAACTTAACACATAAGAATATGAATGAGCAACAGGGAAGATAATAAAGGAATGAATGTTCAATTACAGAAATGGTCTATCTGGTATTGCTCATTTCAAGTGCACAAGGACTGAGATAATTTAATTCCTATGAGATTCATATTCTCATATTGAGAATCTTGTTTTAAGTGGTATTCAAGAAGCAATATATAAGGGGGGATTCATGATGCAAACTTAATCATTGAAAATGTTATTGGGGTCAAGAAGGATTTTAAAATGGTTGTTTGTTTAAGTGAAGCAGTTGAAAGGTTATATTTAACATTGATTATATTTATCATCAGTACAGCAAAGCTATAATATCCTATTATTAGCATATGGTTTTTATTGCTGGTTGCTTAATGTTGCTATACAAGATGAATTCAATTTATGATTAATTCAAATTATAACAATGTATCTATTAATAAGATCATGTAGAATAATGAATCCAATTTTTTAGATATTTGTTTATGGGTATTACCCTTTTACAAAAAGAAAGGCAAAAACTTATATTAGTTCCACAATTATTAAAAACATTTATTCCTGGAACAAATTACATAAAGTTGCATACCCTTTATTGAGAATTAAAATATAATTTAGAATTTAAGAAGAATTTTGATTTGCAATGCATGGAAGACATTTTCAAATGGTATACAGGTATGCTAACATACCTAGTTAGATTAATTAATGAAGACAAAAATATCAACATTAAATGACATTCCAAATCAAAAAATGGAAACAGAGTATTAGAGATATAGTATATGTTACAGGCTGGATGATGGTACAAAATGATAAATGCTAGTTGAAGTTATTAACTTAACCTTGTGGCATTGAATGAGAAAATTTTCCCAATTGGCATCAGGAACAAATTATTGACATGTACAGATATCCACACAGCAATAATTAGCATTCTAAAATTCCTCAGATATTTTTAATAACATTTTTTTAAGGGATCCCGGTGAAATAGAAAATGGGTCAATATAGACACAACTGTTGGTATCCCTCTTAATCTGGCTTATAGGCGAGTTGTCAGTGTAATTTTGTACATGATATCTAATTTCAAAGAGTGCTTCATACCTCATGTTATGTGAAGGTACTCGGAAAGATATTGCCCTTAGGAGTTCAAAGGAATCAATCTTGTTAAGGAGTATTTATAAAGGCAAGTTACGTTATTTATTTTTCAACGTGTAGGCAAGGAGAGAAGCTTTGGTAGAGGTAACATTTCTTGATAACTATAAAGATCTTTGTGAAGGTTGAATTTAAATCCAATTGTGTGCACAAATTTTCTTTGAACACATTCAATTGTATGAATATGGAGCTTGTAGATAGATAGACAGAGGTCTTTATTCAGGCAAAATTGAGACCTAATGGTCCCTTCTTTCATTTACAACATCATCATGTACATATTATATTAGGCATAAAACTTATAGTTACATTTGTATATACACATAAATACATGAAGGTAGACACAAACTCATTTAGCACAGATTTGCACATCGAAAAGAAAAGGAAAAAGTATATAAGTATATACTGAATGTGTGTGTGTGTGTATGTATATATATATATATATATATATATATATATATATATATATATATATATATATATATATATATATATATATACATATATATATATATATATATATATAATGTATATATACACACACACACATATATATATTATATACACACACCCATACATACATAACATTTTTCAATTAAGGATGTGCCTACACTAAGTAATTTGTAATAAGGTGTCCACAAAGTAGAGCAGTATTCACAGAGTAACCTAACTGTGAGATAAACGCAACTTTAAATGGCTCTATATGTTTAAAGTTTTTGCAGTATCAGAAGATAAATCCAAGTGATTTGTATGCTTTAGATTGAACATAGTTATAATGTTGATGGAATATTAATTGTGAGTCAAATGTAACTCCGAGGTCTTTTATATTTGTTAATTGGGCCATAGGATATTTGCTTAGTTTATATTTATAATGCTGTGGACTCCTTTTCCAGCTTAATGTCTCAGAATAGCATTTTTTTTAAATTGAAAGTTAGAAAGTAATGCTCACACCAGTTTTTAATCCTATAAAGGCTGTTTTGCTGAGTTAGATCATCAATTGATTGAGCTGTTAAAAATATTTTTAAGTCATCGGCATACAAAAGAAAAGGAATTGGGTCTAATGTCATTATAATATCATTTATAAATAAGTTAAATAATAGTGGACCCAGATGGGATCTTTGGGGAACGCCTGATGATGGCTAGAAACATTTTCTTTAAGATGCATTAATTTTTACTGTAACTTCTTTGTTGGTCAAATAACTTTCCATCCTATCAAATAAGGTACCATTTATTATCACTGTGTCCAACTTTCTAAGAAGAAGCTCATGACTAACCTACTCAAAAGCCTTATTGAAGTCAGCATATATGACATCAGTTTGTAAGCTTTTTTCCATACCTTCTAGAAGATACGTTTGAAAAACCAAAAGATTAGGGAAAGTTGATCTTCCTTTGGTGAAACCATGCTGCACAGGGATATTGATACTATTAAAGATAGGAGTTAGCTTATCTACAACCAATGATTCTAAGATTTTTGCTATTATTGAGAGCTGGGCAATCAGATGATAGTTAGTTACATTATTTCTGTTACCCTACTTATGTATTGGTACTATATATGTGGATTTAAGTGCACTAGGAAAAAACCAGTAGTGAGGGCTTTATTAAACGGTATATACTAAGGATTTAGTATGGTACAAGACACATACCCAGAAGTAGGGCTGGGAGTTCATCAGGACCACAGCCCTTTTGGAGGGGTCAAGTTGGCATAGTTTTGATGTCTTCTACTGAGATTGTTATAGATGAGATAATAATAATACCTTATTCATTTTGAAAAATGGTGCAACTATATTAAACGTTGTCAATATAAATATTATTTAACATATAAACATAAGTTCTTAAATGTGATGAAGATTATCACAAAAGAACTCATCCAATGAGACAAGTGGGTAAGCAAGTGACCAGGTATATACCTTATTCTTGAAACTCTGGATACCGTCTGATTTCAACTGAGTAGGCAGATAGTTATACAACCATATGTTCATATTATGAAATGTGTTTTAAGTTGATGATAATCTACAATAATTAGTATTTAGATTTGATTTACCTCTTGTGGAGTAGTAATGGATGTTTGATCTTAATTGGTAAATTTCTAATTGACTTTCACATGAATTAGAGCCTTAAAGATATATAAACTAAACACAGTCATGATTCCATACCTAATAAAAAAGGTTTGCATGAATCGTGTGGTGGTATATTAGCAAGAGGGAATAGCTCTCTTTTGCAGTAACAAAATTTGTTTAACATGTGGGGAATGACCCCTTTACTCAACACCATAATACAAATGACTTTGAAAGAAGGCAGGGTAAAGTGTTAAACTATACTCATTGGAAATGAGAACGTTGAGCTTTCTTAACATATAAACAGCTTTACTGAGTTTATTACAGGTCTGACTGATGTGAGTCTCCCAGTTAAGTTTTGTATCAATATAAATTCCTAATCTTTTAACAGTTTCAACATCAGTTATTTTTTATTTAAGACTGCACACAATATGCTGAATTTTGTTAGTATTTAAATGTAAATGATTAACATGAAACCATTCCTTAGCCTGTCTTTGTGTTAGGAGTAGGCACGAGTATTAAAATTGTGCAGGGGAGTACTATCATATTTTACATACACAGATGAGAAATACTTCTAAAAGGTCTATGTCATCATATGAACAAGAAGAAATATCATTTAAAAACATTACATTGGGCTTGTCTTCCTCATGCTGCTGACATGATTCCCAAAATGTTACCATCAAAGAGGACATCAAAATCACAGTTTAAAAACGAGTCTCTCAGATTGGGTAACTTTGATCACAAATCTCTAAACATTTTGGTCATAGGCTATGAGGTTTAGGTTTGATGCTGGCTTAATGAGTTGACGATTTTCGGACAGCCATGTTGACATTTAATGGTTACGTCATATTCACCATTCTTTTTCCTCTCTTCAATAGCCTGGAGAAATTGATTAACGAGCCTGGAGAAGTTAAAGGTATTCCCTTTCGCCCCTTGTTTTGCCTGACAAAATCTTGATAGCTGAGGAAACCGCTGTTCGGCGAGAGAATAGTTTCCTAACCGAGGCTGGCGAGTCCAACACGGCTTTGATAGGACGGATCTTACGGTGTTGGAATTATTGGGGTACTTTTTATGATAGGAAAAGGGTACGATGTCCTACAATATGGCAATGAAATACATCGATAAAATTTAATTGAAATCATAATGGGGGATTTGAATCTACTTCAGCATTAATTCATCATCAATATATTCCAATAAGCTACAGACATTAACTATTTGTAATGAATGCTAGCAGCTTTCATTTCTCGTCAAATATATATTTTATGGCAGATAGTTCAGAGGTTTTGATCAATCACTGTGGTCTTCATCTCAAGAGTCAAATACGAAAAGAAATGCTTCGCGAGGGAAGAAACTGAGCTACTTGTGTAACATGTAACTATTACCTCTGAGATGGAAACGTGAAATCTACAATGTTTGTGCCAATAAACGAGATATAATGAATGAGTCAATAAAGTACATAAATGATGTCTTACGTAGATAGCAACTGAAAAGGCATTTATCTAGGCACTATTACGAATTTTAGGCCTACGCGGGAGGAAGGACCACGGACTACTAACGCTACGTAGCGGTTTTGCACAGAAGCTTACGAGCATGACTAAAATTTGATTAACCAGCGAGAAGGATCCCCACAAAACGCCTGCTGCTGACGATTTGTCTGGTGACGGCTGTCATACGTTCACGGAAGCTGAAGAATTTTTTTATAGTGGAAGTGGGAGGTTGTAAGCGGTTGCAAGTATGGCAGACTCAACCGTGGACTCCACTCGTCGCTTAAACGTCAAAAAGCAAACATTAGATGATGCATATGCTGCTCCAGCCAATTTTCTGGAGATTGATGTCATAAATCCAATTACCCACGGAGTTGGTAAAAAGAGATACACGGACTATGAAGTTAGAATGAGGGTGACTATTTGTTTTATATAAGCCCATCTAATCACTTCCTGATTTTGCGTTAAATAGGCCTTGGACTGTGTCGACCTTTTGCTTGCTGATTGTCTATTCGTGTTGTTATATTGTCAATGAATGTTCTTATTTATTTTTTCAGACAAATCTCCCTGTGTTTAAAGTGAAAGAATCTAGTGTGAGAAGAAGGTACAGCGATTTCGAATGGCTTCGCAACGAGTTGGAAAGGGATAGTAAGGTATACTATGTAGTTATTTTTTTACGTCACTGTTAGTATGATGGTAATTTCATTAAGGTGGAGTTCATTTGTACGAGAATTGGAGGGAATGGTATATGCGCCAAGCTTTCTCACAGACACGAGTCTGAGGGCTGAAGTGGAGAATGTTGAAAGAGTGTAATTCCTGGAAAGCGTTAATCGTGCCATTTATCTGGCTATATTAGATGAAGTATTGGAATTGAGTTCAAAGTTAATATTTTGGGAAAAATAGATTGGTACAGCTTTTATTCATGTTGGTGCTTTCGATAAAATATGGTGCTCTAATTGTGGAACTGATGAGTAAGAGGGAACTTTCGTTGAAGTTATTTAATGGCAACTGAAACGACAGGAATTGCTGTTGCATGATTCGCACGACATTTGATGATGTTGTTTAGCGTAAGCTTTCTCGGCAAAATTTATGAATTTAATTTAAATAGTCCGTGGATGTTCTCCAATGCCCTTTGAAGAAACAGTAATTTGTATAGGTTGTAGTCTGCACCGATTGATCGAATACATTGTTTTGGGTGTCATCTCAGTAATGTTCGAAAAATTTCCATTAAGGGCTCAAATTCCCATTCTTTGAATTTTCGGGAAGATGAAACTATGTTCGAAGTACAAGTAGATGGCAAAATATGCCTCGGCGTAATTTTAATGAGAACGTTTCCAGAATTTTGCGTGGAAAGAACGGTGCGTACAAATGGGTATTAACTTAATATTATGTAGCTGAACATTAAATTGGTACTCTAAGACCAGCATACTCTAGGTGAGCTGATTGCTAACTTCATGTCCTTTGTCTTTCATTGCACAGAAAAATATCAACAATCCACAAAAGCCCGCATGTTATGATTAACATCAGCTGAAATAAAACAAGAATGATTATCCCCGGTCTCATTTCTAACACTAAAAACCGTTGTTGTTGGTATTAAAATAAAAGTAATTATGTGTTAATGCCGTGATTATAGTCATATTTCAATTCATTAGAAGCCCTTACGAGATTGCAGATGATGGCTGCAATCCATGGAGTGATTATTCTTGCTCCAGAAAGGAAGGATGAGAGGAAAGCTTTGAGTTATGTGAACCATAGCTATCAGTGAGTGATAGAAGAGATACCCATCGGGAAATCTCTTAAGACAAGCATTTATGTCCCAATTGTTGAAAACTAAAGCACTTACTTACAATTAATTTCTTTGAATTGTGCCATTAATTTTTTTTCTCAACAGTAATCAACCCAAAAGGTTTTATTCAACACCAAATCATTGGGGATGTAAAATTCACACACAGTATAAAGGGGGGGGGGTCCTTTCCCTTTGCTATCACTCAAATTCGCACTAACTATTGATCTCTCGAAATCACCACTACTCGGATTTTAAATGTGATCCCTCAAGTGCTTCACCCAGAATTTAAAGTTCGTTTTGGTCAATAGCATAATTCTTGACCCACAAGGGCAAGAGTGAAGAAATTGGGAGGTATGAAAAATGATGTTAGGTAGGTATCTTGCTAACCATGGTGAGGGGTCCAAGTTTGTAATAAAAAACGGGGTGTGGCATGAAAAGTTTGCACATGAGGTTGCCACAATACACAAACATTGATTGGCTATGACACTCTGAAAATTATTGGAGAGTGTGGACATGGAAATCTTAGTCATATGTAGAAGCTAAAAAAGTTTTAAATTCGTAGTTAAATTGTTGTAACTGATTATACAGAAAGTAAATGTAGACTAGTTCTGGCACTGAGGGTAACCGCACATTGCTTTAGCGGGCAAGAACCAAGAGAAGAATAAAGGGAAGTTGGCAGCTGGGCAAACTTATATAAGGAATCCCTCTTCCTCTGGTACAATTAATGTTGATAACAGAAGGCAGCAGTATTTGCAGCCACTCAGTATAGTATAGTGAAAAATCAATGTCATTGGCTGGTGTCTTGACACCCCCTGCCCCTTACCCTTGTGGAGGCTTGTGGGGTCACACCTCAGGACAAGCGGACCAGTTCCTTTAAGTTTGCATAAGTGTAATTGACACAGATAAAAAGTGAGAAACTTGGCCCAAGTATATGTGAAAAGATTCAATTTTATGAATGCTGATAACTCTGTAATGGGATTAGATTTGAAATAATTGCTTTATTTTGAATATTCCTAATCCATTTATGTCAGTATGAATAATTTTTTTTTTGTTTTCTATTTTGTGAAAATTAGATAGTGGTGCCACCCCTACCTGGAAAAGCCTGGAAGCGCCAGCTACCATTCCGTGGTGATGATGGTATATTCGAGGAGGATTTCATTGAAGATAGAAGGAAAGGTCTTGAAATTTTTGTAAACAAGTGAGTGCCTCAGCTTATAGTTTAAGCACATTTTAACTTTACTGACATGTATTCATAAAATTAACAATTTTGTTATAGAATTGCGGGTCATCCTTTGGCACAGAATGAGCGCTGCCTCCACATGTTTCTACAGGAACTTGTCATTGATAAGAACTATGTTCCAGGGAAAATAAGAAACACTTAATTTTTAAATCTACAGAGGTGATGTGAAAACAAAGGCAATTAAAATGGCAGAAATATTATGAATATTCTCTTCCCATCAGTTATGATTTATATTAGTTATGTTGAAAGTTTCAAATTGCATTCTTTATTACCATTTTTGAAAAAATGATGAATTAGGTATTTTAATTGTGGTGGAAAACTTATCCGTCCTTTCTTTGTCTAAAAATTTAATCTCGCCTGCTTGAGTTCCTAGATTTCCAAATTCAAGTTTTCCAATTACTTTAAAGGAATAAACTATTTTCTCCCAGTTGTAGTATAAGGTAGCATTTCATAAATTTGCATTTGTGAGATTTATATATTCCTAAGAATTATATCTATGCCTCATGAGATACTTTGTGTATTTCTGGAGTTGATATTTTGTTCAAGCTAATTATTCAATGTACTGATAATTTCTGCATGTAATTAAAATTAGAGAATCAATTTTCCGTCATAAAATCTTGTAATTACAAATGTTAAATTACATACTATTTTCCATTATTTTTGACATGTTTAAACTATGTTAATCATAATGTAGGGGATTATTTTGAAGTTAATCTGGAATTATTATTGTGAAATGAATGATCTTTTAAGGTTCCCAGGCTTCATATAAATCTTCTAGATATGTTTACTTGTGAGAGATCCTCAGCCTTGATAAATAGCTGGTTTCTCTCGAACATTTTGTGACACATTCTACAGATTATTGACAAATAAGAATTATTTGTCTTGATATTTTCATTTTCAGTCATTGGATAGGATGAGAAAAGGTAATATATATTAAAAGCCATATGTCCAAAGCAGACATCCACAAGTATCTCCTTTAACCTGTGGATATAAATGTGATTGTCTTTGACCCTGAAATTTGGCACATTTACTTCAAACATGGATTTGTATATATTTTTCATCGTTTTTGTATCGTGAAGCCTGTAAGAGTGATCCAAATTTTATCATATTGGTAGAAACTCCTTAAGGCTTGAAGTGTATGTGCCAAAATATTTTGTCTTGTATCCATACTGATAATTGTATAAAGAATACTTTAATAATAACTGTTTATTATTTCAATGAATGGTTTTGTGTTTAGGCATGCTTGTGCCTTGTTATGTTTTGCTGTGAGGTAGTTAGACTGCCAGTTAAAAATATCATTTTCTTTCGAGTTCCATATAACGTGAAGAAATGATTACACTGAATTTACTGTTGATCTTGAATTTAATACTTTTAAGTCACTTGTATGAAATGTATTAAAGGATTGAAAATGCAATCATACATTATATGAATTTAAATAAATTGTTTTGGTATATTATTGAAGTTTTATTCCTGATGAATAATAATAGCAGGAATTCGTGTACTGAAAAAAGTCCTATACACATACTTCCCTCTATGCCACAACAAAGGACAGGCAGGGGATGTAAGAATAATTGCACTCATGAAATGAGGGGAAATTAATATTGGTAGTTTTGTGTGTTCAGTATGAAATTGTGAAATAACTTGAAAAGAATTATAATATTAATTCCATGAATAATGGCTTATGCAGTATATGAAAAAATTTCCCAACTTGACAAAAATTACAAAGAGTTCAATTTACAAGAATATAATTATAAAATTTTCCATCATTTCATGGAGGCTGCATTAAATGTGACACAGGGAAAAATACTAATCATTAGTTCTAAATTTAGTGCATAAAGGTAATTGAAACCACATAATACAAGAAAGTGAGACGGCAATAACTTGATCAGTATCGGGTAAGCCAATGTGCAGTTCCCTTTAGAAATAAGATTACTGATTACACCATGGTAAAAGTTCATCTATGAAGTCTATTGGAAATTGATATACCTATATAGTACCAGAAAGTATTACCTTAAACATTGCTTTCTAAATTATTATAACAAAGTAATTGTGTAGTTGCAGGTAGAAATAACTTGACTGAAAATGTTATATTAAAATGACCTGCATGCAATGGTTCCACCGATACAAGACTGATATACAGGGTGCGTTCGAAAATTAATGCAATTAAATTGCCCACGCCACTTCTATTGGTTGAAATGGGATCAAACTACTTGGAGTAGGTGGGAGGGGGGGGGTATGCTAAGCTTTGCCGCAGAAGCAGTCTGTGCTTTCCAAGCTGTGGAAGCGGCAGGACGTAAGTTATTGTATACCTGTGTGCAATGGAAAAAATGGAATTGACAATCAAGCAACATTATGCGATTACTAAGTTTTTTGCTAAACTGAAAAAACCTCTTAAGGAGACTAATAAAATGATTCGTGAGGCAAACAGGGACTCTGCTCACAAGTTTAGAGGTGGTTAAAGGCGTTTTAAGGAGGGCAAGAAAGAGATTCACGACAAACAACGCTCTGGGTGGCCATCAGCCAGCAAAACCGACAGCAATGTTGCTTGTGTTTGACAATTGTTGGACTGTCAATTGAGTATCAAGATGGTTGCAAATAAACTAAACTTGTCATCTACTGTTGCGTTTTGCATTGTTACTGAAGATTTAGCGATGAGGAAAGTGTGCGTCAAGCTCGTGCCTAAGGTGCTTGACACAACGCGCTATGAGTCCGTGAGTTACTGGCCAAAGACTAGGTGCCAACACTGCCCCACCCCCTCTTAGAGTCCTGACATTGCCCCAGCAGACTTCTTTTCGTTCCCTCATATTAAGGCAGCCCTGAAAGGAACCCATTTTTTGCCCATAGAAGAGATCCAATCAGCCTTGACGAAGACTTTACGAGAGGTCTGCGAAGATGCCTTCCAGGGCGTACTGGTCATGGCAGAGTCGCTAGAAAAACTGTGTAGAGGCCCAAGGACAGTACTTTGAAGAATTTTAAGTGTTTGTGCAAATCTTTTCAATGAATTACTTAAAAAAAAACATAATTGCATTACTTTTGGAATGCATCCTGAATGTTCCAATGATGTAAAAGTATTTGTTGCTGACAAATAACTAATATTTATTTTGCTTAATCTTCATGCTTTAAATCATTAGTTTTTACAATTAACATCATATGGCACATTGGTAAGAAATAATGAGCTCTAGGGCCTCTCAATAAATAAGAAAGGGGAAGAAAACTCCAATGGCCATAAAAATTTTTACAGCCATTGGAGTTTTCTTCCCCTTTCTTATTTATGGCACATTGTTATACTAAATTTGCTTTCCATATTTGCTGTGACTATAAAGAAAGGTTTTTCACTGAATTATCATAATAGAAGGTAATCCATAATTTGCTTCTAATCTACTAATGAAAAAGTAGTTGGAAGTGTGTGTTGAATGTAGATGTATGAACTCAGAATAATAAGAGAATATTCTCTTGGTCTAGTATTTCACTTCCTGAGCTCAGTATGAGTAAGCAAGGCCCCCTCATGCGAAGTTGATTTGCCCATCAGTTGGCCAATTGAAACTTTTTTGCCATTAAATCATATATTCTTTCCTCCCATTTCCCATACTTTTAATGAGGCATTAACTGTATTCTACCTGAGAAGACAGGTGTTCATGGGCACACAATTTAAACTGCTACAATTCTAAGGACATTCTAACACTATGTGTATCATTCAACACTGCAATAAAATACTGTTCAACTCTGGAAATTTTCTTTCCTCTCTTCACTCTGTCCACATGCCATATCTTGTCTTTCCTTTGCCCCCTCAATATATTATTTTTCCTATCAATTTCCATTGCCTCTCAAATTTCCTGCATCCACTCTTATTCATGCCTTCTTTGAATTTCTATCAACCTTCTCTCTTTCCCTACCATGCCTATACCTGTTTCCTCCCCTCCAATTTATTTGTTTCATTCTTCTCCACCCCCATAACTCTCTCATTAGCTTTAATCTCTTCTGTAAATCACAAAACTAGGTTAAATATCAGTTGTTTCACATATTTTTATAAGGCCCATCTCATCAATCTCCTTTTGTTTGTTAAGTCTTTACCTTCTACGTCATTCCATTTTAAATCAACAAATTGAGGGGAAAAGGTGCATAGCCATAATTTATTTCTGTTAAAAGTTAGAGAATAAAGATCACCTTTCATAGTCCAAAACAGTTTACTTTAGAATGGAACAATATCTTCTTGAAGATATAGGCTGTGGTTAAATACAATAGAATAGATATTAAAAGAACCATAATTTTATAAACTTTGTTAGTTTTGTTATACTCAATATAGAATAGAGGTTCTCAATCATATTTTCTCAATTCCCTCTTTTGCCATAGTTCCGACTATTGCCCTTCACAAGATAGTCTTACTATAAAATATGCATTATGATTATTATGGAAAATATTGTACCTATTGGTACATATACTTTTATTCTGATATTTTTGGTATAGTATCACAAATTTAAAGGTGGAAGAAATGTTGCTAATATGTCATAATCTACAAGCATTACATAGGGCTGAATAGTAGCCCCTCAACCTCCAAGAATTTCTTATGGGAGAATTGACCACTGATTTAGAAACCCTGATAAAGAGATAAAAAAAAGGAGTCATCAGAATGCTTAATGAGTTGACGTGTGATTTAATTCCTTCAATTTAGGTTTAACAATATTTGAATGGGTTTTTTTTACTGTTCCAAGGCAAATTTAAGAATTGACATTTTTGTAAGTTAAGGCATGAAATACACCAAGAAGGACTTGAGTAAGAAGCAAATTTTTGCCAGTAACACTGATGCATGTGTAATGTACGAAGTAAAAAAACTGAATGGCCATTGAAAATCTTCCTACGAAGAAAATACGTAGTGTTGAGACATTTTGAAAGTTTTTTGGACCTTACAAGAATCCACATGGGACAGATTTTGAAAATCAGAGGGAAAGGCTATGTACAAATGTGAAAGAAGTATGCCACAATATGGCAGTAGATGAAATTAGAGAATGATTCAAGTTTTCTTAATTAACATTAAATCAAGCTTTCTCAAGTCGGCTTAACACCAAAATGAGATGAAATGGTTTGTTAGCATGCATTAGAGCTGTTTTGCACTTTTAGGAAGGTGTAGCTATATTAAAATATACACATTTCCTTACTCTAGTTTATATGCTTAGATTAATTTTTGTGACATTGCATGTTCCAAATGAAATCCCATAGTCCAAAGGTAGTGTTTGACTACTGATTGGAAGGCCAAGGTTCAATTTCAGGGGATGCCTCTGGGCACCCTCACTTTTACCCAAGCTGTATGATTTTGAGTGAATTTCCTGGAAAATCACAGGGAAAGGAACTGGTCCCCCTAACATGGAGTGAGAATTTCACAAGCCTAGCCAAGTCTTAGTGTGAGAGTGTCCTACCCTCAAATATCAAATCAACCTTTGGGTTTTTAACTGTGACTTTTTTATATGTTCTAGTTGAATGTACAGTGAATGAGGAAATACCTCTTCATAACATACTAAGGTTAATAATTTTTCCACTAATGCCAGGGCTTTTTTAGGGTTCATAACCTAATCATCTTAAGATAATGTATTCCACATTTTTCTTACTCAATAGAAAGACTGTGTTTGGCAGCAAAAATACATAGTGCAACACTCAACTCAGTCAAATGAGCAGAAGAAGATAAGTGCTATGTATGTACTAAGTAACTACTCCTTTAACAGTTTTCATGGCTCAAAATCGGTGTATCACATGAAATTGAATTATATATGATGCTAAAAATGTAAGTACATCTGCTGCTACAAGGTATCCTACTTAATTCATGGACTTAATAAAATTTTTATTTGTTGAAATTCATATTCATGAAACGTCTCTTTTATTTTGTTTTCAAATTTCTTGCAAATAATACATAATCACATTCACGCAATAATGAGCAACATTGCTTTTTGAAAATAAATTCCAAAAATACTATTCAATCTGCATTAAAGACAAGTGAATTTTTCTATTACCAATTTACTATTGAGTAGTAAGACCTTTAGTTTTACTCATAATTTTAATTATTTCTCATATTGCCATCTGCCTCTGGCAGAAAATATACCATGCTCGAAAAATTAAAACTCACGAATTCAAGTTCATGCTTGAAATTTGTGAATAAAGAAAACAACCATGTACTATTACCAAAGAGTAGAGCAATTTTTCCATAATACAATAACGTTTCATGTTCAACTTCAAAACTTCCTGCATACTTTTATAATCTACATCATGGATAAGCCTAACTATGTTGAATTTATGAATTAAAGTAACTTCACTGATGCAAACAACAATAGAAAAATGTGGTACCACTCACTTGAGTCATTCCACTTTCATATAATGAGTGTTCTGAAAAAATATAGGTAATATTCCATGGTATATAGTATATAATAGGTATTAAATTGAGCCACATAACAGCTAACAAATTTCACAATAGCAGAGCACTATTGATTAATTATGGAGTCACATATCATAGAATCTCTTCATGAATTTTTTACCTGAAATTCATTTTTTTAATTGAGCATCAAAAAGTTCAAGAAGATAATCTTATAAACAAAAATATTGATATTTACAGGAAATTATGTACATATAAAAATCATTTTGTTCACTATAATGGAATGAAAAAAATACGAACAATCTCAATTTGCTTTACAATAGACTGGTTCAATGGATATATATTAAATAACATAAAATTTAATTCAATGAACAATATACTATGAGACTGTCACTTCTGTTGGACCAACATTTGGAGGTGCAGATGGTAGTACATGGACTTGCTGTGCCTTGCTGCTATTATACACCTGACCAGGGCTGAATGGCTCCAGCCGAGGATGCTGAGATGTTCCATCTAAAACATGTCCAATTCAGTATATTAATAATTAAACTAATACCTATTACGAAATCAAAGTGTTTAAGAATAAAGAAAAAAACGTTATAGAGGCTCAAGGTACACTCCCGTTCACTTTTAATCTATCACCTTTTAAGTCAAGACTAGAGATATGCTTATTTGATAATACAACTTTTAAGTGCACCAGGGTGGCAATAATACATGCATTGGCATGCATTAGCATCATTGCATTAGAGGGCAGTAGTTAAAGTTCCTTTTATCATACTAAAAAATAAGGAAAGCATAATTTCAATTCAGCGCTGAGCATTACCTCCATTGTAGCCATTGGTGAACTGAACATGGTTTAATCTGCAGCAATGCCATTGATGCAATACTTGAGTCAAATCAATAAAACTTTTACCATATGTGCATTAAACTAACAATACATGTATACATAAAAGTAAATTTTTCACAATATATTATGTGAATAATTTCTTGTTGTAGGTGGTGTCTTTTATACTGACAAGCAAGTGCATGGGTATGAAAATTCAGTGAGTGTAAATTAGTCTGTCCAGTTTAGAATATCAAATTAAATGTGATAATATGTATAGCAAATGCAAATTTCATGTTTTTATTTCATTTGAGAATCTGTGTTTTAAATTTAGCATCGTATTGCGTGAATTGATTCTTGGCAATTTTTGCCGAAGCGATGAATTTAGGCAGGATATTTCGTTTTTGGCAAGTTTTAAGAAAGGTTCTGTCTAAGAAATTAAGCTGATGTTAGTTTTGAGACGATGAAAGTGATTCCGTTCGGTTGACTTGGAAGCCATGACGATGCATGAAGTGAATGGTAACTAAGGCCGTATGAATATTATGGGAAGAGTCAACCCCAGCCGTACTCTTATAAATCGGCAAAGGATGGGTGAGGGAAATTAGAGAGGATATATGAAGTAAACCAATAAATAAACAACTCAAATTAAAAGTAAAATGAAATAATAAAACAGCAAATGGTTAGAACCAAAATATGTTCTGAATAAGGTGTACTAGATAGCACCATTTTAATTATTTAATTAGCAATTATCTAGTAATACGATGCTAAATTTAAAACACAGATTCTTAAATCTGAAATCCAATACCTTGACTCAAAAAGAGCTAAACTAGAACTAGAATGCTACCAACTACACGTGAAACTAACGGAAAGTCTCAACAACCAGGAATTTTTAGATTGGCTGGAATCCAAAAGGAAAGCACATGTTGTTACGAAACATAAATACCGTAACAAATTCTTCTGTCTTTCTAGAAAAATCCAAGCCATTTTGCCAAAAAACGACTACACTTCTTCTACCAATGACAACTCCTTTCTGTTTGTTATTAACATATCCTCCTCCAATATCTGAAAAGATGAATTATCTCTGCTGAACTGCGGACTCAATTTCAACATCTGTCCAAACAGCCTATCTATAAAAGACCTTATTTCCCAGGTAGAATATTCCATCAAAGTCCTGGACATCGATTCGAGAGCCAAAGTCCGAAAAAACTTTGAAAGCATCAAGTCAAACCTTAAAAAAATTCACCCCAACAAAAATAAGGATTCCCACTACTTCACCCTTATACGCTCGCTCCGAAACCACGATTGCTTCTACCTAAAGCCAGACAAAGGAAATAGTTGTATAATTATAGTCAAGGACACCTACTCTCAAAAAATTAACACCCTCATTGAAAATGGACCATATACCAATGTCCCTAGAAATCCACTCAACAAAATGGTCCAAGATACAAAATCTGGAATCGCCAATTGCAAACTCCTTATTGACAAAGCACTTAAGTTTAAACTGGTCATATCAAATCCTATCCTGCCATGCCTTTATGGCCTTCCCAAGGTACACAAAAAAGATTTTCACATGCGTCCCATCGTTTCCACAATCAACTCCCCCACATACAATATTTCACAATGGCTCACTCAACAGTTCACCAACATCGGCTTCCCGAGTACGTTGAATGTTAAAAACAGCCTTAATTTCATTAAAACTATTAAAGACATCACACTTTGACATTGATTCCTTATTCCCTAGTGTTCCCATTCCAGACACAACAAACTTCTTGGAAGAATGGCTCCATTCTAAACAGATCCCCAAAGAAATGATCAGGGTGTATGTGCTATTGACAAATCTGATTATGGGCCAAAACTACTTCACTTTCAACCAAAAGGTATACAAGCAAAACTTTGGCACTACAATGGGCAATTCACTTTCCCCTTTCCTCGCAAACCTATTCATGTCCAAATTTGAAGATAACTGTAAAGTCACTTTTGACTATTTCCCTACCACTTGGCTAAGACACGTCGATGATATTTTTGCAATTTATGATACCAACCAAGCCCCTCTAGAACATTTATTGGGAAAACTCAATAGCCAATACCCTACCATTAACTTCACCTATGAAATAGAAACCAATCAATCCCTCAAGTTTTTAGATATTAGAGTAAACTGGGCTAATACAAATAAACTTTCCTTCGACATTTACAGAAAGCCCACACACACCAACAACTACATACATCAGTCGTCTTTTGAACACGATACACACAAACATGCGGCATTTCATTCCCTACTCAATGGACTTGTTAACGGCCCACTGAGCAAAGAAAAATTCCAATCAGAATTGGAATACATAAAATGAACCAACGCTATAAATGGTTACAACCCAAACATCATCGATGGGATCTTCAAGAAACAAAAACAAAAAGAACTAATTCACAACAGCACCACATTATTACCTACTGATGAAAAGAAATACCTAAAATTACCTTTCCACCCCACACTAACTAAAGGACTCGTTCCGACTCTCAAAAAACATGGCAGAAAACCTATATTTGTCACCAAAAACAAACTCAAAACACTTTTAGGAAACCCAAAAGATCCCATTGATCCACTTCAAAAATCATGCATATATGAGATAAGTTGTCCCGAATGTGACCAATCGTACTTTGGACAAACACGTAAAAATATCCTCACATGATTTAAAGAACACATGGCTTGCTACAGACTAGGTCATATTGAAAGATCGGCGGTTGCGAAATAAACGCATCAACATTCACACAAAATTGATTTGAAAAATTTAAAACTCATTGGCACAGTACGGAACGACGTATTAAGACTACTACGAAAGCATCCACATCCACTGCTCCAAAAATAAACTCATGAACCATGACCAGGGCCCTATCTCATCATCCTTAATCTCCTTAACAAAACACTAGAACCTTTCCACTCAGAAAAATCATCATTAATGACTAGGCCTCAATTGTAACCCGCTCAACGACTTCTCGCCCCCGCCCACCCTCCTTTCCCTTTCCCCCCAAAACAACATAAATCCCCAACATGACCATTCCCCACACCTCCCATTCCAACCGACTTTTCAAAACAACTCTTCTCTCACCCCCTCCCACTTTTGACTACCCCACTACACACAGTATATATAAGTCACCACACACGAGACGGCATCATTCGTTCTCTGAAGAGGACTGCTTGGCAGTCGAAACACTAGGTCAGCTTTTAGGCACATCCCTTACCTTTCTAAAAGTGCGAGTCACGGGACTAACGTTGGAAGAGATTCCACAGTAGACCTGTGAGTGAGTTTTGCAAGGGTTAAGGCATCTACGCATACCCAAGCAAGTGAGTGATTGGTGGGCCACTGGCGCAGATAGAAATCTCTCGCAAGCCCTGATTGAGTGTGAGTGCTTGAGACTAACAAGGATCAATGTTGTATAGTATATCCAAGCTAAAGAGTACGTGATTTATTTGCGTTTATTTTATTACGTGTCATCAGTGGGCCGCTGGCGCAGAGATAATTCTCTCATAAGCCCCTGACTGGTGAGTGTTTGACAAGGGCAAGGGTCAATGCTATCTAGTACACCTTAGCCAGAACATACAGGTATTTTGGTTCTAACCGTTTGCTGTTTTATTATTTCATTTTATTTTTAATTTGAGTTACTTATTTATTGATTTACTTCATATATCCTCTCTAATTTCCCTCACCCATCCTTTGCCCATTTATAAGAGTATGGCTGGGGTTGACTCTTCCCATAATATTCATACGGCCAAAGTTACCATTCGCTTCGTTCAATTACTATAATGAATAACTTTCAAGAAAGCTATCAAGTTTTATTTTTTTTATGTATTTACCTAATATTTGTACATTCATCAATATATGCATTCTGAATCCTAACAGAATGAATATTAACTTATTATTAATTAATTACTTCTTACATTAACCTTGGATGCATAATTTTGAGATTCATTCACCCAAGAGAAGACATTTTTATTCTCTGCATCACTACCTGCATAATATTCCATACATCAATTTTTTCAATCTTATTACACAATTTTCAAAATACATATGATGTTCAGGAGGCAGTATGTTAAAGAGGTATGCTGAGTGTTTGACTACTAACTGGAATGTCTGGTTTCAAATCAGGGAAATGCCTCCACACACCCTCCCATTCACCTGAGCTACACAATTTTTCAGTTACCAGAAATTTGTGACAAACAAAAGGTGACAAGTAGTTATGGACCTGTCTCCATACCTTGAGTGTGTTAACTCCACATGTCCTTGGGTTTAGTATAAAATCAGTTCTCCTTCATTCACAACTTTATTTATGGTTATGAGAAAGTTCCTTTGTATATTTCACAGAATTTTATTTCACACAACTGATTTCATTGCATAGTCAACATCTTCAGGTGAACTGAAGGTGTCAACTATTCAATGAAACAGGTCCTCTTATACTCTGAAATCTTAAGGGTTTTAAAGTAACAAGATGTTATGACGAGCATCAAATTTCAGAGTGTAAGGGGACGCCTTAGTAGCTCAACTGGCTAAAGCACGCAGCTGGATATCAAGGAATATGGATTTGAATCCCGGTCAAGACAATTGATTTTTACACTTTGACGTTGTTGCATTTTAAATTTATGATTTGCATATTCACCTCTTCCAGATCCACCCTTAGCTTCTATTGGTATATACTTGGACAGTCGAACAAGAGGGAGAGGTAGGAAGCCACCAATCAATGGCATTACATCCAGGGTGACATTTTGCTTATCCACTTCACCATCCAAAGATATGACACCTTTAGAAGAAAAAAATATTTAAGTGCATTACATAAACATACTTTTTCTTAGTTTTCTCCAAGGCAATTAGGAATTATAAGCAAGGGTGATACCTGATAATTTGAAAAGGATAGCCCATGCCCATATGAATGCCCAAAATAATGCCAAATGCATTGAACTTATTTCATTAGAATACATATATGCTTATTGCAAATTGGGAAAAAAATATTAGTATCTTTTGATAAAGTTCTTCAGGCATCTCCATATCCTGTACAACTACACAGTCTGAAATTGAAGGGATCACAAAAATGAACTTTGATAAACATTCAAGCTTGAAATAAATGAAAATAATAAATTTCTTATGATACATTTTTTGTTTCGTTATCTATATGCTTTTTCAACTGTTTATTAAAATATGGGGTAAGTAAGTTTTCGATTAATTTGTTTCATCATGAGAAGAAAGGCAATCTTTTGCCATGAATATTGGTGGACACTAATGACAAGTCACAGGGAAGGATTGATAGTATATTTTCAACCATTCACTACCAAATCAGTGCAACTAATGTTTGTGGAGCATATATTGAAACAGAACCTATTTTAAGTTGTCTTTTCTCCACCATCAAACATTTTACAGAAATGTCTTAATTGCCTACTTCTTGAGCAGAGAGATTCTCTATCATTATTACTCACAGTCAGGTACCATCTGCATAGTCAAAATTATACTTAATTCATATTTCTGATTTTTTCCTGACTTTACAGACATTTTTTTTGAGGAACTGATCATTGCACTTTCCACTTGATATCAGTTATTCATTGTTTGACTTCCACCACATCACGCCTGAAGCTGCTCAATTTGACATTTTTTTCACAATTTTTCACTCTCATATTTGGAATCTGGTTAGGGAATGCTAGAGAATTATCCCTTTTCATTGCACATAATGACTTTTATTTGAAAAGGCAGTCCCCTACTGAAATTATTATTTTTGCCAAGGTCTGCATGCACAATGTCCTTTGCCACATATGAAATGGTCTCACTCCTATAAGGAACATAGCGTCATTGAAACTTCCCAATTCACATCTCATATTGCTGACAATTTTACTCAAGGAATATGACTGTTTTTCCTAGTTTTGCTCTGACTCATTGAATTAATCACATAATTTCTAAATTTTCCTCAATTTAATTGGCCACTCAACTGAAGTAAAACTCATACACATTCATGTACCCAGCTAACATCATCAGCTATATACATCAATGAAATCAACACACCCACTTCTGGGGCATTGAATAAACATTGGATCATATGTGGCCTTAAAAATACTGTACACATATGGAGTGATATATTTCTTACTCCTGAGATTTTCTTAATTTTTAATCCAATAAAATGTGCTACCAATTTTCATTATTTATCATAAAATTAACTTTTTTTAATGGCAAAAAACATATATTGAATTTGTCTCTCATAAATTCAGGGACTCTACTAACCGGCAGTTCTACCACAAATCGCCCACATGGTTTGGTCAGCCAACACTTCATACATGAGTGATGTCAATGATGGCTGGTGTAGTGAAGAAGGTGATAACAAAGCAGGTGGTGGTCCAAGCCTTATGATCTGCAAGCGCAAGTGACACATTCCTCCTGCTCTACAGAACTCACTTCCTTTAGCTGGTTCAACTCGAGACCTAACCTCATACAGAGTCTGTAAAAGAAGTTTCACAAAATCAAATAATAATTTGAAGCAATACTTATTCAAGTACAAGTACTATGGGTTTTGAAAACATCTTGCTCATAAAAAATAAACTCTTTCAAATCTAAATGGAACAATCAACAATACTTTCCAAATATGACCTATTTTTCATGCTACATTAAAATTAAAATATGGGAATATTTTAATTTTATGTTAACGGTAAAAATATGGGTAATTTCTTAAGCAAACATAGGTTTTCCTTCACTAAATTATTTCCTTTAGTATTTTATTTGACAAAAAGAATTATGCCATGGAACTAAGAAAAACGACTAAAATAAAGCCCCAGTGAGAGATTCAATATTAAGATTTGACCAAGATTTAGCAGTTTATCTAAAAAAAAAGGTTTACAGCCATAGCTGATCATCTAGATATGAGCTACCAAGCTTCATATCTGAAGTTGAAATGGAATTCTACCATCTGTACCCTCACAACTGTACTTCATGACTGCCCATATTCATAATTTATAAAAGCAGTAAGTGATGGAAATGAAACTGATTAAAAGAAGCACATATGATTAGGAACAAAATGCAGAAAGAATGCAATTGTCTTCATTATTCATGAATTCTCTTCATGAATTCATTTTTCATGATCCTCACAGTTCACGTGGAAACTGTTATTTCACTTCTCTGGAGACAAATACATTGAAACATCAAATGTATATACCCCATTTCTACATAGTCCTTGAACTTAAGATACTTTTTTATTAATGGTCTGTACTATTCACCATGTAAGCCAACTCAACTAAAATCTTTAATTTACATTCCTGAACTCATAATTGACGTTTAATCTCACCAACCTATATGAGCTGCTTTTTATCATTTTTCCCCAGAATTTGTTGAAAACTATAACTTTTATTATATTAGAAACATTGGTCCATTAAAATTTATTTTTACTAATAAGGTATGTGATGATCATTTTTTTATAATCATAGGATTAATTGCCAGCTAGCACAGTAAACTTGAATTATGGGAAGCATAATACCATAGTATTTTACAGACCATAAGATGCACCAGCGTATAAGATACACTGTGATTTTTCAGGTTGAAATTTATGAAATTTACTTAGACTGAAAAGATCAAAGTATTTTTATTTGTTACATAATACAAAGAAAATTGAATATTTGCTTTAAAAAATAAGCAGGTCCATGTATATCAACGTTTATTCATTGTAGAATCCCAGAAATTCATCATCACTGAGCAAAAACACCTTACAGCTGCCTTGTTTCCATGTTCTGTAGTATAATTCATCAATTCAAGTGTACATCTACATAAGCCACCGCAAGGGCGTCCATCCAGGACTCATGCAAACATATACACCATAAACTAACAAACAATTGTACCCCAGGATGCAGCATGAAATTAATCCAACAATGGGCAAGCCAGAATATGAAAAGTAAGAAGGCAAAATTCCACTCCCACATACATGAACATGCAAACATAAAACACTTTCCTTCCCGAGGACCAAGGTAGGCATGTGACCCAAACGCTGCAGGTAGTGGGAGGGTCCCCCCATGGAAAGGGATGAGGGTTGTAAAGGGAGACTTAAAAACAGACAGAGCAGAGCAAGCAACACTGTTAAGAGCACGACACTATTTAATGGCATTTTAATGCCAGAAGGGTTTGACATTAACACACACGAGATTAGTGAAAGTGCATGCAATTGAGTAGACCTAATTATTCCCTAGACGCTGAGGGTGGCAAGTGGAATTTTTGCTATCTATAACCCTACAAATACTATCTCGTATTGTCCGTGGAAAGAAAGAGTCCTTGAGTCTGCTAGTTCTGGCATCTATTTCCTGAATTTTATATACATGATCCCAGCAACCAATGTATGTAAGAGTGCAAATAATTTGCGAGACCTCAGTGCTGAAACATGCGGATCTGAATTTATTTAGTAATTTCAACCTCGCATTGAATCGCCTTTCTTCTAATGATTCCCACCCCAATTCCATTAGCATTTCAGGGATGCTTTCCGTTTTATCGTTACATAACGGGCTGCCCGGCATTGAACCTTCTCAATTTCCCTAATGAGGCCTTTTTCACTCGGATCCCATACGCTGCATGATTATTCTTAATGAGGTCTTACAAGAGCATGGTAACAAGGTTCCTTGACCTTGAAGTCACTTCTTCCGACAATGCGTGTAAATGCAATACTGTGAGACAATATTCTCACTTGAGATCCATCAGATTATTATCATTTTAACTTTTCATGCAATGCTTAGTTTCTGTTATTATTTTGATATTACTGAACTTTATATTACAATCAACCATTTTCTATGCTTTCATAAAGCTCTCATACAATTTAAGGTTGAATGCCTGTAGACTCCTAGTTTATCAGGAGAGATACAATACACATACATAAGTAGAGGGGAGATATCCCCGTTAGCCCAATGCTTATCAAGTTTCACAGTAATACCACATGTGAGATGAAACTAAACATGCTACTCTGTACATATTAACGATTTATTTGAGATTTTTTTAATGACTACTTTCAACAAAATATTTAAATGCTGTTGCTTACTACTGACTCAAAACAGCACTATTATCAAAATTTGTCAACAGTAAAATATGAAAATATACTTTAAAAGTATTTTCTCCCAAGCCCAAATTTTACATAAACTTGCTTACTTAATTTTCACATATTTTTCCCTGGTCCCCACAATAACATAAATTTGAGGCTTCACTATATTCAGATGACATATTTCCCATGTCATTGTGTATGACAAATAATTATTACACCAATAACTGACATCTCATGTTATATGACATTGATTGAGATTACCTTGTTCATGCTTGATGAATTTTCATCACAATAACCAGTTAATATAAATACATACCCTGTAGTCATTCACTTCGAAGCGACAGGCATAGGGTTTGAAATGGCCACTGTTAGGAATGCTCTCTGCACTCATTCCACCGGCATATTCAAGGCAAAATTCAACATGAATAGTTGGAGACTGGCAGCTGTTCCCTCCATAGTACGGTTGGAGACTGCTTCTAATATTTTCTTGGCCCACGCCAAACTTCAATTCCCACATATATGAAACATTTGTCCCACTTGAAACCCTCTGTAAAAAACATGACATATATTTATTATTGCTAATAAAATCATATACACAGTTATCAACCCAGAGGTCAGTTTAATACGTGATAGCAGAGTTCACCTAATACTAAGCCCAAAGGCATGTGAAATTCATACAAAAGGGTATCGGGGCCAGATTCCTTCCTTGTGTCACCTATGGTTTCCCTGGAATATTTCGTACCCAAAAAATCACACAGTATGGGTGAAGGTAAGGGTGCCCAGAGAGGTAAGCCCGGGAATAAAACCCAGGCCCTCCAGTCATTGTTCCAATGCTCTATCCTTGGACTGCCATCTACACCCTTATTGCTAATAACCTTTGACAAAAAGGAGCAATCAAAAATTAATAAAAGATAGACAGAAAGGTTATGATAAACATTACTCTAGTGGATAATGACTGAGCTCACTGGTTAACATAATAGGTCAACTATTTTATTCTGGCCTAATATTGAAAGTTTCATCACAAAAAGGTGGTGCCACTTTAATAAGGCAGTATTTGAGAATGATCCGTGAATAAAAAAAAAAAACTGAGCTATAAGTAACACAACTTGAACTCCAATTACTATTACAGTACTCGAATAGACTTGTTCCACCCAAGGTGTTTCAAAATCAGTATTTTGAATTTGAACTTCCTGGTGGATACCAGGAATTACTACTACAGATGAATTCAAAACCCACGCAAACCACTTCATGGAAAAAGAAATCTGTAGAGCCAACTTCAAGTGTTGCTCCAAGACAAGAAACGACAACGTGAGAATTGACTAGCAATGTGTCCTAATAAGAAGGGTTTTCCTGGTTATGGTTGGTTTCTCTGTTTCCTCAGATTTTACTGTACATTTTTGGTTTTTCAGATATTAGATCTTTATGTGACACCACAGGGAAAGGCATTGGTCCCCTTACCCTGATATATGAATTTCACATATCATTGGGCTTTTAGTATTAGGTGTTGTCTATCCTCATCTATAAAACCAACCTTCAGCTTGATTACTGTGGCAGTATAACTAATTTATCTTCTCTTACTCATTATCTCCATAAATAAAGTGAAAAAACAAGATAAAACATTTTATAATCATTCCTGAATGTTTATAATTTCAAATAGCAGTTTCAATATGAACTTTTTATTTCAATGAAATGTAAGTATTACATTAATTAAAATTACTGAGCACATAAATAATAACAGGTGAGACGATATACCAGCAATCACGACTGTGATTTCAAATAAACAGTATGAAGGCAATTGTCAATGGATTATATAAGCATAAATAAACTGATTTTAATGTGAGGAAATAGGTAGCTAATGTAATTCTTCTCTCTAAAAGTTTAACTGCAATAATGTCAAACACCACTCATAATCGAGGCAAGATTAAAACCCCTGACTTTTCTAAGGAAATATAAAATTACTTGTTGATAAAATACTATGGGTACCACAATTTATTTAAGCATAAAACTTTGAAAATACAAAAATATGGCCACGTAAATCGTTTGAAATTTGCTATGATTGCATAAAATAATTGTTTATGTTAATTTTCATCACCAGAAAAAATTGGATTTTAAAACTATTATGTCATAGAGAAATCCCTGGTACTTTCATTTAATAAATTGTGAAACCATAATTAGGTTTAATTAGAGTCAATTTTCATGTAATGCAGGAATCTATAAAAAGTACCACTTGAAGAAGTAAGAAAGCAGTGAATTAAATCTCATTAATAACCATCAAAGAAGGGAAAGTTCAATAGCCTAAAGGAATGGACATGCTTAGTCGGGAGTTGCTAATGAAGCTAAAAATTTCACTCACGAGTGATTGCCCATCAGGATTCAGTCCAATTATGTCAAAATCACATGAAGTAGTCTCTTTAATGTTTCCTTCATTGAGAATGGTCATTTTAGGTAGCCTCAACCATATCACCTGTGAACTAAGACCATTCACAGTGACATGAAGAAATTTGCGATGGTGGGCTGTGTGGAGGCGGAACACTATTTGAAATGGAGGAAGAAACTGAAGAGGAATGACTTTCTCTTCTTCTTCTGAAGTTACATCATTGGATGCTGTGGTAGTATTTACAGGTGGCCAAGGGCAAACCAGGGTTACCTGTAAAGAGTTGATGCATGCTTATTAATACAAAAAAAATATATGTTGACTTTGGCAGAGGTATTTTTACACTTTAAAAATGTCACACAAGATAAAAGTAAAATGTGTACCACACTTGGCTACAGAAAATTTCAATGGGAAAAGCTGCTGCTCTACACCTTACCTTATGATAAATTGGTGAATGGTCCTTGTGGGATGACAGACTTGCTAGAACTCGAAGTGGAATGGAAGCACCTTTAAATGGCTCTAACACAGGCAAATATATTTTGAAATCTCGAGATAATGGCTCTTCTTCACCAACGTTTTCATTTAATTGTTCTGTATCACTAGATTTTACTTGCATCAAAAGACCCTTTGATGTCTTCACATTTATATAAGTACCCTGAAAGAGAGAATAGTGACAAATATACACTGATTAAAATAATTATAATCATGTTTGGTTTTCACATAAGGGTATATAAAAGCAATAAGCCCAATCCAGCAGAAGGCATGTGAGTTAGGTTGCACACATGCATGGCAATAGAATTGGTAATAAACAGTAAAAATAAAGGAGAAGTCGATTGACTTCAACCTACGAGATATGACCCCCAACACATGTACAGCTGGTGTATTTCAACAGAGGACATATTGAACTACAGTGATAACTATCACATATGGAAAATTGTTAAGTACGACAAAATAAGATTTTTGACCCTAATATATGGAAAACTATACCTTCCATGACTATCAAGCCATCTTGCTCATGCCAAAGATAAACAGATAGGTCTTATTAGAAAAAAGAGATGAGTGGAGCACAAGCAAAATGGTCTTACAGTGCTTATCCCAAGACTGCCTGTACAAATTGCCAATGTCATTTCTTGCTCAATGCCAGCTAAGAGATCACCATCTCCCTTGTTGATACTTATAGTTGGTGGTTCTGAGTGTACATCAAATGACACTGATGGCATAATAGACTCAGACAAAAATTCCAAGCCTTTATCTCCTTCATCTTCTTTGGAAGTACAAGAAAGCCTCAATGACAGCTGATGGAGACGATATGAGCCTTGCTCAAACCCCTCTCCCTGAGAAAGAAAGCAGTGCATATAGAATTAACCATGAAAAGAAATTTTTGTTTCATTCTGGTATCACTTTAGTGCAATAATTGCAGCTAAGTATTCCATTAAAACAAAATTTGTGGGTAATTCCATATAAAAAGTATATTTGTAATAACTATGTTTCTCAAACTTACACACACACATACACAAGATGTTGCAAAAGAACACATTCCCTAATGAATAATACCTCCAAAGACATACATTTTATTAAGCTAGATGGAAGAACTTAAATAATATACTAACAAAGGCAGTGGTCTCACCAAACTGAATCAACCATACAGTTTAACCTTCATCATGTAAACACCTGCTCGACTAAAACCTCTTGAACATAGTGAGGAAGAATGTCAACTTTTTTCAAATTAAATAAATAGTTTTATAAGTTTCCATTGTGATGAAAACAAGGAGCATTTTTGGTTACCAACAAAATTTATAAGCCACTTAATTTTTTATATTGATTTTTAGCTTCAGCAAGTGATCAGTTTAGCAATTTTTAAGGATAAATATTGCTTAAATAATGCTTCGAAGTAGTTCTGATCAGTCCCAATGAGTGCCATATTTTCACTCTTAACAACATCACTTTGGGGTGGCAAATGGGCCTGGTGAAGTCAAACATCAGTAGAAGAACTGGAAGTACTCTCTCACATGATTTTGGTTGAAAGTAACATCAGCTTTTCTCACAATTGCTAAAAAATAATTTTGTTAATGAATAAATTCATAATTGGCTACCATTGCATGCCAATGTAATTATTTTTTTTCCTGTGAAGATTTACTGGCCAGGAATGGTATCTATTTGAAAATTGAGTCAAGGTCTCCACTATGGGAGCCTTCTTTAGTACCATCCCTTTGTCAGAGATGAGATAATTATTGAGTAACTTAGGGTGCCCATAGGGGAAGATCACGAACTAAACTACATGATAAAAATTTGGGGTGAAACATATTACTTGTGATGTCGTAAATCCCTTTGATGCTCAAAAATTAGAACTGTATATGCACTGCTCATCAAGGATCCAAAATACATATAAATTAGGTTTCAAGACAATCTCAGGAATGTATCTCATTCATAACACAGAAACTGCCTCTACATTAGAATTTCTGAATATGCTTTAAATCTCCCAAAAGACTTAAAACTCATGGTTTGATTCATCCAAAGAGAAAAAATATGAGAATCTGGAAAAATATTTACTTCAAGAGATAGTGATGTCATATGGTAAGGAGAGTTGAGTTCTAGTTATGAGGGAGCATAAAAATGGCACAAATACTAATGCAAAGATTTTTCTGATTTAAGAAATGACTATTATATGCAAAAAGGGGTCTCACAGCAGATTAGATACACTGTAGTTAAACAGTGCCTTGAAATATCTCCAAGGGCCCGCTTTTCATATTATACCAAAAAGGACTTGACTAATTTGTACAATATCAAAATAGATCACACAATCAAAAGAGAGCAATGACACCCACTCCAGTTTTAAAGGGAAAAGTTTTATATGATCACTTCAGATCAGAATGGAGCTTCACAGACACAATTCAAATAATCCTGATGATGCTTTTAGCATTGTCAGTGTTTACTTTCAGCAATAAAGTTTTTCACCATAGCATGCGACCTACTATGACTTTCAGAGAAGAAAGAATAAGTGTATAATGTGCACAAATCTGCATGTTAAGCTATCTTTCTAATTCAGTTGGCAAATTTTATGCATATTTGAACCTAATTGGAGTGGATACATTGCAGTCTTGTGGCTCTAGACAGCCTTCAAATATTTCTTAGGGACTGTCTTCCTTGCTGGAGTATTTACAAGGTTTACTCTGTGCTAGAGCTGAACTACTCGAATATCTTTCACACTCCCTGGTTTGGAGGGGATGTTTTGCATACACACTTCGGTTTAAATAAAATTGGAGCTTGTTTTGTCACAAGTGATTCAGGATGTTCACCCCTGGTGATGCTTTTGACCGAAAGCATGATATCTACTAATGGCAAAAAAAGTTGCTTCACTTTTCAGGCAAAACCACCACATCACAAAACTTCTGCTATTGCTACATGCTAAAAATTTTCCATTTGGTCACACTGCAAAATACTTTGAACACAAGAGTGATTTATCCAAGAGAGGTTAACTCTTTTTATTACAGTTAAAGCTCAAGAGTTACACATGATACTTTGCTTTGTTTTTAGGACTCAGTTACCCTTTCCTGAATTTCTAGTAATTCATATTATTAGCAGACATTTCAACAAACTTAATAACGTATTTTGTAAAACTTACTTTTGCTTTCACCAAAACTGTATTTTTTCCTGGAATGATTGTTATATCAAAAGCTGTCAAGAAGTGTGAGAAGTTAACACGAGGAGTAATATCAGATGACACTTTTCTATACCTCCCTTGGCTGTCTTGGCGTCTAAAATATACAGAAAGTCATACAATAAATGATCTTCTTTGATGACAACAAAATTTAGTACTTTTGAAATGCATGTAATTATCCTATATCATAAAATAATGTGAGCTCTTTTCATCATTTTATAAATGTAGATTATTTATACACATAACTATATCATAGATTAAAAGTTAGGTGATTAACAGTGATAAGTTGGTAGTTAGGTAAGTTTATGCCGAGCACCACAAAATATTTTAAGTAGATATTATGGCTGGATCATGAAAACTCCTCTGATATTCTAACTAAAATTGGTGAGTCTATATAGCATGCCATAATCACAAAGAAAAGATGCCATTTATTGCCACTCACTTCACAAGTCTCTCTGGATCTCGACACACCAAGCTTGCTGATGCCAAACCCCCATCTTGACGATAATCAAGATGTTCTGCCATGTGCAAAACCGGCATTGCTTCTGGTCCAACCACTGTACGACCACTGAATCTCCGTGATTTGGATTCCTCCAAATGCTCATCATCTGGAGTATCATCACCCCCACCACTTGCTGGTGGCTGAAGTCCTCGAACACCTCGTGCACCTCTAGCCTTGGCTGCTGATGAGACTTTACGTCCTAACTTACCAGCTGATAATGGGTGTTTATGAAATTGACAAGAGCAAAAATGTTTTCTAAAATTATCAAGTTCAGATAACTGTGCTACAAAGTTACTACCTGCAATTTACCATCACAATCTCTGATCCATACACTACTTCATTTGTATTACCATGGTTTTTGCACTTGAGCCTTATTCCAATGCTTTTATGCCTAAATGCTGATTGGCATGGAAAAATTCTCATTGAAAATAATACATGAGTACCACATAATTCCTCATATTTGATCAGTAGGTTAAAAGTTCAATTCCTTCCAATAATACAGGGTGCGGCAGCATAGCTTCCTTTTTTGAAAGCGTTCTGCGTTTGAAAAAAGGAAGCTATGTAGCCGCATCCTGTTTTAGTCTTTTATTTCACCAATGTATAGACAGGACCTTCCACTCAGTTTTTTCAGCTACTTATCATCTAAGAACCAACTGCTCAAGAAAAAAGGGAAGATGATGAAGGATAATGAATAAGGAATGTTAAGAAAAAGAGGAGTACGGTATGGCAGGAAAGAAGTTCTTAAAAAACATCCAGATGAGAGAGGGAAAAGGAGTAATCACTCAAACACCAAAAAGATTAATTAATGGGTTAAATTGATCAATTTGGTTGAGGAATTCTTCTAACTCCTATTATCCATGTGCCCAGGTAGTGCAGCAATTAGGTCTTCAACTTCACTGATTATAATAAATTTATAAATTAAAGCATTAAAAACACAGGCTGCATTGCCATGTTTGGCTAAGATCATTGTCATATGATGATATGAGAAAGTGTCATCCATTGATGACACTTTCAACATATGGTCAAAGAGAAAAGATATCTTAACTCAAGTCTAAACCTGTGAATTTATTTTTAATTTTTCTAAATTGAACCCACTATTTATAAAACATCTGCTTTCAAATTTATGCATGACCAATCCATGAAAACTCTACCATGCACTTAAAACAAAAATTCAGAAATTTGACAGCATTGATAAGCAGCAGACTTATCTTAGTGTGAGACTGAAGTTTTATTTTTTCTGCTACAAGAGCAGCTGCAATAGCTCTGATATGTAAAGAAAGAGCAGAATGAAAATTGCATAAAAGAAATCCACATTGAGACTGGGCTTCAAAACACTGAACATTCCAAATACAGGTTAGACTCAAGTGCTCCACTGCTTAGCTCCATCTTCCTTTTTCTCTTCAATCAGTGCAGATTTTAAGTTCCAAACTTTCCAATTACCTACAGCTTCAGAGCAATTAAAATCCTGAGATTATCTAAATCTAATTTTTTTTAGTCTAAAGTGTGCCAATCAGAAATAGAGTATGCATGTTTATTAAAACTCTCAAACGTAAAATTTATTAAGGAACAATATTCAATAAATCTCAAAGTCTTAGGGAATCTAAGATGCTATGCTAAGGATATATAACACTAATGAACAGCCAATCCTCCCAACATAAACTGCACCACAGATATTTTCTGAGTTTATGGGATGCAAGAGGAAAATACAACAGAGGCAAAATCACACAGCACAGGTGAAGCTGAGGGTGCCCAGAGAGGCATGCCCAGGATTCAAACCCGGGCCCTTTGGGCAGTAGTCCAACGCTCTACTCCTGGACTATCACATCTCCCCACTACTGACATATGACTTTCAATTTACATGAACTGATAGATTCTCTTCATTGAAGTATACTAATACCTTCAGTGAGAATGATGATATAACATACCACTAGTTTCCAAAGAAAAAATATAACCTTAAGGTTTCTAGGCAATTATACCTGGACGTCGTTCTTCTAGGGAAGGCTGAGTGACCTGCTCCAAAGCAATCTGCACTCTGTGAATGAGGCAATTTCCAGGAAGAAGACTCTCTATATTCAGGGTTGCTTCAACAAATCCACCAGGAGATGAAGCTCTGTTTTTCACTATTTCCACAGACTTTAAGACAAACGATTCCCCAAATGGCAGAGTCAAATTTTCTGGAAAGCCAAAATAGTGTATTAATAATAATATTTATAGATCCCAGGACTTTACCAAGTACACCCAGGACTTTACAAAATATACCCAGGACTTCACAAAATATAGAACAAGGCAGAGAAGAAGCAATCAGCTGTTTCAGCGTTCCAAAGACTTCAGAAACTCTTCCAAACTACACAAATAGCATTTATCTATCAGAAGATGCTTGAGATATTTCTTAAATGTACATCTAGAAGGAGCAGATATGTCTGGTGGCAGATAGATGAAAATTTTGGTAAATTTGACTTGAAGGAAAAGTTTCATTTTTACCCACTAAAGAAATATTAAAAATTATAGCACTTATTTATGTAACTCTTTATGATACTTATGACACTTTTTAATGCATTTGTAGTGCTTAATGGAATGTTTTAGCAAATTTTTCTTTGAAAGAAACCTCAATAACGTTCAATAAAGGTCCTCTCAAAAGCCCAACATAAAGCAATGAGAAAATTATTTGATCTAATATCATTAGCATGCTAAATTAAATAAAAATTTTGTTGATCAGCAAAAAAATTATCAAAACATTTCCTTTCCAAAATAAAAAAAGGAAGTTCTTATTTTTTGAACAAATGTACAATATTATTTACCTTCTCGAAGTTTTGGCAGTGTCGAAAGCAACTCTTTAAAATGCATGTTTCTTATTTCCATATTAATAATAGGGCAACTGGCAACTGCAGCACACATCTTAGCATACCTGTAATGTAATTAAACTTGAGCACACTAATAACACTCAATAATACCATATTGAAGGTTATATATTAGGACCAAGAAGGTTACAATCATAATTATAACAGTGCCATGAAACAAAAGGGGGTATTACATGTATCCATAGCAATAAAATTGGGGTCCACCCATGCATTTTGTAAAGGAAAGGGATTCTCATTAATCCGGTTTGGAGCATATTAAATTTCAGTGAGGTAAGTGCTATTTAATATTATACATACAAAGCACATTGTAAAATGTTGATGTTTTAAAAATGGAATTATGAATTGTGCAAGGAAGACTAAGTGACAATCATGTGTCCAGAAAAAGGATCAGGGAGTGAAATAATGCATTATGTTCCAAAAACTTTGGCTGTTGTAGCATATACTCACTTTCTCAAAAAGAGACTGCATTCTGTAATATGAGAATACACTCAGACACTAAAAAAAAGCACCAATTTATCAAAATAACAAAAATATATACTTTACACTTTCAGGTTTCACTTAGTGGAATTGTTTGATGTCCATATTATAAGAGTTTGTAATTTTTCAACAGACTTTATTTTATAGTTTATAGCATAGGAGAAATTAGACTTATGGCTATTGTTTTCCGCTTTTTTTGGATTAATTTTCCAACCAGGTATTGGTTTCCATTGCTGGCGACTATATTTGTAATTGTTCTGAGTTCCTTATTGAAATTCATGGGGGAAAGGGGGTTGTGCAAGAGCCAGTGTATTATTGAGTGGAGGGCTCATATTTGTACTAAAAATGGTGGGCCGAATCAATGGGAATTATATGATCTGTATAAGTGTGTTTCTTTGAAAATTGATAATTCATGTCTATTTTCAATTATGGTGATTGCCAGGTCTAAGTAGTTAATTGTGCTATTGACTTCTTTTTTCATGTAAAAGGAAATTTTAGGATAGATCGTGTTGAGGTGATTGTGGAAGGAGTCTAACTGGTGGTTTGATCCTGTCCTCTGTAGAGAACGTCATCTGCATAGCGGAACCAATACACCACTTTTTCCACATGTTTGCCGTATGGAACAGAGATTCTTCTCATGAATTAAGGAATATTTCATCTAGGAGGGCGGAAAGTGGAGAACACATAGCTGGATTTTCTACTTGGACATAACAATTTTGGTTGAAACTGAAATAATATTGATTAACTGCCACTCCCATAAGGACAATTAATTTGTTTGCAATATTTGGGGCAATGTTGGAGTCTTTGAGTACATTTTAAACATTAAGTAAGGCTGTAAGATTTGAGGACACAAGTGAACAGGTTATTAAGGTCAAAGGAAACTAATGCTGCTTTAACAGGAACATTGATTTATTCAAGCTTTTTGGCAAGCTGAATTGAGTTTTTCACTGTGTATTAGGGATTGAACCATGAGTAGTCTCGGAAAATATTGTTAAATTCATGTGACAGAATGTGTTCGGGGGTGGACACCGCTGAAACTACACATCAAATTGGCAGCGCCTGTTTATGTATTTTGGGTAGTCCACACAACCTGGGAGCAGAGGGGTTCTAAATCTAATAGTTCTAGGTAGTCATCCGCTCCTAGCATAAACCCAGACCAGACCCAATGCTTAGTCATAACCTAGGTGCCGCCACATCTTCTTCCTTTAACTGAAAAAGCCACAACCACTGACTTTAGAATCCATAAACCCCCCCCCCCCCTTCAACTTCCCCTTCCTCTATTCAATGGGTATATATTCAACAGCTGTGTGTGTCACTTGTACCTGATGATGCTGCAAGTCGGTGAAACGTGTTGCACTGTGAATTTAAGTCTGTGGAAAATTAGAAACTCTTTTAATACCAAAATATAGATAAATCAAAGTAGACATAGAGCTCCTAATTTAGAACCTCAAAGATAGATTTTAATGACGAATGTGCCATAGGGGTAGCAAATAGTTTTAATATATTTATTGGTTATTGGAAAGGAAAATGTTGCCATAAATGAAAATGATGCAGATAGTGTACATAGAGATAGCTAATATAAAAAGAAACAATTTTTTTTCTTGCTGAAAAGTATCTAAAAGTAAGGGAAAATAAATGGCATGTGTCTTAAAATCATGAATGTTTATGGGCATACTCACATCTGTTATTGTAAATTGATATAATATTTGCAAACATGAATTTTATCGACATAAATACAAAAGGAAGTTATCAAATTAGTTGCTGGTGCAACTCATGCAATGAGTGAGAGCTAACAATCAACACCAAAGCCTAAGAAATTTAATTCAATGGTATTCAGCTGAATCTAATGTAAATTTCATATTGAGGAATTAGAAAAACTTAGTAGATTCCATCAAAATTTACTGTGGTACAAATAATAACAGAAAACTCATTTTATGATTGAAATACTAATTATGATGATATTTTCTAAAGTAGAATATGCTGAGACAAAATTCCCAACATTAAAATTTCCTGCTGGAAAACACCAGCTGTTTATCTCCAGTCATACTATTTAAAGAGTATCACCATGTAATGGAGAATCACTAATCATTGAGTCAACATTGAAACAAAGATAATACACTGACGACTGGCCTAGGCCATCATCTTTTCCATAGATTAATCCCAATCATTGTTTTATGGCCATCGAAAAGTTAGCAATCAGCCACATAATTGAACTCAAGGTCATATTAAGATCATACATCTCATAAAAACTATACATAAAAAATATAAATTAATTTCATTGGTAAATATGAATAATTACCTTCCCCAATCCTCAGCAGAGCGATAGCAGCTCGCCAATTCTCCAGCAATTTTTCCCTTAGGTAGCAACCATCCTTCCATTTGGAATGTGTCAAGGGCATCAGCTAAAAATGTGGCAGACTGACTAGGCTGGCCCATTTTGAGGTAGAAATGAGCTAAATCCCGGCCGACAGAACGAGCAGAGCGGATACGTTTTATGTGCTTGAATGTGCCCATTGCTAGCTCAGCCAACTCCTATTTCCAAACAAATGCATCTTAACATTAACTGACTGCAATAATTTTATTATGCATAACTTATAATTTAACATAAGGTTAAAATATCATAATTCAATTTTTATACTATTCTCTTCACTTCATGTAACCTGCAAGGTCAGATGGGTACTTATAATAATAAAAATTTATTTTATGCTGGACATAAATTATAAGTTAACTGGGAGTAAAAATGATAATTAAATTTATAATATTATCAATTTCTTTCACATAACCAGCAAAATCAAAAAGGTAACTTAAATAATAATAATTAATTACCAGATAGTGCCTCTTAAAGGCTTCTTGGGATGACAATGCTTCCTTTAATTTGTCCGTGGGAGTTTGCCCCAGATGGCTCTGATAGATATCAGTAGAAGCAGGTGAGCTTTCTTTGTTTCCAGGATTTTGGCCAGTTGATGAAGACCCAGCAGAGTGTGGGAGGTGCTGTAGTGGTGGATCCCCCATCCCAGCAGAGAGGCTGACTACCATATGTAGTTGCTCACTGGTGGGAGCCTCCCCTGGCATGAGACCACATAACTCCCCCAATTCACACAGCTGGCCAAACAGAAAAGAGTCTGCAATTACAAGACATTCTGAAGCAACACAATATATATGTTACATACATAATCAAATATTGCCATATGGTGAAGGCACATAGAGCTCTCACTCTCTAAACACATTTCTATCAATCAAAAAAAAAAAGAGAAGACACAGAACAAATTGAGCTCTGAAAGATTACATGTGCTCTTCAAAGATACTTCTGGTCACCCTAGGCATGTAACATTATATACTGCAGGGAGTTGGAAATATATGCATTTGATTTTAATGTTTAACTTAGCTTTCCTCTTTCTCAAAAACCTCATGTTATTCTAACCAATTTACTTTTTTAAACTCTTCCTTAAAACCCACAAAACAAAAAGAAATATATCCTGATTGAACTCAATTTTACTTCCCGTTAGTTACCTCATTTCTGTTTTGGCATCACGTGTGTTTCTTCCCTTCCTGAAGAGAAATTGATCATCCCTTAAGAAGTCATTGGCCTTTTATTGATGATCTTAAGTACGCACCATTTTATCTGTATGAAATTAAACTTATTATGCTATAGTCCTCACATATGTATGGCCTTCCCCTTTCTTGGGATGGGAACTAAGACTGATCTGATGAAATTTTCTGGCTGAATTCTTTCCTCATAGATGCTACAAATTATTAAAAACTCAACTTCCACAATTTTCTGAACCCATAAGTAGTTCCTTGGGAATATTATATATCCCCGTGGCCTTATTTGATTTGATTCCCTTAATGTCCTTTCTATCCTGCAATTGAGTATGCCTGGTTCATGCCAATTTGTTACGCACTATATTCTAATTCAAAATCAAAGTTTGGTCTACCGACCAGGTCTCTCTGATAGGGTTTCTCATCCTCCTGCAGTATATGCAACATTTTTGCTATAATATCTTTAGCTAGAGGTTGCTAACTGATGGGTTCACTATCCCAATCAATCAGACTTACATAATCATCAGCCTTAAAATATAAATATTTAGGTCATATTTTTTCACTTTGGCCTTCCCATTCTTTTTACACTTCAATAAATTTATTCAAAACTAGGGCGCATGCAGCTCATACATTTTGTATCCATTAGTTTAGCAAAAATAATATTAGTAGTGGCTTTGAGGGGAGGCGACCGACAGCCGAGGTCATTTGCGCCATAGGGGATGGACAGGAAAGGATGAAGGGTGGGCAGAAACCCAGCGTCGGCATTAGCGAAAGGCGACAATGGGTCCGCAGCTTCCGACAGACGGCGTACTCACTCAAAGTGCCCTCCGCAAAGCACCTCAAGTAGGGATCGAGATACCTCTGAAAAATATTCAACACCGCTGGGATTTGAACCCGTGCCCTCAGGGTGGGAAGCCAGTACGTAAGCCACCATCTCGATCCCCGCAAAAATAATATTACTACCTTGATCAAAAAGTTCCCGGAATAACCACCGTGTGTTGCTCCCATCGTCCGATTTGAGTTCTGTTTTTTTTGTTAAATTGGTACATCTGTTGTTGATATTCCCTTTAAATCTTAGTGTCATAACTTGACATTTGCAAAAGTTACGGTCGGTTTTCGGTATGTCCATCAGTGCTTCCTGCGATTTTTCCATTACTTCCTCTCGGCTGCTAAAACGCGTTCCCCGTAATGGTTTTTTAACTCGATTGAACAGAAAGAAGTCACAGGGAGCCAAATCAGGTGAATTCGGTGGCTGTTGGATGGTATTTGTTGCATTTTTCGTCAAAAAATTACGAATAATGATAGCACTGTGCGACGGTGCGTTATCATGGTGCAAAATCCACGAGTTTTCTGCCCACATTTCTGGTCTCTTTCGGCGAATTGCTTCACGCAAACGTCTCATAACGCCCAAATAATACTCTTTGTTTACTGTCTGGCCTTCTGGCAAAAATTCATGATGCACTACACCGTTGTAATCCATGAAAACCGTCAGCATTGCCTTCTTTTTTGACTGAAAACGACGTGGTTTTTTTGGTCTCGGCTCATTTGGTGAACGCCATTCACTTGCCTGATGTCTGGATTGCGTGTCGTACTCATAAACCCACGTCTCATCTCCAGTAATGATCCTTTTGATGAATGTGGGATCGGATTCAGCCTCGCAAATCATGTCTTTTGCGACGTCAACACGGTCTCTTTTTTGCATGAAATTGAGGTCTTTTGGCACCAACTTTGCTGCTACACGACGGAAACCCAAATCATTAACCACAATGTCTTGGGCGGATCCATAGGCAATGTTCAAGTCCTCCGCTATTTCTCTGATGGTTAATTTGCGGTTATTGACCAACATTTCTTTTACTTTATCAATTTTTTCACCGACTTTCGATGTCGATGGTCTGCCACTGCGTTCATCATCTTCGATTGACTCCCGACCACTTCTGAACCGCTCGTGCCACTGGTAAACGACCGTTTTTTTTAGAGAATTGTTGCCGAAACACTTTTCCAACATTTCCAACGTCCGTGCGCCACTAAATCTGTTTTTTACGCAAAATTTAATACAAGTTCGTTGTTGCAAATTTAAATCCATTTCTGAAATTGTAAAAAATCGCCAACACACACAGAGATAGATGTACTCTTGGCTACGTAACTTTTGCAAATGTCAAGTTATGACACTAAGATTTAAAGGGAATATCAACAACAGATGTACCAATTTAACAAAAAAAACAGAACTCAAATCGGAACGATGGGAGCGCCACACGGTGGTTATTCCGGGAACTTTTGTTCAAGGTAGTATGTAAGTCTATTTTCATCTACCTTCACGAAGTAATTAATAAGTCAAACTGCAAAAACATCAATTAGACTATGCGTTTTAAAGCTCATCTTTATCATTTGAATAGCACCAAAGAAAAATTCCTGCTTACCTTGTCCTTGGCATATGCCCAAAGAGGAGCTGTATATAAAGAGTATTTTTCAACATGAGCACTATCTGTAAATTTCTCACATGTTGAAAGAATCTCCAGGCAGCAAAGGATTACCCAACACGCGGTTGCTCCTGGGGGACTGACAACTTCCAACAAAACTGACTCACGCATGCAGTTATGAAGGAATGGCAGAGTACGCTGGGCTATCTGCAGATAACAAAGATGCAATCTATTATTATTACCCATGAACACAGTGACCCTAATCACAAGTGGAAGTGGCATGCAAAAGTAGATTTTTCAGAAATATTAGAATACAGGAAAAGACAGACCTCCCAAGGCTTGCAGGTGAGAAGTAGAAGGGCACACTGCCGGGAGAAGAGGTAGCCCCTGAAATCTAAGAGTGAAGCACAACCCTCTTCAATTAGCCTTCTTCCTTCATTCTCTCCAGCCCCAGCTGATGTCCTCAGGGAATGATTCAACCATATACCATCCCATTTCTCCAATGAACGTTGAAAGCTACACAGCCAGGAAGGTGTTTCTGTAAACAACAAGTTCCACATGTAAAATTAGGATGGCAGACTGATTAGCAGCGTCAAGATTCAATATGAATTTCAACATCTCAGTCCATCTTTTTTCAGGCAACTAATGGTCAATGGAGTTTTTAAAAGGGGAGGGGAAGGAAGTGAGAAACATTTTCCACCTCGAATCTTGTGCACCATCAATTACTATTGACTTCTATTGACTCCACATGATGCATTAGAGATCCAGAGCATAACAAGATCCCATTAAAATATGAAATTAATTTATTTAAAATAGCATATATCACAGGTTTTCTTCCAAAATTAGTAGTAGTAGTGCTGGGGGTTTATAGGGTGCGTCGACAGCTACAGTCATTTTGCACTACTCTCAAGATGATTAGAACCTCAGTTCCATTTTATGAATACATAAATAAATAAGTAAATAAATAAACAGATAATTGTTAAAAACAAAAGGCATTAAAATTATGATACCCAAACTAAAGCTGCCTCATTAAGCCAGTTTCCCATTAAGGACACATGTAAGGGGTCTCAAGTAAGACTCTTGTCCTGACAAGTATCTTATGGAACCGTAGTCCAGTTTCGAACGGACCAAGCCTCGGTACAATAAAAGCATGGTAGTGTGGTCTGCTCCCCATGTGGAGTGAGTTAAAAACTTAAAGACGATGAGGATTTGGCGACACCTCTCATGTAATATGCGAATATGCTCCCGCCAGTTCAGCTTTTTGTCCAGGATCATGCCTAGAAAGCGGATGGACTCCGCAAATGGGAGATTCCTACCCAGCAGGCTTAAAGTCAGGGTAACACGGTTACCGTGAAGCCGGTGAAAATGCACACATTTCGTTTTCTCTGTGGATAAACAAAATCCATTCCTTCACGACCACTCTCCCAGTTTATTTAGAGTCACCTGGGCTTGCCTGGAAGCGTTTGTCAATCATGTCAACTGGCAAAATATGGCTAGGTCGTCCACATAGAGTGATGCCATCACCAGAGCATCGATGCATTCCATCACGTCGTTGATGGCGATGGCAAATAACAATCACACTTAAATTTTAAAAAAAGTCAGGTAAAAAATGATAAATGTGTCATTTATCACATTTAGTTCAATTATTGACTTAACTATTGATTGAGTTTTTTATCTAAATAAATAATAATTCAACTTCTGAAAAAGAGCACTAGTTTTCCTTTATAATATTCAGTTGTAATGATGCAATGTATGTTTGCCACTGTTCTCCAGCATACTACAATTTTAGCATCTGCCATCAAAATATACTCACTTGCATAATTGGTCATTGGTAAAATATTTAACAAATTTACAGCTAATGTTCTGTAGTGTTGCAACACAATTTGGTTAATGGCACTTAAATTCCACGGGAAATTTGTGAAGCTGCAACGGACGAATATTGTTAACGCAGTTAAGCCACTGACTGATTGCTATAGCAACTAGTGTTTTATTTTTGCATTTCTCGTGTAAATTGTATGTATTGATTGAATGAATTATGATTTTTGCTTGATGTTAGCTAATACAAAAACCACTTTATTTATTCCTTTGGAATATGCAGAGCATCAATTTGGTATTTTGCTACTGAGATAAAATATTTATAGAAACATTCAGGTAACTCTATTAAATTATGTATTTGCCAAATTAATTTTTGATACAGAGAGGACGCTCATTATCCTATTCAGAGTTTGAAGTTGCCCAAGGCAACTCAAACTTGTGGCTACGATCAGCATTAGCAAACAGAAGTATCAGCATTCTTTCTTTACTGATTTTTTATCAGGAAACCTTGAAGCCATACCATATTAAAGTTAACACAGTTTCATAAAGGAATGCTGACATTTAGAAAATTTTTAACATGAAGGTGTATAAATGTACACTCACCTCCAACACTTGAGTTGAGCACAAATTGAGTGAAAAGAGCATCAAGTTCATCATACTGCACTAAAGCCTCGTCGTATAGACCAAGCATCTCAAGAACAAATGCTAACTCCTCCTGCAAAGAAATAATAAATTATGTCAAAATGTTATTCTAAGCCATTACGCAGGGATTCTAACAAAAATCTTTATAAAACAAAACATTCTATAACTAAACAATGCAATGTGGCCAGTCCCAGAACTTGTTTTAGGGCCAGGTACACCTGGATGTCTAAAAATATTGAGGTCATTCTCAATTAAAGATAATTATAAAAAACTGAAGAAAAAAGAGAATAACAATAATGGAGACAAAGTTATAATCATTAATAAATTTATTATTTCAATGGTCAAAAGACAGAACTCATCAATAATGGACTGTACAAAGTTTGCTCAAAAAGTATCGCGACTTTTGTGTTTTTTCAAAAGTTATTTATTTATTCATGAATATCTATTTTGTCCCCTTCAAAGTAATCCCCATTACATATTTTACACTCGTGCCAACATTTTTTCCAATCCTCGAAGCACTTCAAAAATCATTCTTTTTGATCTTGTTCAGCTCCTCCTTCAATGCAGTCTTTATCTTGTCATTCGTAGTGTAGCGTCGTCCTTTCATGGGCCTCTTCCGTTTTGGGAACAAGAAAAAGTCACCCAGGACCAGGTCTGTGGAATCATCAATGGTGTGCCGTTTTTGGCCAAATATTTGCGCACAAGTAACGATGTGTGAGCAGAGGCATTGTCATGATGCAAAAGCCAATATTTGTTCTTCCACAAATTCGGGCGTTTGTGGCTGATTGCTTGGTGCTAATTGGGCATAACTTGCAGGTGATTCCTTATTTACCATTCTACCCTGTGGCAAGAACTAATGATGCACCACCAGAACTAATGATGCACCACCCCCTGCAATCGAAGAAAACTGTAAGGAAAACATTTGAGCACATTCGACCGAACTTGGCGTGCTTTTTTCGGTCTTGGCTCGTGCTGCAGCTTCCATTGGGATGATTGAGCTTTAGTTTCCACATCATAACCATAAACCCACGATTCGTCACCAGTTCTGGAGTGACCCCCAGGAGCAAATTTGGGTTGTCGCAGACAGAGTACAACACCTCATCAGCAATGTTAATGCATTGCTGTTTTTGGTCAATATTGAGCAATTTTGGTACAAATTTTGCAGCGATCCTTGTCATGCCCAAATCATTGGTAAACATCGAATGGCAAAAGTCAATCAATATGTTTAGGTCCTCAGCAATTTCTCTAACAGTGATTTGATGATTGGCAAATACTATTTTCTTCACTTCATCAATGTGTTTTTCTGCCGTTGACGTCCTCGGGCATCTGGCACTCTCTCTGTCCTTTACATCTCAGCCCTCTGAGAACATTTTGTACCACCAATAAACATTGCTTCGGTCCAAGGTAGCTTCTCCATAAGCCACAGTCAACATTCGGAATGCTTTCGCACACTTAATTTTGTTTTTCACACAAAATATGATACACATTCTTTGATCCATTTTTTTAAACATGCAAAAATCGAAGACAAGCCAAAACACGTCCCAGCAAAACAGCTGTCAAAAATTAACGGAAAATTCAAAATGGCTGAACTTTTCGGCATAAGGGAGAGACATAAGTACCATACATAATGCCACAAAAAAATCAAAACTCAAATGTATGTAGCCCATGGAAATTCGAAATTAGCGATACTTTTTGGACAGACCTCATATATTAATATTAGCACATAACTTTTTATATTGCTGTCAATAAAAGTTACTGAAATTTATGATATGATCTCAATGAGTTAACAGTTTGATGAGCCTAGCATCCACACTATGGTTAATTATTTAAAAAAAATCCAGTCAATTAAATTTTCATTAACAAGCCTTAACTTAGTTGAATTTAAAAAATAATTTCCCCGAATCTTCATGTCTATTAGAGAGCATGCTCTGAAGTAGCAGTAGAGTGAACTATTTGCCATGTGTAAAAGGAAAATGATAACCAGAAATGGCAAGTATGATGTTCAAATGCACTCACCTGAAGGAGAAAGTATTGACAAAAGCTCCATCCAGGTTCATTCCTTCTCTCTCGACGTATTCTTACTAATTCTTCAAAGCGAATAAGAGCTGAATTATAAGCTGTTAGCAATAAAAGCCTAAGTCGTGCTAATGTTCCACGCCAAGAATCTGCCCATCTTGATTCACTCCTTATAGGATCTACTGCTGAAACTACCCTATTAAAACCAGAGGGAAACATTCAAATCATTAATATATACCATACAAATTCCAAGAAACTGCAGGAGATACCAAACAGGAATATTCAACAGAGTCATCCGCAAAGTGTTCATTACAATGCATCAATTTCAGAGTGTAAAAATCATTTGCCTTAACCAGGATATGAACCCGGATCCCTCAATAAGTGGCTGAGTGCTTTCGCCAGTTAAGCTATCGAGTCAAGGCGAATGATTTTTACACTCTGAAATTGATGCATTGTAATATACCATTCACTTTGAAGAAATATTATCATCATTATCTCCCAAGTATTAATGAGTGCCATTTCTTTACTTTACATTCCATATTTGCACAATTTATCACACAAAGATTTCATTTTATGCTATAAAGTTAGCTCGATGTGTGTTGCAAACGTGATACAAGTTTTACAGATTTGACTCCAGTATCACATCAGTGGTAACCATTGCAAGTTGAAACATGTCTAGCTCATCTATGAAAATGATGGAGCTAACACGCCACAAGCACTTACCTGTCTCTACATGTACAGCAGAAACTCGCACAGTGAGCATAATTCATTCTGGAAAATTTCCCGTGAAGAAAAATAATTTTTCCCATATAAATTAATGTAACTTATGATAGTGAGTTCCATGCCAAAACAATTTTTTTACAATGACAAATAAGTGTACAACGTTTATCCAAAGAAAATTATGTATATTATTATGTGTATTAATTTATTCAAATATAACCTATAGTATAATATTATGGGTATTAGCTGCAATTTCTCCAAACATCTTTAAAATGCAAAAGAAAGCTATTAGAATCATCACCAGCAACTGCTTGTTACAGCCAATGTTCATGGGTTTGTGCCAAACATTAAGTAACTGTGAGCATCATTTCTTTTATGTATCTTATATCATGTACATACAACACCCACCTGGTATTGTATTGTGATCTCTGGGCAAATAAAAAGTAATAAAATAATATACATTTTTAGACTGAGGATTATGCTCATCTTTTTTTAAACTATGGAATGTACCAACCTGGAATTTTATTTGCAGAAAACAAAAAAGCATCAATATAATTTGTTATATGATTGTAGCATATTGATTTTGTAGGCATGAAACAGATTCTTTATCCTCTAAACTATTGATACTTCGGAATAATGTCAGTAATATCAAAGTCAGGCAACTTAGCACAATGATGGGCCCCACTTTTTAAATGTATATTTATAATTCAATAATAACTATTATCTATATAGTAATTCATTTAATTGCCCAAAGTTTATCATGATTGTATTTTTAAATTAGTTTTTCAGTAACACAAACTATTATGAACATATAAAGTGGAGTTACCATCTACAAATAAGGCAGTATTATAAACAAGATCTTATGTTTGGCTCAGAACTAATTTGCAATATGCTTGCTGATTTTATCATATAGTGAAATGAGATAAAAAAGAAGACTCCATTAGACTTGTCTCGTATATTCATAAAATACTTTCTCATGTCTCTTAGTCACAGGAAAGGAAGAAAAATGATCACTTTCACCACATAATGAATTAAATTGATGCATTTGTCGCTCCATGTTCCTTCTTCATCCTATAGACAAACAATTTATACAAAAAATATTCAAGAACTTTCAACAGTTACAACTCACCATGAAAGACAATGCTCATACACTACAAAGAGAATTCAAATGAGATGAATGGACTCAATTGTACGTTCCAATTTGTGACATGTAAAATGATCCTTTACCAGGACGCCATTCCTGTATTACTTGCATATTATTCTATTGTTTTATGCATATCTGATTGTGGTGTTTGAGACAAAAAATTCTTAAAATGGAAATCCCCGTTAAAAATTTCACACATGTTCCTGGCTGTTTTCTCTGGAAATTTATGGGAACTTTACGTTCCAAGAGAAACAGAGGGGAGCGAAATTATGTGCATGGGATGTATGGGTAGGAAAGGAATGTTCTCTAACCAAAATCTCCCAGAGTTAAACTAGGAGTGAACTCTTCCATAAGTTATATCTTATCTTTCAGTTTACTCTGTACTTGATTACTTCGATGAACTTAATGCTCAAGAAATAATGGAATATTATTAACATGGTAAACACTACAATAACAAAGGAGGCGTTTGTAATTACCTGTCCGCATTCTTCGATGCGAAGTCACTCCTGATTTTGTCAAGTACGGTCGTACGTGGAAGTAGTTTATTCGTTTTCTTTAACTCTGGTGTCTCCACAATCACAATCATCCAATCCCGAATAGAATGCTGAGACAAAGTCTTTAGCCAAGCTTCTATGTCATCACGCACCGATGCTTTGTACACATCAACATCCTGATAGTTATTCGAAATGAAAAAGATAATGTCAAGTAAAAATTTGTCACAAGAAATCTGTTCAAAAATGAGCATATTGCATGAGTACATATCTAATACATCTTTTTTCGAATACTAATAACAGAAAGTGACTTTGTTACTTACCACGCAATCCGTCCAGTAAACGTGAAGTATTGGTCTCCCAATTAACTTTTGATCAGACTCGCGTGACAAAACATCACTTTTGAATGGAACAAAAGTAGCATCAACGAATACCGACTTTATCGGTCTACCATAAGAACGCTTCCATTCAGTCGATTCTTGAGGGAGGGACTGCACAAGGAGTGGCTGTAAGGTACAAAAAAGGCTGCTGTCCCCTGCGTCTGGAAGTTTTTATCAATCAAAGAAAACAAAGCTATAACTTATGCTGGAAAAGGTAAATTTCATCACTGTAAGTCTTTCTACCATGATTGTAAAAACCAAGTATTTCACCAGGATCTCCAGCGTACTTACATGTAACAATCGGCTTTATATTCATTTCTTTAGAGGAATGAACAGCTCCTAATCTTAATTTTTTCCCCTTGGCTTGCGATCAGAAAATATTCACTGAACCATGACCTCGGAGAGGAAGCCCGTGAAGATTAAATACCTTATAAAACTATTATTTGTGAACTCCTGCAACTGTCCCTACATGTTTTGATTGGTACGTCTGTGTTTAATGTTGTCAGATTTGCCGGAAATACGATTCACCGCTGCATATTCTACCATGAATACCACCCTATGTTTGGTGAAATTGTTTTAGGACGTGAAATAACTACCAAGTTTGGAGTTGAAACTTTTAGTTAGCTTATGAATTCTTTGAATGCTCTCTTGGCAATCTTCGAAAAGTCAATTCCCACTTTCTTTCTTCAGTTGGAATTTGTTAAATACAAAGCAATACTTATTTTAATGCTGTTGACAATATTATAATTTCGCACGTTATTTGTTTTTGAAGCAAATCACGTAAATCAAACGGGAAGGTAGAGAATGAGATATTCAGGTTGGTAGGCGAACTTAGATTTTCTGTAATATTACTTTTCTGATTGACGGGTGATATTCCGACAAAGAACTTGCTGCGATGCCTGGTTATGAATTGGCTCTTCTTCTGAGGACCATGCCAAAGGTACTATAGCTTTTAAATATTAATAATGAAGATTGCGCAGAACGGAGCAGAAGTTCCAAGCTAGAAATGCTTCTTAAATTTCAGGTAGAAACAGTGAATGCCCTGAAAAGAGCGGCTGGTTCCATTTTCGAGAGAGGTGGAATTATACGCCAAATCGAGAACTTGGGGCATATGGCTACGCCTTACAAGATGAGAAATCATGGAATGGTGCATAAACAAGCCAGGTTATTTGTGGCATAGTTTTCTTTATACATATGCATTGAAATATTATTTAGCAGATCTTATAATTGCGCATCCCTGAATAAGCAAAAATAAAAAATCAGCATAGTTTCGTGGAGCAATGAATCTTTTATCCGCGGAAAAATGCGTAACGCTGCGTTTCCAGTGAATGGAAAAGAAAAAGGTTAAGCTTACTTTTCAGTTACATTTCAATTTATTTCTTACGTGTTATCGCCAGTTCTGGTAACATTTCTTAAGCTAATATGTATAGGTTAGAGGAACCTTTAACGAGGAACTGCATATTGATATACATTTTTGGAATTTGGTTTGTAATATTTTCCTCATGCTTCCCTTTATTGGTATAAAAATATCTTGAGTTTCCTTTAAGTTTACACAGTGTAATAATTTTACATGTAGGAGCCTTTAAGTAATAAAATGTTTTCTTTTTACCTTGATCAATAGCAAAAGGATATTATTATATTTTGGCTATATATTATCTGTTGAATAGTCATCACACTATCCGTTATTTATCTCCAGATCTTATTTACTGTCCACGTAGGTTTTATTTCACTTTGTGTAACCAATTATTAGTTAGAGAAATAGTTGTTAATCTAACGTACAAATAAATATGATTTCTCCAATGCATATCCATGTAATCAAAATGCCCTTTGTAATGAAATATGAAAGGAACATTTTTTTAGATTCTCTCCTTAACCATCACAAGGAATACAATTTATTAGATTCTGTGCACAACCGTCTAATATTACATGTCTACTAAACTAATAAATCAGTTATAAGGCCTTCTGACTTCACATAGATATTTGTCCATTTGCTATTATTATTTGCTGAGCCAATAATTGGGGAAAATTGTTTCTTTCTCAAGTCAGATAATAGTAAAAGTTTGACGTTTTGCAACGCCATAATATGGGGCGTTTTACACATAAAAAGAAAATGAATGTTTTCCTTAGATATTTGCTCAATGCATATTTCTTATGAAGTGATATGTGCCATGAATGAGTCCAAAAAATGTCAGTTATAATAAAAATACGTGGTTCCTGCTTAATTAAAAGAAAGATACAGTAGGTACTCACTACATTGTCAGCAGTGTTTATAAATTGTGATGATTGGTTCAAAAATGCTGTTCAATAAAATGAATGAATAGTGGGAAAAGAAAGTAAAATCAAAGAATGTGCCAAAAATTAATACTGAAATGAACTTCTTTCGAGATTCCTGGATAGACCACGACTTGGGCAATCTGCTTTCAGATAATTTACAGAATTGATTCCACAGCTATTAGCTTCTGGCTCAATGGCCCTCTTTTGAATGGTTGCTTAATAATAGTACCTACATGATGAAACATTACATTTTTTCTTAGTGGTTTAATTTTTTTCAGCTACTTCATATTTAGGTTTGATGGGCCGTCAAGTTGCATAAAATATCTGACTGAGGAGTATGACAGAGATTTGGATGTTGTTAGACAACGTATATTTAAGGTTGAAGCAGATAAAACTCCGGAGTGCACTTTGGATGAAGAAATGAAACCACCTCCATACAGGTACCAAATTTGTATCTACTCATAATTTTACAAGAATTAATAGTATTGATAGGTCTTCTAAGGACTGGTAGCTGTAGTGAATGGAAAATTAATATAATTGAAACATTAATTATAGTTTCTTGTGTTTCATATTAAATTTATATGAATACATTACAGTGAATATCTTAATGGCCTTTCTAAGTGCATATCCATTCTTTTTAATAGTGGCTAAGGCTTGGCTATAAAATTAATATTATTTTTTAAATTACAAAACAGAATATACATAAATAATTCCCAGAAAAATGTCATGCATACCAAATTTTTGTTGAAAATACATTAGAAAAACTAAATCTTATGGTTATAGGATGGCATTGTGAGCCATCCCCAAAAACCCTGAACTGTAGAGCAATGTCGCCTAAGTCTGTGAGATATATTTAAAAATAAGTTTTTAAATTGTCATCAATATCCCTGCTATCAATTTTGAGAAAGAGACAAAAGTGTATTCATCAATTTAATCCCTTAAGCATTTAGTTGATGAATAGTTTGCATTAGTTTTTTTCCATGATTAAATAGAGCCTCTCTTTTGAAATTAGTTAACTTTAATATGAAAAAAGTAACGTATGAGGAAGTTAAAAGAAATTTTTTTAATTTTCACCACACCTTAAGTTGACAAATTAGTTTGGTGAGTGAACACACTTACAGTTTTTAAATGATTTTCATTGTGTAATTTTGTATGGAAATGTCATTGATTTTTTTTTTAGTCAATGGCATATAAGTACCTAAAATGGCATATTTTAATACTTGCTGCCAAAAATCTAAAATGTGTAACCTCCAATAAACATGGAACCCAACAAACTTATCAATCCTTGATGATAAGCATTTGGCTGAAGCAGTTTTTTTGGCTCTCGAAGCTACCCATAGGTAATTACTTTCATTGCATTTAATGAGTTAAGCAAATGCCCTTTTTTCTTTTTTCATCTTTACACACTATCATTGATTACAGTATCAATTTACCATCCAGTTAACCTGTTAAGCGTAGAATTTTATGATATATGTGCCTTAAACTGAATTGAATATATGTACATATTTGCTTATGGACTACTGCCCAATTATGTCGCAATGTGAAATATAAAATAACTGTGTATATATTCAGTATAAAACGATGAAATTAAGAAACAGAAATAGTTTAAGTACCAACATGTGCAATAAGGTCAAACAAAATATTTATAATATTTTTATTGTTCACTGACCATACATATCATGTGGGTGTAGGAGTCGTCAAACAAAGAAAATTATAAAATGCTGGTGCATTTGAGCACTATTAACCTACTTAAAAAAGAACATTTGCACTAAAGTTTGTAATAGAGACATAATATCCTACAACTGCTTGTAATGCACAATCCTGAGCACCACTTTGGCTGCTAGCACAATCAAACTTATTGATCTGTGGTGATCACATGATGTAGCCTATACTTTTTTGGAAATAAGAACTAATACTGATCTGACGAAATCTTTTAGCCAACTTCCTCTCACGTAAATGCTGTAGTTTTAAGTAGTTCTGCAGGAATGTTGTCTATTGTATTTTCTTTCTACGTGGTGATGGAAATGGTGCGGGGGCTTCCCACCCAGAGGGCACGGGTTCAAATCCCGGCGGTGTTGAATATTTTTCAGAGGTATCTCGATCCCTACTTGAGGTGCTTTGAGGAGGGCACTTTGAGTGAGTATGCCGTCCGTTGGATGGGGCGTTAAGCTGCGGACCCCTTGGCGCCTTTCGTAAAGAGTAGGCTAATGCCAACGCCGGGTTTCTCTCCACCCTTCATCCTTTCCTGTCCATCCCCTATGGTGCAAATGACCTCAGCTGTCGGTCGCCTCCCCTAAATACTACTACTACTGCTCTTTCTATGTCCAACCTTGGTGGCCTAAGTTCTTTACCATAAAGTTTCTCAACAAGGTGTGACCAGACAAAATTCAATTAGAAATTCTCACCATTTTATACCATATGTTGAGGTTGCCATTCCTGCCCTAAGAAGCTTTACAAATGTACTGAACCGTCATAACGATCGAAAGTCTGAGAACAAGTGTAGAGTAGAACCGAAGAGCCGTGATTATTGAAAGTATACCCCCTGTTCGCTCAATAACAGAAATTATTCGGTTCTTTGGGTATCCAAGATCGACGGTATATGGTTCTTAGGGTACCCGAGATCGATGGTATGTGATGCTGTTGTAAAGTATAGTGAGTTAGAAAAGTCCAGCAATTGTTTTGCAACACCGTCGAGGAAAATGCAAGTTGTCAGAAAGCCTGAAGTCATCCAGCAGACTCTGGAGCTCATTTTTGAGGATGCAGGGCAATTGATCCAAAAATCGTCATCAGTTGTCAATGTGAATGAAAAGACTATTCATCAAATCATCAAGGAGGACCTCCGCTAAAAGTCTTAGTCCATTAAAATAAGACGGATGCTTTCCAAAGCCACTGGAGCAAAGCGAGTTGGAACATTGCCACCTGCTTTTGTGTTCTTAATAAAAAACAATACTGCTGCACCTATCAAATTTTTTTCTTACAAAAAAATTTTACTTTGAATGGTGAAACCAATTGCAGGAATGACTGCTGGCTTACCCATGACTCTGAGGTCAGTTGTTTCCAGAATGAAATTTCCAACGAGCGTTCACGTGCTAGGAGTTGTGTCCAGTGAGGGTGAAGTCATGCCACCACATTTCTTTAACAAAGGAGAAAATATCAACAAAGAAGTTTATTTGCATTTTCTGACAAATGTAGCTAAGCCTTGGATGGAAACTGTGTCATCTGGAAGGCTGTATGTTTTCCAGTAGGACAGTGCACCAGCCCAGGTAAGTTAATAGGTGCAAAATTGGTTGTTGGACAACATTGATATGTTATGGCCTCCCAACAGCCCAGATTTGAATTCGTTTGACTACTATGTGTGGAGCTGGTCGAAAGAGTGACCAACAAGTCTAGGCATCCAAACATGGCATCATTGCGAGCCATTATTTAAACATTCGCCGATGTGGACAATAATGCATTAAAACAGGCCTGCGAATGCTTCAGACCGAGAATGGATGCCATCAATCAAGGTTCAGGTTCATTGAACAAATTTATTTGTTCAGCTTTCACTTTTGTGGACTAACAATATTCCATCAGTCCCTTGCTTTATGTTTACTATGCTTCGTCCTACCTTTTTGTTCAATATTATTGCCACCCCCTCCCTTCTGTTGTATTTTACTCTGTAACTCTCTCTCCACTAATCCCCACTGCCCTCAAATCTCACCTGGCACAGTCATGAAATATTTTAATTCTGAATAATATGCTATTACTAAGTGTGTCTAATACTTTATAATTATTGGGGAGACACTAATAATATTTCTCAGTTAGAAATTTTTTTATTTGTTTTTTTTAAACTGTGTTACGTCTCTTATGTCTTTGTATTTCTGTGGTAAGTTATAATATAGGTTTTGTCCCATTGACTTTGGCCCTAGGCTTACGTCTTTGGTTTGATTATATTTTATATGCAGGTTTGACTGGGTTCTGGTATAGTGACCGTGGTTGTGAGAATTTTCATAGAAATCTGACATTTTGTTTCATGTATGTTACTGTGCATAAGATGTATATGAATGGGAAATGTAGGCACCCAAGATCTGAAAAATATGATGGGCAAATGATATTGGGGGTTTGATGCAATGATGCTAATAGCCTTCTTTTGCAGTTTAAATATGACTTCGGAGAAAAGAGATGAGCCCCAGAGATTGATGCCATATGTAATATTGAAGTAGATAAGAGAAGATTGAAATAGATATTTTATTGAATTATATAGTGCTACTGTTATTAATGTGTAATTTTTAATGGGTCACAGTTAGCCTTATCCAAACATTATCTTGAAAATGAAATTTTATACTGATATATTTTTTTCAGGTTGGAGGTACAACAAATGATTGAAGAAGGAAGGAAGAAAGAAAAGAAGTTTCAGTATAACTCTGGTTTCGATTATTATCCTTTTCAAAAGTAATATTTATGTTGTTGTAGTTTATTTATATATGTTTCAATAAAAAGTAACTTTTTTAGGTACTTCTTCAGGAATATTTTTAATTGTATTATGCTGCCCTTAGGCATGGGTTCTATGCTCTCAATATTTGAATTCAAATTGAAATGTATATCAAGAGAGTATACATAGTAATAAAAGTCATTAGACAATTCATAAAATCAGTGAGGTTTGTGATGATCAAGTGTTAGTTTGTCAGGTTGCAAACTCTGCTGAGTGCATTGGAAAGTCAGTGCAATAGGTATGTGATGAGAATAAATTTAAATTAAACAAAGGTTATTCAGTTTCCCAGAAATATAAAGGCTAAGCTAAACATCAAAATAGGAGGGCTAAAACTAGAGCATGTGGAAGAGTTAACATATCCTGGAAGTGTTTTGAATCAAAATGGTTCAAGTATAATGGGAAGAGTCAACCCCAGCCATACTCTTATAAATGGGCAAAGGATGGGTGAGGGAAATTGGAGAAGACATAAGTGGTAAATCGATAAAAATTATATAAATAAATAAATAACTGAAAATAAAACCAATTGGTGTATTTATTTATATAATTTTTATCGATTTACTGCTTTTATCTTCTCTAATTTCCCTCACCCATCCTTTGCCCATTTATAAGAGTACGGCTGGGGTTGACTCTTCCCATTATATTCATACGGCCGTAGTTACCGTTCGCTTTGTACATGGTTAAAGTAGTAGCGACATAAGGAAGAGAATTGAGTTAGGCAAAGCTTTCACTAGGAGGGATTGATGACAGGGACCTTGAGTATGGATGTGAAGGATAGCCTTGTAAAAACTTTGATACGAATCATAGTTATGTACAGCAGGGAAACATCGTCATTAAAGCAGGGTGATAGGCAAAGATTGGATGCTTTTGAAATGTGGGTGTGGAGAAGGTGAAGTGGACAGAAAGGAAAACAAATGAGGAAGTGCTAGGTATGGTGGGAGAGAAGAGGGGATTGTTGGGTGAAATCCAAAGGAGGTAGGAAATATGGATGCAGAGCATTTTGATTGGCAATGAATGTTGAAAACTGTGATGGAGGGGTGAATGTTAGACAAGCAAGGAAGGGGCAAGAATAGGATAGAGATGTAGGATGGAATAAAGGAGGAAGTATACAGAGATGAAGAGGGGCTTGTTGTAGAGTAGGATGATGGGTTTTGTTTTTTAGGAGAGACGAGCACTGTACTGTTCAGTAGCTGGTGTACATCCAAAACCCACCTTAACCTTTTGTACTTGGATGTCGAGTGTGACTCAACACAGCAACGGCAGCAGCTCGTATGTCGAGCCACACTAGACACAGAATTTCACAGCGAGAGGATTTGGGATTTTTGTCTATTTTTCCGACAACTTTTCTTGTTATCTGCATGAAAGGACAAGTAAAGTGAAGCTTAATTATTAGCATGGCTTGTTTTATAAATGAATAGTATCGACCCATAATGTTGTTATCAACATAAATGCCATCTCCAAAGGATGCCACCACCTACCGATGTTTGTTGTTATCTATTTACTGTGTTGTAATTTCTTTTTCATTTGCATTGTTTGCCCTTCATTACTTGGAAGTCAGCTAAATGTAAAGCAATGCCTTTGAGAGATGATGTGTCTGAAAAAAAGATCGCCAGAATGTAAAGTTACCTCAGTCAGCTGTTCCGTAGTTCATTGCTTTCTAGTTTGGACTTTTCCTTTTCTTCCTAGTGTCCGCTGTCGCATCAAACGTTTTGCCTGTTCTTTTCCTCTCCATTGCATAGTCAGGAATCTTGAGTAGGAGGGTCCAGGACATGAGTCTATTATATTCATAGTAAAACACGAACCTTAGCCCTTTTCCTTGAGTCATGCTTTTTTGAGGTTGCATCATTGTTGTTTGAGGAGGGTCCAAGACATGAGTCATTAATTCATAGTAACTTGAACCCTAGCACTTTTCCTTTGTCATGTTTTTTTTTGTGGTTGCATCATCCTCCAGTGGTAAAGAACCTTCCTTATCTTAGTCTCTGAGGTTTGCTTACATTTCTAGAAGCATAAGGCAGATGTTTTCCCTGATGACACGGGGTTCTCTGACAACAGATGCTTTTCCTTTAGTTGCATGAATGGTTTGCCAGCTAGTAGTCGCTCATTCTGAACGAATTCCACCTCCTCGCAATGGATAAGTATTCCAAAGAATTAGAAAGCAGTGACAATGAATTTTACATCAAAAGAGACAAGTTCATTGACAAATATAATAGTGATGACAGTGAGTTATCTGAGAATGCATATGGAGATGATGAACTAGTGGCTGGTCCAAGTCGAACTATGGAAAGGAAAACGTCCCTTGCTTTACCCAAAGATCAGGTTGAATGTACATAGGTGATAGCATTGTGCATTTGGGCATAAGGCCCAGTGAAAGTAGTGTTTACAGTGGAAAACCAGAAAAAGAAAAGTGGAATACTGTATCTGTGAATGACCAAGAGTCTTGCAGAATCCTCTTCTCCTCTGATCAGTTATGTGTTGGACCTCAAGTTCCTTCTGGATGTGCCATACCAATAGTTTTTTCAGTTGTTTTTTAAAGATACATTGATACAAAATATAACGGAAGAGACTAACGAGTATACTAGGCATAAAATTAGCCAGAAAGAACTATCGCTGCAATCCACTTGGAGTAATTGGAAATATGTGACGATTGAGGAAATGAAGGCTTTTCTTGGCGTAATACTAATTATGGGTATATTGAATCACCCTAACTTACAGAGTTATTGGTCCATGGATTTTGAGTCTCATATACCATTTTTTCGAGCTGTTTTCAAATGAGAAAAGTTCTTTCAAATATTTTGGATGTCACACTTGAAAAACGATCAAAAGTCAAGTAAAGATTTGAGAACAAGAACCGAGAAGGTTAACTGCTTGTCATATCTTGAAATGAAATTTAGGGGGAGATTCTGCCCTGGAAGGGAGATTTCCATTGATGAGGCTGTTGTTGGTTTCAAAGGAAAGATACACTTCATCATGTATAACCCTAAAAAGCCAACAAAATGGGTTACTTGTCTACATGTCCTCTCAGATTCCAAATGTGGTTACGTACATTCATTTTTCCCTTATTATGGAAGAATAACAACTGAAACATTGGTGAGACCCGATCTCCCTTTTACTAGCAGAATAGTTTTAAAACTGCATGAAAGATTGAAGAACTCAGTATCTGGTTCTCAAGGCTATCATTTCTTCACTGTCAGGTATTACACTAGTGTCAATCTTGCAAGGGAATTGCTAAAGGAAAAAACACTTGACAGGGACAATAATGCCCAATAGGAAAGATAATCCACCTGTGATCAAACATCCAAAGCTAAAGAAAGGAGAGAAAGTGGCTTACAGGGATGAAAATGTAATACTCCTTGCATGGAAAGACAAGAGGATAGTCACAATGCTCAATACGTGGGATACTGCAGAGACTGAGTCCATGGAAAGGAGAGTTCGTGGTGGTGGGAATGAAATAGTTTTCTAACCCAAGGTTGTGACAAACTATACAAAGTTTAAGGGGGGAGTTGATATAGCTGATCATTACACAAGCACGTACTGTTTCATGAGGAAGACTCTAAAATGGTGGCGTAAATTGTTTTCTGGCTCACTTTCATTTGTTATATTTCTGCTATTTTTAAACCACTAGCTTAAAATGCCTACTTACTGTTTTTACCCTCTGGTTCCTGTATCACTATCGGTATAGAAAATCCTAGCATTACTCAAGGACTAGTTCTATAATTGATTCCTATCGGATAGTTAATGTTACATTATCATTCACCAGTATTTCCTTTATTAAGTAATAGATCATTGTTATTTATCAAGGCATTCTTCCAATTGGTATTAGATGAAAATATTCATGAGTTTTTCAACGGGCTTTCTCTAGCATTAGGGAAAACTCTCGATTCAAATGTAATAGTTGTTCATAATGTGCTTTTAAGCAAGCCCAATGGTCAAGGTCACTTTAAAATCATAAATCAATCCAGAAAAAATCCTTTGCATCACTAAGCCCTCATACCACACAACTGTCACCCAATGTTCAGTTATATACTTATGCACTAGGTAATATGTTTGAAAATTATGAAATAGGCAATAATTCATCAGTTAGGTATGCTACTGATGCTTTAATGGCATTTGCAAAGAGTAGATGTACCATTACCATTAATATGTATCACATAGCAAATTGAATCATCTATAGGGCCCACCAATGGACATTGTGCAAGTATTTAAATCATAGTAACTTATATGTACCCATTTTCTTAGCTCAACTTTTTGAATTAGTCATTTGTTGACTGTATTCAGAATCAGGTTGATGATCCAACTTGTGATAAATTGGAGCTCAGAAAATTGAAGCAAAAAGTTTGCAGTTGATGACATGTTATCTCTTGGCCACAGCTTTACAAGACAAACCTGCCTAGTGCCGGACGCTATCTTTGGGTACAAATTCCATATTGGTGAGTACTACCTATCTTCTCTCCCCCATCAACTTGCCCTTTCCAGCCATTTTCTTTCCATTGTATTAAATAATTTGTTTGCTTATTTTTGTTGTAAAGCAATTCATTATTTATTTCAAGTTTATTTGGTTTTTTGTATTTGCTGGCCTAGTTGGTGGGAGGTACTCAATTGGCAACTCCTGGGTCTCAGGTCTAGTTCCTCTGGACACAATTGTCTTAGACCCTCTATTTGCATATAAAATACATAGGACATGCATACCAATATTACATTAAAGGCAGAAAAGTACTTTTTTTAGAAGCTTTTTGATTTCAGATGTCTCCTAGACATCTGTTTAGGAGACATCTGACATCTTTCATGAAGAATAATATTCTATTTCTACCACGAAAACATTAAAATCATGCTCGGTTCTTTCATATTCGCATGTTTCCTTTGTGGTGATGCCTTTCTGGTTTCTCCCAGTTCTCTATCCATAGTTAATCTACCAACTTTTTTATTGATTTGGCTAAATAACAAATGGGATAAATACCCTAGGTTGTAATCTTTGTAGATTATGGCCAAAGATCCACAGAAAATGGATCTTTAGCCATAATCTTCAAAGATTACAACCTAGGATATTTTTCCGAATCATCAATGGCACCCCATGGTAATGTGATAACAACTTTTGATTAAATCAATTCAAATATTCTAAATTGTGGACCAAGTTCTGCAATAAATAGCCTGGTTTGAAACCTAATGAACTCTGTGCACACCCATTGTATATACAATTATTTGGTCCAGTAATGTTCAGTGGTCTGGCAGAATCTTAATATGTAAGGGATTTAATATCGATGATAGATATTTCATCTGAACTTAATCTTTCATCCATTTGAGTGAGTGACAGAAGGTGCAGTCCCTAACCAATGAGCAATGGTCATTGCTGGCCAGAAGAAGTTTGTTTGCCCTGGAAGTAACTTATTGCTAATTGTTAGTAGTACATCTCTCCAGCAGACCTATTATATTAGTTTCAGCTACAGTTATGTTAGGAGTGGAGGAAGCCAATGCAGAAAATATACCAATAGCATTGAACAGGCTGATTTTGTTTCAATGAAAACCATAGATATAAGTATCACCCATTATTCTTTTTTAAATAAAAAGGGTGTACAAAAAGGAATTATGGTTACCTAACCTTTTTTTAGAATCATTGAAATTATTAACTTTCCCACAGTGGAACACTTGCTTAATGAAATGTATTATGGTTTTCTAAGTTACTGTCACTATGGCATCACACAATTATACCTCAATTTTATTTTGACTTGCCTGAAAATATTACAAATTATAATTACATCAATCGCACCAAAATTAAGCTCCATGCGCTAATTTCCTAATGTGTGTTAATTTAGGATTATTATATCACACCTTTCACTATCCCAGTCATTAATTAGGAGTACTCGCCAACAAAATAAGGCTGCTAAACAAACCTGAAATTTATATTTGATTAGTGGCAACAAAAATATTTAATTGAACTGCAAGATTTCCTGATATTTCATCATTTTCACCTCCTGTATGGATGAAGTTATGGAATTTTAGTTGCCTCACATTCCCAAATTTAAAAAGTTTTTCTAGCCCTGTATTATATGTTGGAAAAAGACATTGATCAGGATAAACTGCACATTTACGATTGCATCACATTAGGTAACATACTTTTGGCTTTGTTACCTCATAATCCCAAATTAAAGGTGACACAAATGAAGTACATTCAAGTTGGTAATAATCTTTAAAACAGATAAGATTGAGTTTTGAACCCTTTATTCAAGGAAAACTATGATATCCAATTCAGGAATGTTGAGAAATCAAGTATAATTTACATTCTTTATAAAATATAATTCTATTTTATACATCTTTTGAACATTTACTTTTAAGTATCAACAGCTTTATAAAATACCACCAATAGAGAGGCTATCCACAAATGCAAAATGCCACAAATGGCAGGTCTTTAGCACCAAAACAAATGAAAACTTCACACCAAAACATTGGTACTCTTCATTAGAAGTTGGTAAACAAACCACACTCCACTTCATAATCAAATTGAAAACGTTTTCAAATTTTTACAGCATAATTCCATACTCTCTTCCATTATGAAAGAAGAACAATTTGTACAAGTCACAAAGTCGTAAGAAAATAGAAGTATCATAACTGGGCAAATATAGAAAAAATATGTTCTCAAAATACCATTACACAAAAATCATATATACTTAAGGCTCCAGGAAAACAAACACAGAAGTTAAATTTTCTTAAAGACAGGCAGCAAACAAAACACTTGATTGGTCAAATTTCATTGGAATGAAGACTATGACAATGGAATGTAACACCACCAACTTTTCAAGTTGATCACTTACAAGCTGTTTAAACCTTTGACAGGTATATTAGGGATTTAAATGCAGAATAGCGAATAAATAATCTTAAATTCATAGGAATGCTGAATCAAGTGAATGACTTCTGAATGGCACAAATAGGTGACTCATCTAAATGTTTGTTTACATTTTTCATAATTTCATTAAATGCATTCCAGGTATATTGAATAGGAAATAATATACCTGACAAACAAAAAAATGAAACAAATAGGTATTGGCGACTTGTTGCCTGTGGAGCTTTTTACATATGTCGAGTATTGCCAAAGTTAATACCACTCTGGTTGGCACCCTTATTGCTGCCATATTGTAAAGAGATGACACCCTGTCCTGCCCTAAGCTGTTCTTCGCTGAAATTTCTGACGTTCTTCTCTGACTCCTTAGGTCCAATGGCCGGTTGATTGAAATTCCTGGCCTAGGAAAAGAAGAAATTATACAATAAGCAGAGATAAATTTTAAATTATGTAGTGACTATTCGTTAAGGTTACGGAGCATTGAGGATTTCATCCTGCACTAATTGGGTATTATCTTTCCGAGATATTACATGACTTTTTTGGATGTTTTGCAATTAGGATCAAATAAAAAAGAACAATGTGGTTTGAGAATTTTCAGCTCCAGAACACTTAAAATATGCTGGTAATAATTTAGTTTTAGTATTTGTACTCGTTCAGCAACTCACCTTCCTACCAAGTGACTGAATGCATATCACGACAGCATGAAGATTCTGCTTCTCCCATAAATCTACAGTTTGGAACAACTCCTGTGGGGGCACCCCCATCTTCTTAGCACTTTCCAAAAATGCATTTATATTCTCCATCAATTTAAATGCCAAATGTCCTTCATTTATTTTTTTCACTGAGCCCGGCTGCATTTTATTCACAAGCCTGAAATAGTTCAAATGGATAATGTCATTATTATGTAAAGGATGAGGCAAGGTGCCCTCTTCATCTATTAACAAAGAGAGTCTTCTATCAGCAAAATGAGCCCAAAATATCATCTCCAGCGACATTCACTGACCTACTACTTATGATAAAGAATTAATATCTGATTTCACTCATTAATCTGACTTCACTTTATGATGTTTAGGAAATGAATGAAATATTCCTTCATGAATACATATAGATAAGGCAATTTAATAATTTTATTGAGGTGGTGATTCCCAATATTTGTCATGTAAAATAAAATATTTTAAACAACAAATAAGCCACAATATATTATTATACAGCAAGAAAAGCATAAGAATACATTTCAGCATTTTTTCATTTAATGTATTGCACACAGACAAAGACCACTTGAGAAGGTCTACTGTAGCTAAGTCGAGTCATGTTTCAACATATACGAGGGTCATCCGGAAAGTAGTACCCGTTCGTGAAATAAAGACACAAAAGTAAATATTAACAAACATAAAAAATTTTATTTGAAAGAGGATACTTTAAACTACTTCTCAACATAATCTCCAAGCAAATTAAGGCATTTGTCATAACGTGTGACAAGTTTCTGTATTCCTGCTGCATAGTCCTTCGCCGCCAGCTCATTGAGATACGCGAGGGACCCATCTTGCACAAATTTTTGCATAATGCAGATGGTGTTTAACAATTTCATGAACAATTGTTCGAGAAACATTGGGAAAATGCTCACAGATGTCATCAATTGTGACGCGCCGATCGTTCCTCACGAATTCGTCAACTGAGCTCACCAGTTGGTCTGTAATGACAGACGGTCTCTCCGAACGCTCATCGTCGTGTGTGTTCCCCCTCCCCATGTTGAAGTTGCGACACCACCGCCGAACAGACGACTCGTCCATTACATTGTCTCCATACACCTCCTTTAATTGGCGATGAATATCACATGGGCGAACGTTTCTTGCATTGAGGAATTTAATCACTGCCCTCACTTCACAACTGGCGGCGTTCTCAATTTTTTTAAACATTGTAAACAATCACAGAAACAACACAGGCAATGCTAGCGTCACGCAACTTGGTTCAGAGAAGGCAGACAAGCCACTGAAGCTATCTGACCTCGTCCAGCGGCTACTCGCGTCGTCAGCACTTCATGCGGCACGAACGGGTACTACTTTCCGGATGACCCTCGTAGTTATCATACTAAGTACACATCTTAAAGCAAATTTCATGCAATCAGGTTGCCATTATTTTCATACAAATGTTTGATAAATTTATATGCACCTGCAAAGAAGGGCCCCATCTTTCAAAATAGTGTAGAAATTTTCTTCATCTCCTGAGACATCAATTGGTTCACCGGTTATCACTTTAATCCATTCCAAACATTCTTGAGCAAGGTCTTCGCTATATTTACTGTTGATCTATAAATGAACCAATGAAAGCATTAAAAAAATTTAATACATGACAGAAGAATTTTCTAATGATATACTTTGTATAATACATATTTATCACTATAATAAATAATACTCAAAGGAAAAGTAATTGTAGAATACATTCATCTGCCCTATTCATTTTATTGTCATCCATGAACAACTAATTTTTCTCAAACCATTATTTGACAACGAAATATTCCATTTAATTTTTGCCTTTAACACAAAATGTATACACTCATAGGTTCTCCTACACTCATACACCATCTAAGTGTTGGCAATACAAAATTAACATGTTGGACTCATTAGAAAAAAATGCCTGAACTTACAGATAGTATATAACATATTTCTCTCAGTACATTTATTCTGGAGGTAAATAGTCATCCATTCAGATTTCCAGAGGGAGAGATTAATGGCAGGGAATATTCTACTAAAGAAAGGGAAGAAGAGTAAGAGATCCCAAAGAGAGTGAGAGTTCAGGTCTACATAACAGCATCAAGCCACACCAAAGAAGCACACAAACAGATAGGATAAAGGGCTTCAATGTGACAGGACAGAGTCATTTTGCTGTGAATGCAAGACAAGAAGAACAGAAGCGAATCTAAATAAAATAATTATACAAGGATAACTACCATACCATTGAATGCACATGCACTTGTAAAAATACAATAGAAGCAAGGAATGGGTATCAAGAAAATTAAGAAGAGGAAGAAATTTTCATTTGTTTTCAAAAATGATATTGCCATTAAAAAGTGACCCAAAAAAGCATAGAAAATGGGACAGGCACTTCCAGTATTACGCATTGGAAGAAGTTTGGCTGATGGCAAGGGCAGAGGAACTCAACCTAAAAAGGCATTCTTCATGATGATTTTCATATACTATGAAAAACATATAGTGTCCATGGAAGTTATGGTTATAAACCAGGGGGGACTGAATAAACTAAAAAACAGTTGGAAAAGGGTTTGTAAAAAAAATTCTAAAGAGTCTTCCAATTGAAACAGATTTAGCATTAATTAATGAGTTGAGCTAACAAAATACTATGGAGAGAAAGACTATAGTTGAATTATCAAATAGTGTGCTGGCATTACACTATGATTAATGAGGGCTATTGCTACAGATTTCATATTTTTCAGTAGCACTACACTTCATATTATTACATTTTCATGCCCCTCAGTTTACCACTCTGAGAAATATTCTTTGAATTAACATATGTAACTGAGCCACAGTTACCAAGTTCATTTCACTTGGAGGTAACTTTAAAGAGTGAGCATTCTAAGTCACATCCTGCCAGTCATTTATATCAACTGGCTGCTTTACAACGCATGGCTTTCCTCATAAAGGACAGTCTAAACTGCTTAGAAATTGCTCAACCATATTGCCCATGGTCCACTCTCACAAGGAATTTGCATTTTATAACGCCTTCCAAACAAACAGTCTATGAATTCTGATACAAATTGGTTAGCTTTGATATTGCTTCCTCTTTGAATAACATAAATATGTTGGAATGCAAGGAAAATTAAAAGCCATAGTAACATGTTCAGCATAATCAATAGCAAACTAAATCAGTAAACTATGTACAGGATGCGGGGCTTAGGTCAAAACTACCACAGCATTTGGTTGAAACTTTCAGGAATAATAAACCATTATGACAAACCTACTGAAAAAATACGACCTCATTCACAGGTGTCCCAGGTCCATGCCAAAAACTGAATTTTTGCCAATATATTTACAGTGAAGGCAATTTAAAACAAAACAAGATAATGGACTGAAAAGAAAATGATTTCATATGCACTTGGTTTCTGTCATAAAAACTGCCTACATAAAGCTTCAATCATGCCACTTCCAAATTAAAACATGGGCTATTATTCACAAATCAAAAGTGATTAACATTTTTTTCAACCGTTTTCCACAGATAGCTCAAAATTTAGAAAATAATTCGTTCATGTGCAAATTAAAGTGCTTTTTTTGCTTTGAAATGGTCACTCACCATGAAGATATATCCACTGTCGTTCCGGGCAAATTCAGTTACATTACAATGGGTAATGAGACACTTGCACCCGAATACAATTATTAACTATTTTCCATGATTAGTGAATTTTTGAATAGTAAGATTCATTTTACTGTACACCGCAGGTAATGAAAGCATCATTTGATGGGATTTTATGTGGAAAAGGACTAAGTGATGAGACAAAAAACCAATAATCCCTGGATTTTTTGAAATCAAGGCTCTCCACTTTCTCTCAAATAAGCTCATATCCTCCTGCATTTTTACATTCTTCATTGAACACTGCATGCTATATACAAGTACAATATTTATAATTACCAAAGGTGTAGGATTACAAGGAAATCAAGGATTGGTTTATTATAATGTATTGTAAATTATCCTACAACTTATTACCAAATATTCTCAATAAAATCAAGCATCAAAATACATTTTTCATCCCCCAGAAAGTCAAATTTCATTCAAATTTTTTCTTTACAAGGTAGGATATGGTGCATTACATAGTGACATTAGTTTGTTCCTCCATTCTTATTCATACAAAATCTCAAATGATCCACGGAATCAACTAAAGCTATATGAAAGATCACATTTAATAACTTATGACAGGAGGTGTTCGCATGATTTTCAGAGAAAGTGATGCACAATCTTTAATCAATAGATTGGTATTTGATAGCTCCTAAGGATATTTCAAGATAAGTCCAAAGCTACTTCTTGATTTGTATTTTTCTTCTTTAATCCCACTTGCAAAATGCAAGAACCCAATTGTGAGTGCATGTGCCCGTATGGACAACAGCGGGCAAAGGGAAGAACATGCTCCTGCCCCTGAATATTCAGTTGCGACAAATTTCAAATCTAAACCAATTCATTCTTGTAACTAGTGAATTTAATCAATGCAATGTATTTGGAAGACAATTTCACCCCCGTATATAGTTAGGGGAGTAGGGAAGATGCAGATTACAGTGTAAACTTCGTTTGTCTTCAGACCATCCTCACCATCCCTTGAACATGGTGGCGTCAAACGACTCAAGCAGGCGCTGGCGAATATTCATAAACACCCTGAAGCCTGGGCCCAAAAAAAATGCCGATTCCTCGCCATTCTTATTGCCAATTTATTCGCATGAAATTAGCAAGTGTAACTCAAAATTTCTTTCAAACAAAAAAATTTCTTTCTCAACAAAAAATCTTTTCAAGAACTTGTGCTTCTATTGATTGAAACTACATCAAACGGATCTTAGCCAGCCTTGGCCATTCCCTAATGGAGTATCAGCAGACAACGACAATGCGGGTACGCATACATTCCATCACTACCAATAGGTACCAACCAATTGGCTAGTCTTCCCCTTCTCCGAGATTACGGGACTAAGTCCGAAGCGAGGGAAAACATTTTCGGTTATCATGGATCTTTCCTGTTAGAATTTGTTTGCATCCGTTCATGCATAATTCACAGCATAATTTCCGAGTTGGCCTTGATACTTGCAGAAACATAAACTAAATCAACAGAATATGCCTTCTAAAAATCAAAGTTTCTTAGGGCACGGCATACAACAGTCTTTTCAGCCATTATAACGATCCCATTCACAGAGTATCGGAGCACAATAGCGGCGTGGCGGAAATTTGTAGCTGGTCACGCCCCAACTGATAAAAACTTATGCTCCGGCAAGAAGTCTTTCTAGCGCGACGAAATGTTCATTAGCTCTAAAATCACATCAAATTAAGATGGACCCATACAGATAGGCTCCGCGAACACGCCAACAAATGCTACGGTCGCAATCCACCCATAAGATCTCGACCTCGTTTATTGCTAGATGCTTCTCGAGTGAAGCAATTGACTTCTGGTTTGTTTCTCAAAGCTCTAATTCAAGTTTGATGTCCTCCTTTAGGGAACTTATAATGCAAAATCTGCTACAGCGATACTCTGACAGGTTATATTTATAACCGTTTTGACAAGACTTCAATTGAAATAGACAGAGACTATTCACGAAAAGGAGATCCATAACCCCATTCCACTCCAGCCACATGATTTTGCCGAGATGAATTTGCAAACAATTACTAATACAAATTACACGTCGGTACATGAGTGCGCGAAAAATGATATGAAATAGCAGTTCCCCGGCAGCATACGTATTGCCATGCAGTTAAACAGAATGCATTACCAAAGCTATCGGAAATGTTGGCAAAAGTTGAAACTTTTAAACTTTAATTTCATTGTAGTGACGTACAGTGGATGTTGCGAACACAAAATTCAAGAAGTTATTTCCGGAACAAATGAGTATATTGATTCAATGCTTAATAACAAATTTTCATTCATCTGAGACTGAGTTTTATAAAAAAGATTTTAATGGTTTACAAAAGGCGTGTCGCAAGCATTCCTTGAGAGAGCTCAAGGGCGAGAGCAATCCCTCGAGTATTCGTAACATCAAAATTCCTGGATGCGCCTCTGACTAAACAGGTAGTTTTTCGTACATCTTTGCAGCAACTGGTACTGAATTCTTTCCACTTTATGACTATTTCTTCTTAGTTAACAATTCTCTTATTTATAAACAACCGGCGAATTTACTTATGCATACGTAGTTTCATTTCTAACATTTATAATTTCATCGGTAACATTTCCAAGTAAAAAGGGATGAGTATTAAAAAAGGAACCCACAATGTCAAGAATAAGAGAATTGAATTTCCCCGTATATCCATCGCCGAGAATTAAGTGAGCGGATGGTCGGAATGCGCGACGGCGGACGGTTGAAACACGCACCGTGTATGCGAGGAAAAAAACCACATTAAAATTCCAGGAAGGCAATGTGCTGTGGATGCAAAATGAGAATTCTTCGCGCAGGAAGTGATGACTTCATTCCCCCGCGATTGCGTCACCGTTCACTTGAGAAAGAAATGCTAACAAACTAAAAGGAAAAGTAAACATTTCCGAGACGGACCAAGAGCACGGCTAGAACTTGAAACCAGCTAAGATCATCATCGTCAACGAAGCCCATCGCATTTCCACAAACACGAAGCTCAATGTAGTAATTTAACGTTAAATTGAAAATATCAAGGCTCTACTTTTTTACACTTAGTCTACAGTGTCCTAAATAAGATTTTTTAACATTCAAAATTGAAAGAGCAAAACTTTTGACTGCTAGTTTGTTAGGGATATTTGCAAAATATTTTCCAATATTTCCAACCACAAACCCTTACAAAATCGAAGGAAAACCTGACACACAGATATAAGGGGGTTGAGCACATGAAATTCCTTGGACCTGAAATACCACTTAGATAAAGAATGATATACAGGGCTAAATCCTTTCCGCTTTCTGTTGATGCTAAGGCAACTGTGAGAAAGCATACAATGATTCAGATAAGTTATATCTAATCTGACTTCTTGCGTTCGACTTCCTATTCCGCTAATTGCTGCTCCGCATGAAACGACTTCATTTTTGCCGTTGCAAAACAGCGCGTTCACAGCGAAATGCAAGGGTCATGCGAACGACACTTCCTTGGAGTTTTAGGGCATCGATTTTGAAACCACAATAAGCTGATGGCTAATGACTGGGATATGTGATCCGCCGAAACTTCGGAACTTAGTCCTGCCCTAAACAAGAAATAAGTTCGAAGATATTTAACATAAGAAAAAAACCCATTATTTGACAAAATCATCGCTAGCGTTTTAAGAATAATGTACATATGAAGTGCTGTAATAGTATCTATGAGAACCATGATAAGTAGATAAATAGTGAAATTACAATTTTCTTTCATATACCCGTTATCAAGTGATCAGAATGCAAAATAAAAGTCAACATTTTATTATTATGTGTAATTTTGCACTGTATTAGACTGGAAGCTGAGCATTCCACTCCAGTACAATTTTTTCATCTAACAGCAACCAACTGCGTAGTAAAATTGTTAACTGTGGTTCTGAATCCATATACAATGTCCATCATTCTAGCCCGATCTAATAATAGAGTATATACCAAACAGATTTCCTGTTGCACCGGATTATTTGAAGTGATTGGCGCTAACATTGTATAGATATGCTAATTAAAGATTAACATCTTACAGCATAATCAATTCCGCATAGAAAATATTCAAACTATCTTACTAATCTTCACAGCTTGGCAGCCGTGATCTATCTCAACTTAATTTACATATTTACACACAGCCCAAGCGACTCCATAACCTGTTAACTATTCATATATTTATCTAACGTGGAATCCATGTAATATAGATTCTCACTGGGCTTGACATATACCATCCAGGTACTCTTATCGACACTTATGGTTCCACAAGTTAGCCTTTAAAATGAATGGAATGAATATAAAACTAGGGAGAAATCTAATCGGAGGCGATGGGGTGAGGGTCAATGACCGGTTATGAGTTCGTAATCGAACGGTCAGGAGTTCAAAATATGCTCGTCTCGAACGTGTGATGGATATTATTTTAAGGAGTGATTGCGGAGTGAGGCGGCCTTTACCGTCGCGCCAACATAATACTTAGTAATAATGCGAAAACAAAAATGTTGCAACATAACTTTGGGAAACCTATGGATGAGACATCGGCGTCGCAACCGCTTCCAGCGACTGAAAAAAATCTCTTCCACATCGATGAGGAACATTATCTTTACAAATGACATCATACTTCGCTAGTGATAACGTTTCCTGTCTCCTAAGCTCGTCGAAGATAAACGGGAACAAAAATAAAAGAATAATATATGGCATCAGTGCATCCGAAATGCTCGAAGAGTACGTTGGACCGCAGACAATAGGGAGCATGTCGTATGAGTAGCTCATGCAGCGATCACATTGATGCATCCAAAATCAAAGGATTGTAAATAGATAATATAAAATGAAAGGGGAGGGGAAAATTTTCAATTGCCGAAAAGAATTTTAGGGTGGTATGACTATAATCGTCTAAGAATTTTGTAACAATTTTGGGCTGATTTTCCTGGGAAAATAAGGCAGATGCGATTGATTAATAACTACTGACGATAATTACTAATTAAGGCGAGTGTGTGGACAACGTAAAAAAATCCTATCTTCAGATTGAGTTTGTTCACATGCTATGCGGGACGCCGAACCATAAGAATTCTTAATTCCATCTGTCGGGAATTACTGGCGATGTAAGTATCTGTAATGAATGGATTTCTTATGATGTGAAACTGAAAGCGGCCTGTTAGCAAGGAAGGCTATAACGCCCTTTTAAGGTCAAGAGACGGCCGTATGGTGTTAGCAGGACACGTCCTCGAGAGGCATATGGCGCTGCTGGTCCGTCCTCTCGAACCGGTAAGGGCATGAAGGGGAAAGAAACGAGAAGGTCTGATGGGATGAGGTAGAGAAATGGAGGTCGGCTACGAAATGACTCAGAATCTCCCACTATGGTCCTTTTATGGATGTAAAGCGGTCAAAACATTCGCTGATTACACAATACATCTCAATCGACCTTTCATACCAATTTCTATTCTCGAAACGATTGGGCACCTCGTGAGATGAGCGCTGGCTTACAATTGGTAATGTGTAGTATGCGTACCGCATTCACCGAGTGCATCATTACTGAGCAATTATAAAATGTAATGGACTCACTATTAATACATTTGAAGTATATACTTTGAGAGTTAAAAATAAACTACGAGGGCGTATCACTTGTGATATTTGAAAACAAACATCAAAAACTAACAATACCGGTGTCAGCGCCATCACCAAAATTCCGGAGCGCCAAGGTGGAGAGAACGTCATAGAGGAATTATTTGTACAAGTTTTTGACACAATACCATTTTAAAATCAAAAAAAGGTCGAAAATTATAATTGCGAAACGTATATCAAAACAATGTTTCGAGATTCGGCACGTTCAGTGGTATTTTGACGAAAACAACCGAGGAATCAACATAATTATATTTACTCGTTCCTGAAATTACTTTCTTTCAAATTGTTCTATTAACCTATTAGCAGATATTCTTGAAATTTTAGCATTTCAGAAAAGAAATTAATGGCAGTAAATTGTGCAATAAATAAATTATCATACAATATAAGTAAATAACAAACGAGACACACTGGTATTTGTTTTATAGATTTTAGTTAATGACTGCGTAATGTCAACTTGTCTGGTCAACAATATTGCTCAAAAATTTACAAATTTAATAAATGTCGATTAACATTTACTAATATTTTTACGCGTTCGCCGAAACCTGTTGCATAGGTGATTATTTTTAGCCTGTCTTCACAGAGGCATAGTAAATGTCAATGTTAGTGATGAGCAGGTAATCCTTAGGAGCTCGTAGAGTACTTTACAACAGTGACTAAGTATATCAAACGAAAACCGAAATTCGCGGCAAGGATTGAAGAAGGATCATCACATATCCGAAATATTTAATTCGATTAGCACCAAATTGTTATATCAACCTACATTACAGCATAAGAGTAAGGGTTCGTAAATCAATTATTTGCCCACGTGAAAGAACAAGTAACACAAATCCGACAGGTTTGAAATTATGGGCATGTTCTTCATAGGTCACTCTCCTTTCTACTAAACGCACAGGTAAATTTTCTAATGCATAAATAGACAACTGAAATTTAGTTTACCTTCCTCTGGGCCTCAGCGGCGAAACCGGATTTGGTAGCTCTGTTTGAAGCCATTGCGTCTGTTATAGTCGAAGAACGGGAAAGAAGAGAAGATGAGGAGCACAGTTAAGTCTACACAGTCTCACAAACGCTCGTCCTCGAACTATCTACTAAATTCTGTATGAGCAGTACTTATTGGACTTCGCCACTTCGGGTGCGGCCTTTCCAGCGTTGTCACGTGGTCGGCAACCCGTATCATCATTGGCTGGAAATTATGTCAGGGATCCGTACTCACATCAAAGGAAAAACGATAATAATTCTAGCGGCAAATATGAAATATTCTTCCCTGAAGACATCAGTATCATTCTGCGCAATAAAAATGTAATCGTATTTATTTGTCTTCAAACAAATCTTGACATGCATATTGCTTCATCTGGCGAGAGATTGAGTATGAAATTGTAATTATTATTCATTTTAGTCGACATACTCAGGAGGAATTATGCTTGAAATTGTATGTGTAATCATTAAGAAATGATGGCTTACTCACGTCCGGAAAAGTGAAATTGACTTTTTTTATCACTACACTTTCCAAATTCTATTAATAAATGCTCTGGAACAATGTTCAATTAGGTCATTTTAGATTTACGCCTTTAATGTCATCTGAATAAATGGTAAACACATCAGGTCTAAGGGAGTCTCTTAAGTATTATCGAGAGGCAGTTTATTTATGAAATTATATTATTTTTCATATGAATAGTAACAATTTTTCCCAGGTTAAAATGTTATCTTGTATCTTCAAAGAAAAAAATAAATATTCCCCCCCCCCCATTCTTTATATACATCATAAATATTCATCAATCCCAAATGTGAAAGGAATATATTTTTAGCACTGAAGTGAATTGGTTAAGAAATGTGAGGAAATTTTAGTGTAAAAAAATATTTTCACCCCAACAATTTTCTCATTGTCAACAGCATTTAAAATTTTTAAATTTAATCCACATAATCACAATATGAGTCATATCATCATCTTAAAATTTCCCCCCAAATACCGTAGGGTTTAATAGCAAAGACATAGTGGCCATGTAATACAATGTTAAATAGTTTTATGAATATGGTAAATTCTGTAGTTTCAGTGCTAGTAAATCAAAAATTCCTCTTGTCAACTGCTATAGTTATAAATGGCATGCCCTGGCTTGTGCTTCTGATGTCATCCATCCAATCAATACATTTACTTTTATTTCCAATGGTCAATATGTAACATCTTTGTTCTGTCTTTGACCATAGTGCATAGTCCAGTTTTGATTGGAAAGTGTTAGGTTATAATTTAGGCTATACTGGAGAACACTATTATTCCAACTCTGAGCTATGATTTTCACTGCAGCAAACATTAATAAAACCAATGTTAGCACCAGGAAAACACATCAACCTTACTCTAAATTAATATATGATCAACAGATGAATGTATTATGTGCATGATTTAATGCATCAAAAGAATAACCAGCAATCTTAACCCCATATCAAAAAATAAAAAAAAACTATCTGCTTATTCACCATATACCTGATTCCATATGCTTATTTGCAAATTGGTGAAAATCAGAGTCACAGAAGCAGCTCTGTAAGCAATGGTCTCTTCTAGCCAGGTTGTATTTTTTATGCTTCAATGTTATCTTTCATTTCTATCTGATGAAGATTTTGATGACAACTTCTTTATATTTTGGGATATTGGACATGCATCAGCTAATTTCCATCATCCTCATTTCTCCTCATGAAAAAAACCTCTACTCCAGAAAAGCTTTATGCCTCCTGAAGGCAGTTCTCTCCTTACAGATAAATATCTATCATCAAACTCATTTTGCCAGCTTATTTGTATATTGGTGCTGTTATAATTTCTTCGGTAAATAAGCTGGCTAGAATAAAAATTATAATTAATTATTCACAAACCAAAATATCATTGACATCCATGCCATGCTCTATGGCAAAATTGCTGTAACCCTACAGGGAAACACGGGAACATGCTGTTCTGTGAAAGTCAAACACTTCATGGCATTGACTTAACATTAGTGTTAGTAATTTTAAATGTTTTCCCAGATTAATGTGAAAGCTTTTATTTATATTATATCATGAGACTATATTGTATAAGGGCAATGTACGACTTACTGACTGCTGGTTTAGAGTGTACATACAAAATCTCAATGATGTTATAGTAAATGCATGCATAAACAAATCATTACTCTTTTGCTACCAGCAATTCTATTCTTTAGCAATTCAGTTAATTGCCACATACCCAATACATTTTCTTTCCATTGAATATTTCACTTGTTTTTTAATCATATTTGTTGCTCGCTATGAACAGCATCCAACCAAGTCATGCCTAGTATTCTCTGGTTTATTCATTAAATGAAGAACACAATGTATTTTTCCACTGCAATTTATTTAGGTACTACTAGTTTCAACGCTTAGGCATCATCATTAGGTACAAATTAGTCAAGTCGTAGTCCATTGATCTACCATTCTTGAGGGGGAAGGGGAAAGAGGAGGGGTTGTGATCAGCATTAATGGGATGGAGGAGACTGGTGTTAAGCGTCAGGATAGGCGATTGCCGAATTGAAGAAGGGTTGAATTGTGCCGGATGTCAGATTGTGTTTTCTCAGAAGAGGCAAGGAAATGCATTATTTTATCATCCAAAACATTCGTTAATCAGTAGAATAATAATAATAGTTATTGTTATAATTTTTTTGATTAATAAATATTTTACCTTTATTTTTACAAATTTTCTGGAAAATTAGAGTAACTAACTGTTTGAGGACTGTGGGGAATAATGGAGCAATATACTGAGTGATATACAGTGGGCCGGTGAGATGTGGCAATAATATTCAACAAAAAGATTGAAAGAAACGTGGTGAGCATGCTGTTAGGGAGTGATAGAATATTGTAAGTAGAAGCCAAAACCGAACTAGCGAACTTTTCAATTTTCAGGTCTCAAGCAATCATAGGGAGAAATGGACGGAGTAAACGATCAATGAGAGGACGTAACGGTAGGTTTTCCTAGAATAAAGCATTTGATAGTAATGAAAGGAAACTTGGAGCCAATATGGAAGATATGGTGGTGAGGTGTGGGACTACGGTTCAGGAACAAGGAATGAACGCGGGAGAAAGCAATAGGATTCTGGAGGAGATTGGGGTCAGTCATAAGTCACTTGGTTGAAACTTCACAATTGACTCAGGTATGCATGCAAATTTTCCTGAGATTGAGAGAGATATTAGTTGGACTATATTATGGTTAGGCACACAATCAGAAGCAGCATGATAAATAAGCACAATTTGCCGGGAACGGACGAGGATTCTGATCATAATTTAGTGTAACGTCTGATTTAAGAGGATAAAACGGAGAAGATGGTTGAAGAAATTAAATCTTGAAGCATTAACCGAAACGATAAGAACAGAGTATCAGCAGGCAACACAGAAAATCATGAATGAGGAAAGGGAACTGGGTAAAATGAAGAAACATGGAAAATTATCGAAAAGGAGACTATAGCCGAAATCGAAAGCCGAAAAGGAAACTATAAGATCAGTAAATAAAAAAATGACTAGAAAAGCAAGAATTACGGACGATATGACTAGAAAGATAGACGAAAGAAGGAAACGGAAGAATGTAAACGCCAAGTTCGGTAGATAAGGAAGGAAGTATAAAGAGTTTAATAGCAAACTGATGCAGGAGACTAATAGGGCGGAATAAGCATGATGGATGACGCCGTGCGATGGTATGGAAATTTTACAAAGGAAAGGTGAAATTAGTGAGTTGTACAGGAAGGTGATAGAAAGCAAGAATGGGAAAACCTGTTCAAACCATCAAAGATAGGTCAGGAATGTCCATTAATTGAATCGGGAAGATTCAAGAGAGATGGATGGGATATACTCTTATAGAGGAACTATTTGATAAAGACTATCGGCCAGCAAGCTTAGACATAGAAAGAGATTGTGACACGTAGATGAGGATAGATTAGGCCCAGGCACAATTGATGGCAAGATAGAAAGGACATTAAGGAATGTAAATAAAATAAGGCCGTGAGGGCAGATAAAATTCTCGCGGAACTACTTTAGGGTTTAGGAAAACGTAGGAGAAAGAGTTTTTATGGACAAAATCGAAGCATTTTTGAGGAAGAAATGCGGCCAAGTTCAGTCAGGTCAGGGTTAGTTCCCATCCCAAAGTAGGGAAAGGCAACCGCATGTGAGGACTATAAAACTATAAGTTTGATTGGACGTTGAACGAGGATGTTAGGAAAAGGCTCGTTGAAACTTGGATACTTGAACCCCAGCCCCTCGGGATCATAGAAAAATGTATTATAAACTATAGATAGCCTTGAGATAAAGAATTTCAATCTTTATGAGATTAAATAATTTTATCTGTTAATAATATAAGCAATGAACACCACTTGACAGGGATCGGAAGGAGACCAAACCTAAACTACTGGTAGACGGTTCCAAAAAGACTAAAAGCATTGAAAAACTTTTTTTAGAAACATTGGCTTGCATACAATTTATCATATTCAATTAGTGTTACATAGCTTTTGTTTTATAGAATTATTTCTTTCGTAGGCGAGCTCACATTCTCTTATACCACTTTCTTCTATTAGTGAATTGTCCGATGACATTGACAGTAGAGCAGCGTACCGATTCTTCAGCAAATATTATCGATGATTTTGCAGGTTATAGACAGTACATTTTTAACAATGACTGTAATTTGCATAACTCTGTACTGTGTCCACGCGTCGTCTAGCTTAGCCAATCTATGCCCGCTTTTATTTTAAACCGTCATCTGGTGTTGTACTTTAGCGGTATTCATCTACCGTTGCGCCGACTAAGAGTGTCACGCATACATTTTTATAGTTGCGTCACGTAGTTGCGTTTGAAAGATTCCAACAGAGTGCTGTGTTACCGGAAGGGTGTAAATGAAAAATTAAATGGTCTTCTCTACATGATAAAAATTAAATGTGCAAAGAAATGAGAACAAGAATGAGGAAGAGTCTTTGATCGTGAAAAAAGGATGAATTGCATGAACATACTTTCAAAACTATGAATAAATTTCCTCATTGTGCCTTGCGCGATTATGAATTGGTTATCTGAAAATCGTTATATCACTTTAAGTGAATTGAAGTCCTGAACAGAGTTATGCAAATATGGGAAAATGTTACTTGGGCTGTTTCACAAGCAGTTTACAAGGTTGTATACTAGGAATTGAATGCATTTTAATCACAATATAACAGGAGATTGTCGCTTTTGGTTACTGTCAGAACATTGACAGCAATTTATTCTTTCTTACGTGTAACTAGTTTCTCAAGTCAACCTAATTTTCACTTCGTCGTTCAATTGAAATTGAGCTAAAAGGTGAGAGGTCCATCGGTAAATATATTTTAACTATAAAAAATCCATAATAATTTCTTTATCATGTCGGCTACTCGACGCAATATAATTACTCGTTCCTTTTTTAACTGAATTACGGCATGCATATGATATATTTCCTTCGATCTCCTATTTCCCATGTAATTCTATTTTCAGATAAGTAAATAAAGAAAATGTTTTCTCGGAAGTTGCTTGGTTTGCTTGATTTAATGTATGTAAGTGCGTTAGAAAGTGAAATAATATTATTTCTAGGTACGCATTGGTAATATGGTGTTAATGTGTTTGTCATTTTTCCTGTTACTACATACGATGCTAAGGCCATGTAGAATAATAGCTTGTAGGTATTTGTAAGTGAAATGCTGGATAAAATCTGGAAAATGAAGAAATCGTTCTTGTCATTGATTTCTTAATCTTAATTATATTATCGTGGGGGAATGATTGAAGCCACTAAAAAAAATTCGTTTTCTAAATTCCTAATTACCGTCTCGCAATAATGTAATGTATTTAAACTAACAATGAAACTTTAAAAAGTCAACATAGATGTTTATAAAAGTAGCTAAGTAATACGTGTATGGCAAAATTAAAGAAGAATAAGAAACCTATTCATTCATAATATACAAGAAGGTGAGAATAAGTCTATAGGTTTTGATAACAAAGACCAATAATTGAATGAACCATGTGAATTTAGGGGTGCTCAAATATTCTGAACGTTTGGTTGACTTGCTAACGTTTAGTAAAACAGCAATCGGTTGCAGATGAAATATTGCGCATTTCTAAAAGTAAAATATTAATGGTGTGAAGTTGATTCTTTCGACTAAATGATTACGCATGATTTTAAAGAACACTATAAAAAGCAAAATGATGAATTTCGGAAAATCCTCATTGAAAATGGAGTTGTTATTAAATCAGCTTGTCGGGCCACAGGTAAGAAATTTATCTTATAAGATTGCATGCTCGACATAATGCTCATTTAATTTAAATAGCATAATTATCTCAGTCAGCCACCCGAGTCTCCTTTCTTCATCATGGATTATATAAATGTGCTCGAAATTCGTCGGTAACATTAATAAATTATATCATATTAAGACAACCAGCTCGCGAAAAAAGAATTTTGAACGTTGCCCTGAGATTTTGACGGAAGGGTTTCTAATCAAAGTCTAAATGAACTTAATCTATGGATGTCCTTTGCTATATTGTCGCAATGCGATTTTGTCGGTAAGCGATTATCTGTGAAAAATCGACCGCAAAGAGAAGATCCGGCTGAATGCATTATAATGGGCGTCTTTGGCGGAATACGAGGTTCATTATGTGAACATGAACTTTAAATTAATCGTTGAAGCTGTTTCCGTAATCACTTACGTAATCGTTTCAATCGCCGTAGAGTGCTAATGGTGAGATTTGATATCAGTCTCAGGAACAACCTAATCACTATCGTTCCGGTTTATCTGATGGATGTCTCGCAACCAGCTCGGTTGGTCTTGGTTTGAGATCCCATCCCGGTCTTAGACTTTAGGCCATAAAATAATTGGCCTCATTCTGTTGTCTTTTAGGACAGAGGCGTAGGTAATGGTCTCCGCCTGCGAATTACATTAAATTATTTTCAAATAAACCAGCATGAAAGAGCAATTTAGGGCCATAGCCCTAATTTGTCTTGCACAGCCCCCCACCCTCCTCTAGAATTTCAGCGCTCTCATTAATTTAGTTACACCATGATTTACTCTGTTGCCCCAGCCTACTAAGCTTTCTAAGAATATCTGCTTGAACGGAATGTAATTCCTGGAAAAGTAAAGAGGGTGAAGGAGGATATATGATATCAGCGTGCAATATTTGATGGTCTCCCTTCCCCCAACATTTTTTGTCACTGGCGCGATTGGCGAAGCCTTTTCGAATATTTTACAAAAAGAGCATCACACATTACACTGTGGGGTTTAAGACGATGTTATTCTGATTCCAAAATCTGGAAGAGTGTTTAATGTTGAATGAAATAATAAATTAATCGCCAATTAATTTTTAGGGATTACTGAGTCGAGGTCAACGAATAATGTGCCATGTTGCATATACCTATAATTTTGTATTAATCGTTGAAAAGGAGATACGCTTGCAACTCTAGAATGACAGAGCCATCTGAAAATGTTATTATAATTGTAAGCTTTTGCATGTGTATCCCGTCCATTTTTTTAGTCATATATGGACTTTTCAGTAGAATCGATAGTCTCTGAATCATTATTTTCATCTTTTATCATAGGTGTTCATATATATATGGTGGACTACGTAAATCAACGAATCACATTGGAAACGAAATCAAATCCTGAGTCCACTGTGGAGAAATATCAATGGGAAATTGGTTGGTTAATAGTTTACTGCTAAAAGATTATGAAATAATGCTTATTTCCGCACAATGGTAACCATGAAACTTAATATTTCATATCCATTTTATCCTATTTTGAAATATATCGGCACATGACTGAGATAAATCGCTTAATTTCTCAGCCGACTCTAGCTAAAAATAGCTCTACTTTTCCAACTAATAATTATATGTCAGGATGTAATATCAGCGGCAGTAAGCCCTCTGCATGCATGTAAGTACATTGCCGCTGGTTCAATATTATGCATCTGCAAGCAATTCTGAGACTCCTGAAATTTCTTAAAGAATAGGAAGGTATCGATCTTGATTAGGACGTCGGTTTCACTCGTACTGATCCGTTGGTTCACTCATATTCCGGAGGAAAATGTGTAAGTAAAACCGAGATATGATACCCATGGGCTTATGCACGTCCATACGCAGTCAACTGAAAAGGTGGAAAGGAAACACGCCTGGCTCTCGGGTGGCATAAATCACTTTTACATCGCTTCCGCCCAACTGGATGAAACAGTCAGACGCGACTACACAGACACGGGCATTATTGTGACCCATGATATCACTGATTTCGCTGCTTATTTACTTGCCCCCTAACCTTGGGCTCGAGAGTTGGATGGGAGGGGATGGGCGACCGCTCCCAAGAGAGGAAACCGGCAGTTATATGGCGGAGAGGGTGGAGATCGTCGGCATACCGGAGCGACCGACGCAGAGAGTGCGCCGCAAAATTGTAGCCGTAGACGGGAATCGGTTAGTTAGACCACCTGGCCATTCTAGAGAAGTGTATGGATACATTTAGAGAATCCTCTTCTAAATCCAGTTGGAGCCATAATAACTGCAAACGCTCACACATCTGTAAATAATTTACGCACGCACGGATACCTACGTACTTGCAAATGCAAATAAATTGAGAATGCAGTGACTGTTGGGCTATCGTCTGCAGTAACTTACATCAATTTTGGATGCACAATGCTCGAATAGACAGGGGTTGTATTCAACAATGTGTTTAACTTAACATTTCGAAGGTTAGGAAGTCAATATTAATTGACAGTTGACTTTTCGAACTTCTGACATTACGTCTGATTTGTACTCTATGTTAATGGATTTATCTGACTAAACATCCTCCTGACATAAGCGAAAATTATATTGACATGTTGATTCGTACAGCCGTCAATGTCAAATTACATCAGTCGGCACCAAATCACGAAGAAGATATAATAAAATTGCTTCTTTAATAGCTATTGTTAAATGCACATTCAGATATTTTTGCGTCTGGTACCTGTTTAAAAAGCCTTCATGAAAGTGACTATAAGCAGTAGCCATCTCTCCATTCATATCTTCTCATTGAGGGCAATTTTCGCAGGCATTCTCTAAATGGAGAGTAATATGCCTACTGCTGCTTTTTTCGGGTACCTAAAATGAGTTGTTCGGTTACTTCCATCAGCTATTTATTATTAAGGATAGAAAGCATTTGATTTATTTTTAAGATTTGCTCATAGGATAGTAGACTGAAGCAGGAAATTAATTGAAGAATTGTTAAAGTTACCTCGTTCTCGGTCGATAAAAGTGTAAAGGATATGATTATCGTTTCTTTCACATGTCGATTTCCTATCTGCAAGTACATTATGATGATTAAAGTGTAAATAATAATACAGATATAATTTAAGCGACTTGAGATATTGGTATAGTGCCATAAAAATTACGGCACTTATTACTGAATAATTTAGAAATTATTCTGAGATTATTGCCATAAGTATCTTAAGGACCTATTCACCATACTATTTGGCATTTTGCCGTAATTTAATCAGGATAAATTTACGCTTACGCTTTTCAACGCACGTTTTTAATTTGGAATGAACGTTTTGATTGACAGGCGAATCACCGATAGCCGCGGCGCATATCGTGTTAAATGGAAAGGCAGTGCTGTCCGACCATGTCATCGGCGACGACCGATTTCCCAACGGAGTACCATGGAGTAAGTCTGAAAAACTGAATCTGAGCGACGGGGGCCCAGAATGGCGGGTGGATGCTCAGGCTCCCCGCGTTTCTGGACCATGAAAGCGAGGATGCTACGGCGTGATGGAGAGAGAGGGAAAGAGGGTGCGATGGAGGGAAACATTCCTCCCGCCATTTCGTAAGAAAAGGCGCCTTGTGCGCTTCTCGGCGGGCGTGCGCCATTACTCTGCAGGGCTTTCACCCCCGCTTCGGTTTCTCCTTCCCCGCCCTCCAGCCCGAAAAAAATTTAACCGTGGATTTCGGCGGACTAGGACGGGTATGAGGGATTATATGGAGAGGTAGGGGAAGAGAGAGAGAGTAGAGGGGGCGGGAAGAGAGATATAGTGTGTGTGTGTGTGTGTGTGGGTGAGGGTTGAGTCGCGGGAGGAGACGGCTGCGCTTGAGGGGCTGGGAGGAGCGGGAGGTGTGGAGCGGCGGAGGAGAGTGCGGCGCGCTGGAAGAAAGAACGTCTTTTCACCATGGTGCGTGCTTCAGTCATTTAGCCCTGAGCTAGTGCGTGGCCTCAAAATACTGAGGAGCACATGCAATGAGAGTGCAGTTAATGAGCGTACAAACTGTCGGATAAACCCTGTGTGGAAGAGCAAGTAGACTGGGGCACCGGGAAATGGGTCCGTCCTCGGTCGATGAGTTAGTATGCTCACTCTCTGGGTGATATCTTCCGGATGAGGCTGACACGAATAATGACACTAATGAAGGAAAGTTTTCAGCGGAGACCACTGTAAAAATCTCATCTTCGCCATGTGGTTTTTCTCTTTTTTTGTCAATCGAGCTTAGCCACAATCCCTAATAGACTTATTATATTTATGTCAAGTCTCATGATTTAATATTCTACTCATAGGATGGCCTCGCATCAAAACTAAACATATATCAATAATTCTCTCTCTCAATACTCTCATCTCATACGAAAGAGATTTTCAACTCGGTCAATTGAATAGCCTTTTAATAAGGTAGTTTACGCACCTTAATAATGTTTGTTCCCATTCCAAAATAAAGTATTAAATAAACTTCCTGCGATGACAACCTGCGTTATTTTTGGTTTCTCCGCTGGTTTTCTTTGTGTGATGCAATGGAAATTAAAACTATTGAGAAATTGTACAGATACAGAGTTTAGAGTGAATTTATTTTTTCAGCGCTTTCACACTTGGTTGGTGTGGTTCCCGAGAATATTGCAATTTTATGTATGGATTCTATTCCAAACTTTTTGTGCTCAGTGGACAACATTTCTAAGTTGTCTGAGTGGGTCCACTTGGGCGTAACGCGATATTAGTAATCCTGCAGGATGGCTTCTTTTATGTTTGTGAATTGTCTTGGCTTTTGGCTGAATTATGAGCGATTTAAAATGTTTTAAAGTTATCGGTATGCTATTTAAGCGTAAATTTATTTATGCATGTAAATTTAGGAGATTGCATAGTTAATCCATTGGAATTATTTACAAAATGGACGATGATTATAAAGCGCAACTCAATACTTTCATTAAATGCTTGACAGCTGACGCAGAAAATTCAAAATAAGGTGATTTAATATCAGTATCATACATTATTTAAAATTCATTGATTGTTAAATTTATCTGTAGTTTACGAAGCTGTACACGTTAAATTTAAGTGTAGGCGTCATTTTAATTAATTTTTAAATTATTTTTTAATTATATTATATTCATTTGCACTTCCATTATTTTGATGAGATAGCTCATTCATCTGTTTTTTTCCTAATTTAAAACAAACTTGAGCTATTTTAGAATGATAAAACATTCTTTCAAATGCCATTGTATTCGCTCTGCTGCCACTACAGCAGAAAATCGATTTTTAATTTCTGCGCTACAAATTACGTATTATTCTTTGATGTGGATAAAAGGGTACCGCAATATGAAATTGGCAAGACATTATATAGGCACCATAGAGCTTGAGTTCCGTGTTAACTCACTCTATGGAAAGCGCCCTATCTCTGAAATTTCTGGGATTTTGTTCTTTTACTTCCATTTCCACGTAGGTCACGCCGATTTCTAAAAAATAATGCCTTTTCCAAATAATGTGGGTTTTAAAAGCTCTCCTGTAATTAGCATTATGAAAGGGAATAGTTCACCAAATTGTTTTATTTTCTGGATATGCGGGGTCTGGGGAAAATTGATGAAATTAGAACCAGTTAGCGCTCGAAGCTGTATTGACGCACGTACTAGGTTTCTAGGTCACGCATCAACTCACTCTTGTTTTTCAGGGTCGCGCGCCAGGTCAGTGCTGTGCTTACCAGTGATTTCCCAAAACAACGCCTGTCTAGGGATACTGGAGTTGTACAGGGAGGAGGAGGATGACCCATTCACCATGGTAAGTGATACCTCCCACTACTCTCTGCATGTAGAATCGCCGCAGCCACATTTATTTGTAATTCATTTGTGGAAAATATCAATACCTTAACAGACAGCGAAGTATCAGAGGCACGTATGTCTTCCTCCACCCCCCAAATACCTCCATTTCCCCTCCCACCTCAGCCCCAATGACCAAACTGCGAGGTTCGATGTACACCGTACCTTTTGCCACACAACTACACTTTTCCTGCGCAGAACGCGCGTTATGCATTTGATAAACTCTAGAGCATCCGATGTCTTTGTTTCCTTTGACCATGAATCAATTTATCAAGAGTCATAACTGCCTACCTTGTAAAAATATTGTGATCTGTCTCTCCTTTTTCACTTAAATTTCATCACAATTTGGAAATCGAGTTTTTGTGATGTACGATAGGTGTACGTTAAATAGCGATTTGCCCATGCTGTGAAAAAGTATGCTACTTCGCTGACTAGAATAGAGCCCGATATTATAGGTGCGCTTCACATTTCAAATGATACTCATTTATTCCACATCATATTCTTCTCATCATATACTCATTTATTTCACATCTCAGGTAATTAAAAAAATATCAATATTATTCAAGATTCAACAATTCCAATTTTTCACCGTAATTCTGATTTTTATATTTTTATATCAATGTCGGGAAGATGCCATGTGGTGTCATTGAACGGAGATAGCTACAAAAAATTAAGCTCCCTGGAGTATGTTTAAATAACAAAGGATAGTTCTAATATGCTATCCTTCATAATTAACTGTTGGAAATATTAACGGAAAGCGTCATGATTTTAATTCTGGACCCTCCCTAAGGGTTTATTATTTGTTACTAGTTTTTAGTTTCTCAGTTGTTTAACAAAATGTAAGGTTTTTCTTAAGAGTGCCTATCGCCGAGTTCCTACATCGACGAGTTCGAGTCAGTTCATTCCAAACCGATGACGTTCTCGGCCAGGCGTCTTCCATATTTGGCGTTAGTCCTACGGGACGATTGCGCTGACATCGATTGCACAAAACTTATTTAGAATGCATTTCGCTCTGGGTCCTTTGCGGATAGATAACACGGATGTTGAGGAGAGAGCGTTGGAACTTCTCGGCATCTCCCAGAATAAAGAGCTTTGATTGGGGTTAATTGAAGAAAGCGATTCGAGATATCTTGGCATGAGTATGGAGTACTCTAGAGAAGTGCCTTTAAAATGCTGTGAACCTCTGATGCAGTCGAATAAAATCTTCGGGAAACGTGAACTGGAAAAATGAGACGACAATCAACATCTCGAATATTCTTTCCACCTCGCTCTGTTTTTTCAGCCAATTTCTCAAAGTTATAATTCAATTTAAAGTTCTCCCAAAATTATCGTGAATATAAAATAGACAAATTCTGACGTGTCTTCGTGGGATCGTGGCTATATCGCGTCCATGGTGGAAATAAGTAAAGCAATCGTTAATAATTTCACACGATGCGCTTCGCTACACCGTAGCATATTCCATTGTGTAACATTCCAACATTACATTTCCATATATTTATGTGGAAATGGATGCACAATGAAGGGAAACGCGTCGTTCCGCTGTCCAATAAAAGTTTGGGCATAATAACATGATAACGCTAGGCTTATTTTCTTCTTGGATGTCATAAATACGCCTACGCCATATATGACGTGAAGGATTAATGTGGTAAACGTAAAAACATTTATTTCAGTTAGAAGATTCTTCGTGGGAAAATTACAAATAAACTTGCAATCAACTTTTAGCTTCAAGAAACTGGATGCCGATTTTTCGACAGAAAGCCAATCACGAAGAAAATACCGACTGGACCCGTGGGCGTAGTTTCATTCCTCTCTCCGAGAAGTGTCTGGAATCTACATCGCGATGACTCTTGCCAAAGATAGAATGTGGAATCCTGGAGGCGTTCAACCGTTGGAATATTATCCGACTCGCTTTCAGACGCAAAGGCCCCGGACGCAGATGTCCGATCCGATGGTGAATCACACTCGTGGACCACTCTCCCAACGGTAGTCTTAATAAGGCCGCTCTCTTCAAGTGAGTCCTCACACGTTCTCTCCCCCCCTTCCCTTTCCCTCCCCTGCGGGCTGTGCCAAGGCATGTCTGCCGATTGGTGAACGAACGTGAAGGGCTTTCCCTCGCCTCTCGATCCTCACACCCGCGTGGGTGGGGGGAGCCTGCTCGCGACGAGCTGCCGTCGCGTCGGCGGGACACGCCAGTTCGGTGTGAAGATTGCCAAGTCCTTCAGGTGAAAGCCATTATTAATACCATTTTTCCCTTTCGACGCGTTCGCACGGAGAAACCACGTCTCTCAGCTCAGTCCATAGCAATACCGACATATGTACCGGCAGCGCCATGTCCGGTCCGATGTCTGCGTCCGACCGACGTTAAAATCCGGTTGTATTGGAGGGAAAAACGGTATGGGGGGAGGGTGATGCCTCAGGGAGGCTCGTCATTCAAAATATTTCCGTCGCTCGAAGGTTTTTTGCCAAAAAACCAGTCTCTCTTGTTTAGTCATATTCGGCGAATCATAATGAAGCCGTGGAGGTTGTATGGAAATATTCGTCGGGAATTGATACACGGATGTGCCACAGTACAACGATTCCACTGAATTTTAACGTTTCTCTATACTGTTTATTCTCATGGTAGTAAATATTTTTCACTTCCACCAAATATCACATCCGGGTCTCGACCATTTCGTCACACAAGTTCTAAAAAGTCTCCGCATGCACTGCGCTCCGATGAATTGTTGAGATTGAGATGAATGGATCCGTCATTCAAGAGAAATCAAGGGAAATATTTTACGTTTTGGTACTCAGAAATATTGCATACTACGTATACATCTATTTGAAAGGGTAAGAATTAGAAACTGGGTGGTTCGTTTGTGTTTTCCAGTAAATTGTTGCCATTTATATATGTTGTCCTCCTTCTTCAAAGATTATCACCAAATGAGTGCTACAACTTGGTTTCATCGTTGGGCACTATTTTTTTAGCATATAATCCGACTTCAACTAACGGGGTCAGTGCACAAATATTTTCGTAAAGTGAACTTGGAGTGATATTTTCGAGAAACGAAAGATTGCTTATTGATGTGGATCCAGGCAAAGAGTACATCCCCTACGGATGATCTTGTTGCATTGAAATGCACATTAGCGGATGACTCCGTTAAAAGTTACTGTTGAGGCATCTCCCGCAGTTTCTATGGAATCCCCTACGGAGACTCTCGAGACATAGAAGAGACGTTGGTAGAGCTTATATGAAATGGTGATTCCACCTAGAAATTAAAGTTGTGGATTTGAATATCACCAGGAAAATAATGCGCTTCTATAAATTCATCGTCCCATTAGCACCTAACGTGGAGCTCTGATCACAATCAGAGAAAGTTAATCAAATAATCTTCGACTCATGATCAAATTGTCTTTGAAATAAAACTTCTCGTTATCTCTACGATTGCTTATTGAAATATTTCGTTGAAACTTAGTTACAATGGTATTGTTACAACTTTTTGTCTCTATTAGACGAGTATTTTTTTATCTTACGCCTTCGGTTGGCACTAGAGTGCTTACCCTTTTTTAAAATCCTAAACCGCTTAGTGAAAAAATACTATTCGCTAACATCCCAAGAATCAGGGAAAATTTCAAAGAATCAGCAAAGGTTGGTTCATACGAGGTCACAAGCCTATGACAAAGCTATGCTTCAGGTTACTAAAAGCCAGTCGTCGTAGGAGGTCAGAGTCCGTCTCTCTTCTCCAATGAAGGCAAGTTTGAATCCGCTAAAGCTTTCGCCTCTGTCACGTCCTTCTGCAGTCACCTTCACCTCTTGGGCCACCAGGACTAGTTTTTCGATGAGTCACGACTTCTCGTGACTCGCTCAAAATCCGTATTAATTTTATCCTGAATTTTAGTTTTGTGTTGGGGAAAAATGATTCGCCGACGAATGCGTCTCCACGGGACTATCAGAAACAAAGATACGGTTATGCACAAAGTTTATGAATTAAAAAGAATTAATCTAATCCGACGTATTTCGTGAAATCATACACCAACAGATAGTTGTTTTCCATTGCTAACTTTCCACTCGCTACCCTTTTTTCGATTGCGTTCGGTTTCTGAGGTGGTAGGATACCAGGGAAAAGAAATAGTAGTGTAAAATGATCATTAATCGCACTATATCAGCAAAAGCACAGTTTAACTCTACTGTTGTGGTAAACGCTGAGTTTATGAATTTTTATGGATATAAAGATATGAATTATACGGTGTATAAAGGAAATATTACGATTAATGACGATGAAATAATCTATTAATATTTTTTATCCCATTCTATCTGTCAAGAAGCTTGTATTGGTATGTACGAGGTCTGTCCAAAAGTAGTAGGACATATATGTAAAAATTTGGATCCTGGATCACATGGTCGAGAAGTTCTTGGCAGATCCGCGTGCGAGTTTCCTTTTCTTCGCCCGAGAGCACTCGTGGTACCAACTTCCACACACCTTTCTCATGCCCAAGTTTTCGCTCACAAGTCGATGTACATCACTTTTATGGATGCCAAGTTCATCAAAAACCATGCGAGCACTTAAGCTGCGATCTATTCACTCTTGCAAGATTTTCCGTCACTTTTGAGGTTGAAGAGCGTCCTGAACGTTAGGCGTCTTCAACATCGTCTCTACCCTCCCGAAACAACTTGTGCCCCTCAAAAACACCCGATTTACCCATGGCGTTATCACCATAAGTTGCTTTGAGCATGTCATGAATCTCTTTCCTGGTTTTGCCCAGTTTCACGAAAAATTTGATTGCGTAGCGCTGTTCCAATAATCGATTCTTAACTGGGCGTGACGAGGTAACGTTATAGAGGTTTCGCAAACGAACGATCTGCACTCCGTAAATGCTGGGAGCCTAATTCCACCGAGCCCCAGCCTTTCCTGAGACTTCTATCACTCAAACCCGGCCATAGAAACCGCCACCGTTTGGGAAAAAATAAGTACTAATACCTTTGTGATAGACGTTGTATACAGCTTCTGAGATTTTACTTTTTACACTGTCGTCATCGCAAGAAAGTTTGTGATATACATTAATTGTGCCAGTTTTTTTCTCGAATACCGTCATGCGATTTTCTTGTCGGAGATTCTCAGACCAGGTTTCTTTAATTTATCTTATTCACACACCAATGTCTACCGTTCACTCGCGGCGGCTTATTCGAGTAATAGTCGAACTAGTATAAAAACAGCATTTCTCTGAAATTATTTATCAGGAGAGTTCCACCATACTTTTGATGGAACAACCATTTGCAGGAACATCAATATGCACTGCTCTATAAAACGAATTTACCCTTCTTCTAACATTTATGTAGATATTTTATTAAATGGCAGCATTTAGGAAAAAAATGTATGTACGAGTAATATTTTCTTTATAATTCGTGGACGTCAAGAGGAAGAAGTCGGAGGGGTTCTAAATACTAGGGCATCTTCTCACCCCTCCCTTTAGTTATTATTGATCTTGGAAGGGATTCTTACCTCCCTCCCTCTCTGTGAAGCCTAGTGAGTAATGGAATCATGCACGTTTGCGGATCTTTATTTACCATTTTTTCACTTGCTATGTACGTATGTGTAATGATAAAGTCATTTTCAATTAACTTGTAATTTGTAGTATTCATAATTGAATCAAAATTTTTATCAATTAAATTTTATAAAATTGAGTTTGAATTGTAAAAATATACCTATATTGAAATGACCCATTTCATGCCATCATTGGCTCATGATCAACATTTCCTATTTTGAACACTAATGAGGTTATCGATTTCTTAATTGCCACGTAACCTTCATCAAGCTATTTAGACCTTCATGAAACGAGGCAATACCCTTGTTTGTGTAATTCTTTTTCTTACTCTCCTTCAGATTGTCTCATTTTGGTGAACCTGGAACGAAAAGAAAGTCCTTTTGTTTTGATGCTCGTCAAATTTTGGAAAACTGCCATACCATCGTTCAGATCAGGCTTGTTCGTGTATTATCGTTTCTTAATATGGAATTTATTTTGTTGCAATACTTAAGATCCTCAAATATTTCTTGCTTTCAAACTCACAAGGTTACAATCATTTCTAAAGAAAGAAGTGCATGTAATAAACAGTTACACCTATAGAATATTTAACTAGTGAAGAATTAAAGAGGGGGAGAGTAGAGAATTTTAGATGAGAAAATAGGTAATATTATCTTTATGGGATCAGAGTCAATTACTCGGTGGCTTATCGAGGACAGGTAAACGTATTATTTTGGTCCATGCGGGGAGTATGACGCCACAATTAGTCCTCTCTCCTCTGAAACCGTGGAGCGATGCGTTTCTTTTAATATTTTCCGGTATATTTATGTTTCAGGACGATTTGTCGGTCGCAAATGTAATACTGGGGTGGATGTGCGCATATTTGTCACACTCTTGCCTTGACGATGGATCTAGGCAAAGCAATGAGAAATTGCTTAAAATACACGAAGAAGTATTGAAAGAGATGATGGCTTCCATGAGAGGAGATCTATCCGGAGATGACATTATTTGCCGAATATTGGTGGGTAAATATTTAATTAATTACTTTCAGGCTATATATATATATATATATATATATATATATATATATATATATATATATATATATATGTCTTTTAGTAGTTGATAAATCCTTCTGCACCTGATCTGAAATGAATGACTTCAATTAAAAAATAACTTCAGTACTTGGGCATGAGTCTGTCAATCGGATTCGTTCAGTTCACCAGGATAAGTTAGTACATGTCATTCTGTAAGAAATTATGTCTTCATAATCTCATTTCCCAGTTCTGATACGCGATCAGAGTATGGATCCCAAGGTATTTTATTATGCATCGCAGATGAATTTCAATCAAAATAAAAATCGAAAAGATTATCAATTGCAAACCATATGACTCGCATCTGATTGTTTTACTTTGGTTTACCATTACATGACAACTTCAAGGTTTTTTTCCGAGCAAACAATTCTTTCTCACCGACCGAAATGGACACATTACGCACGCCAAATGATTCAAACTATGAATGGGTCAGTTGCTGTAATGTTTGACTTATACAACTAGTAAAGAATCCTTAATATTGGCAAATTATGAAATGGTGGTAGAGATTCGACTTTTCAGAGCATCAACCTTTTGAGTGCAAATGGGAAATGTTCCTATTGAATAACGTGATAATACTAACATATTTTAAGTCATTCCCAACCGAGGAATGATTGGCATCCCGACTGACGCGAGCGAGTCAGAATCAGTGGTTCAGAAATATATATATATATATATATATATATATATATATATATATATTGTACTATTCGGCACTTCCGTGTTACGTCTACGAAAGCATATATATATATATATATATATATATATATATATATATATATATATATATATATATATATATATATATAATTCACATACATTTTGCTTTGATTATGTGTCGAGCCAGCAGTTTTTCAAACGTGTGTCCTTTTTTTCTAACCACGGCAACGGATTATTAAATTACGCGTGTTATTATTCAAACCAGTGTCTTAATGTTTACACCAATATATAAAAAATTGACTTGGCACTCTAGAATAATACTTCCCACATACCATTACGATGGATTCGGTACCTGCCTTTTCATTGAAATATATTAATCGTCTTAGACATTAATTTGACCGTGACTGTGATTATTAACAGGAAAAGATAAAACGAAGCTTGAATGCCGATTACATTTGCTTCTGCGAGCTCGATGGTGAAAGTAGGGAGGATAAACCGGAGACCTGCTATTTTTACGATGATGGTGTTAATATTTGCGGTGAACGGTTAATAACGAAGAAAAGCTGCAAGTTTCGGTGAGTGTTTTTCAGTTGTGGTTTATACAAAATAGTGCCCATATTTTTGGCTGTATCTAGTGCTATATCCTCTCACTAGCTCGGCAACAATTTCGGTTAGTATGATTTTAATGCGGTAAACCGTCTATATAAAAAGATGAGACGGTAGAATTCAGAGTAATTTTTTGCAAATTCCCTGAAAATAAACAGCGAGATAATCGGAATTACAATTCCGACACATTTACGACATTTATATTTATAATTGCTTCATTTATTGTCAAGCTAAGTAGCTCTGACTTATCGTCCTCGCTCCCCTTTTTGCAATACTGCCCATCCGCCTAAACATGCAATTGACTCAGATGTGGACACTTAACAAAGCAATGAGCACTCAAAATCATTATCTAAAGCTTGCTGAGACGTCAGTCATAAGCACAGTTAGATAAAGATGTTCCTCCTAGGATTAAAGGTGCGTGCTTTTCTTTTAGTTGGGTTGAACCGTTTGCACACTCCAAAGTGATAGGTTATATCAGAACAGCCTCTTGGACTTATAATACTAGATTATATCATTTAGTTTTTTTTAGGAAATGCCTTTATTCCTGGACGAAGGTCTTCTTGTTTGTAACCTATAAAGATTGCAATAAATTCGTCATACGGGTAATTCCTCCAGTGTCTGCATGTATTCTATGGTAATATTTTACCTATCATGTAATACCGAAGACATTAATTATCACATCTACCGCTACGCGATTTAGAGAGTACGATTTCACGTTCATCAATCAAGACAGTCACACTAAATTCCTGAAGCGATAGAGTTCCACGTAATCTTAAAAGGCTGACGCCTCTTTAAGGCCTTACGTTTACGGCCAAGGTATCTGCCTTACAATTTTAAATATCCCTATTATCTATTATCAGGCCTACTGTGCGCCAAAACGCAAATGATTAGCTTTTAAATAATCTATTCGCCAGGTTTTCGGTGGAATAATTACATTTTATTTAAAAATGAGAGATAAATCAAAATTTTCTTAATTATTAGTGTATTTATGGTCAAGTCCATCGACGGCCGAGGCCGTCCCACACTTGAGTCACCCGATGAAATAGTAAAACTGTTATCTCAACACATATTTGGTTCAGCTAGCATTCACGCTATCCACCAGAATAACCGGTTGGGTATTATTATCCAGGCGTGAGTACTTCGTGTGAGATTTTAATGCCGTCGTTTAACTTTCACCAAAGCTGCAGCGTCGCCGCGAGGCGAAAATGGGTGCTCAGAATTCCTTCCATCCAGACGAGTAAAAAGTGCGGGCACCCGTAGGATGAAGATCACCATTTGGTTCGGGACTGCAGCGACGAGAACGTGTTCTACTTTTCGAAACAAAATTTAATGATTTTTTGTGATTGAATAAATAAATACGATAGAGCACACCAATGAAATACTCAGCTTGAGTATAAAAGTAAATATTTAGTTTTCGAATAATCGTTTATGATATTAAAATTTAAAACCATGCGAATAGTGCTAAATCCCTTTGCCAGCACGCATGTGTGTACGCTTTAGCAAACAAGATTCTTAGATTATTTTTTTATTGAATTGGTGTTTGAAGTATTCCGATAACAGGTCATATTAAGTGGTTTAATTCCATCACGAAAGTGTAATTGAGATTAATTCAAGATTCTAAGGAGGGACTCAAAACGACGGCATTCGTTCCAGCCGGCGAGAAGTAGCATCAAACTACCTGCGACGGCATTTAAGTTAAAACAAGTGCGAATAAACACCGTGATAAACTGTTTAATTTTGAAAACATCCTGTATTCATTCAAGAATCATTCGAATTGCAGAAAATGGATGTTAATTTGACAGTGCGAGAAGGCTACTAATCTACGGCTGTGACGGATAAGGAAAGGAGTTATGTAGGGCTCTAAGAATGGCAAATGGGAGTTTAAGGAGAAAGTCGTCTTGCTTGGAAGAAGGGCAAATATGAAAATTCCCGCTGAACGTTTGTTTTGTAGCATGAATAACCTGTTGTTTGTATTTTTTCATTACGTGTCATCGCCGTAAAGTGTTCTATCCGCCGTATCATGATTAAAACGTATGGATGCGAGCGAACTTTCAGGCTCATATTTCTAACCACCCTAAAATTATACTTGCGATTGGTTGTCCTAAGAACGGGGATTACCCGAGACTAAATTGATCATGGAAACCAGAGCTAATAACACATTACACTTATTTTCCACCAGCTGTTATTTGTTTTCCGCAAATTCTTTTCCGCAGTTCAAACTCTACGTAATTGTGGTCATACTTCCAGCCGCAGTTAGTGCTATTCTAAAACAATGTTGAATTTGATTAGTGGAAATTGGTAGTTAGTAAATTGTCGAATTCGCAGAGTTCATGTAAAATATCGAGAATGGGAATTTTTTATTAATGTAAAATTTAAGTGTGCGCCTGGCCTTTTTTTGGACTCAACGACAAATTAAGTCATTTCACACCACACTCTCCCTATAGCTTTCATCTGAGGTTAATTTACTATAACGCTCAACAGATTAATGAACATTACAAATAATAACAACATCAAAACCTCATTAGGTGAGTTGTGAAACGTCCGTTTTTTTACCTGAGATCTCTAAATAGATTCATCCACTTGATAAACTCTCTCTCACAGCAGATTGCATCCAGCTATATGGTAGAGCGTTTAATAGGGTAGTATAATTCACGATTCCCCTATCTTAACATAGAAATCGTCGCAATCCGTAGGTATAATTGATTTGAAGAAGATGTAGGAATGGGTTTTTTAACCTCATCCCTTTTATTAGTACCTAAGCGAAATTTTTGGTTTGCCTCACGCAGATTATCGCCAGCCAATATCCACGAAAACCTTCACTTTCCTAGAATTATTTTCAGTGACAGGTTATTTAGTTATTGCAGTTATCTAGTGCTCTTCTAGTGCTGAGTGTCTATTGAGGTTTTCGAAACGGTGCCTCCTATTACACTCCACTTCAACATTAACAGTCACACTCAATGTTCAGCTCCAACCCACGGTCTCGCTCATCCCTTTGTCGAAGGGGGATCAACTTATTCCATTTATCACAAGGATGGCGTTGTTGCAGAGTGATTGTGTGGTACAACTTAAGTATTGGAATGTGCACAGGATCACATTAGGTTATCTTTTGTACGCATTTAGGAAGAATAGGATACTAGCTGGTGTCAAAAGTTGGTATATTTTGAGTGAGAAAATGAATTCTGACCATAGCGGTGATTGTGAACCAGTTTTATCTGGTATGCAAGTTACTAGGATAGTTACTGATTATGGATACCAAATGCCGCGTAATGGTAGAGTTATTTCTAAGGAAATATCAAACTATATAGGAGATTTAGTACGGTCGGACATGTTAAAATGCTGGCACGAAATACGAGGGTCATCCGGAAAGTAGTACCCGTTCGTGCCGCATGAAGTGCTGACGACGCGAGTAGCCGCTGGACGAGGTCAGATAGCTTCAGTGGCTTGTCTGCCTTCTCTGAGCCAAGTTGCGTGACGCTAGCATTGCCTGTGTTGTTTCTGTGATTGTTTACAATGTTTAAAAAAATTGAGAACGCCGCCAGTTGTGAAGTGAGGGCAGTGATTAAATTCCTCAATGCAAGAAACGTTCGCCCATGTGATATTCATCGCCAATTAAAGGAGGTGTATGGAGACAATGTAATGGACGAGTCGTCTGTTCGGCGGTGGTGTCACAACTTCAACATGGGGAGGGGGAACACACACGACGATGAGCGTTCGGAGAGACCGTCTGTCATTACAGACCAACTGGTGAGCTCAGTTGACGAATTCGTGAGGAACGATCGGCGCGTCACAATTGATGACATCTGTGAGCATTTTCCCAATGTTTCTCGAACAATTGTTCATGAAATTGTTAAACACCATCTGCATTATGCAAAAATTTGTGCAAGATGGGTCCCTCGCGTATCTCAATGAGCTGGCGGCGAAGGACTATGCAGCAGGAATACAGAAACTTGTCACACGTTATGACAAATGCCTTAATTTGCTTGGAGATTATGTTGAGAAGTAGTTTAAAGTATCCTCTTTCAAATAAAATTTTTTATGTTTGTTAATATTTACTTTTGTGTCTTTATTTCACGAACGGGTACTACTTTCCGGATGACCCTCGTAGGTACCAGTGTTAGGTGACAAATCTCCAAATTGAAAAGCCAGTGGAATTTCGTTATCAGAGAATTAAGGAAATCACTCATCTTGACATCTGGATGACCATAGATAAATAACTATTTATTTAACAACTTCTAAGCCCATTTAAAAGAAACGAATTTAAATGCCTCTTCGCTCAGCGTTGAATGAATGCCTGCATTTTTAATTGAAAATTTCCCCGGTTTTATATGATAATAACTCATGAAACTGTGCGTGATCAAGTTAAATATCTCCATCTTATCTGAGCGTGTTGAGTCGTGCGTACGTGTCGAGAGGAATATCGCACATACGACATGAATTTGTCTTACAGAGTACGTGATGCCAATCTTGAATCTTTTCACAATGGTCTACATATTGTTTAGGGTGCCCAAATTGTTAGAATCGTGGAGTGTAAAGAATATCCTTGTTCAATGTAAATGCCCTCCAGTTATGTTTATCGTAACGCGGTGCCCATTGATTAATAATAATATCACGGCCCCTATCGTGGCGATCGAGGAAATATATTGCAATGCGTTCATTTTTATTGCCATACTTTATTTTCCAACTTTAATAGTTCAGAATGATTTTACTTGCTTTTTTAATTGTCTACTGCTAGAGATAGTTTCACTTGAGAGCTGACCATATTTCTATGTCTGCTTACATATTTTCCCATAGGTTTACAAGAGAATTAAACCCAATGTGGAGCGCAGTGAAAGACGGAAAAGTTATCAACTTACGATACCCTTTTCAGGATAGTGCCCTCGTCAAAATTTCAAACTTTTACAACGGCATGGCAACCAACTCTTTACTTACCTATCCTGTATCAACTGAAGACACTGTCAGAGGTAATCCTTTCCGATTAAAACATATTATTCCATCACCTTAAATAGAAATCATGGACAGATTTTTAAAAGATAAATAAATATAAATACATAATTACCATAAATAAAGTAATAAACCCGAAGGTCGGTTTGGTAGGTGATGTTGGAGTTCACCCAATGCTAATCACAACGGTGTGTGAAATGTAAACATCAGGGTGGGGGGCCAGATCCATTCCCTGTGCCGCCTATGGTTTTCCAGGAAATTCTGGTGCCCAAAGAGGCATGCCTGGGAATCGAACGCGGACCCTCCGGGCAATAGCCCAACGCTCTACACCTGGGTTGCCACGTCACCACGCACGCGCACACAAACAACACACACATACACATACTATTATTAGGTAATCTACCAGTTAAGATACCAAATACCAGTTAAGGTACCAAATAAATATTTTGTCACCCCTAACAAAATACAATCCAACATCCTGCCCTACAAGAGGTCCTTCTTCATCTATGTGAACCTCCTTCCTCCATTCATCCCATCTAAAATCCCTATCCTATTCCTGCCCCTTCCTCATTTGGAGGGATCGGGTTGGTGCGGAGGCTAGCGTGCCGGGCCACCCTGAGGGCCCGGGTTCGAATCCTGAAGGCGACAGATATTCTGCTATGTGGAGAGCACTTTAAGTGAGTAAACCGTACGTCGGATGGGATGTTAAGCTGCTGACCCCTTGGCGCCGTTCATTAAGAGTAGGCTAACTCCGACGTTGGGTTTCTCTCTACCCTTCCTTTCCCATCCATCACTAATGGCGCAAATGAACTTAGCTGTCGGTCGTCTCCCCTAAAAACTACAACTACTACTTCCTCGTTTGCCTAACATTCTCCCCTCTATCACAGCCTTTAACATCGCACTGCCGATTAATACGCCATTCATCCATTTTTCCTGCCTCCTTATTATTTCTCCCAACAATTCCCTCTCCTCGCCCGCCTTACCTAGCAATTCCTCATTTGTTTGCCTTTCGGTCCATTTTTCCTTCTCCATCATTCTTCGCACCCAGATTTCAAAATACTCCAATATACTTCTATTATCCTGCTTCAATTACCATATTTCTGCCCCGTGCACATCTACACTCCATATCAAAGTTTTCGCGAGTATTTTCTTAACATCCGCTCTCAACGTCCCTGTCATCAAATCCCTCCTCCTTGTGAAAGCCCCTTCGACTAGTGCAATTCTTCTCCGTACATCCATACTACTTCGAAACATTTTGGTCCAAAACACTTCCAAGATACGTAAGCTGTTGCACCTGCCCCAGTTTTTGCTCTCCAATTTTAATGTTAAGCTTAGCCCTTCTCCCCTATAAAACCGCATAATATACCTTTATTTATATATGTCTGTGTACTTCCTTCCCCCCTTCATCATGTCCATCACCCTTTTCTTGCCCTTTTTTCATTAGCCTAACATTTTCCCCCCTATTACCGTCTTCAACACCCCACTGACGATCGATATGCTTTTCAACCATTTTTCCTGCCTCCTCATTAATTCTCCCAACAATTCTCTCTCCTCGCCCACAATGCCTTGCACTTCCTTGTTTGTTTTCCTTTCGGCCCATTTTACCTTCTCCATTCTTCTTCACGCCCACTTTTCAAAAGCCGCCAATCTACTTATATCCTCCTGCTTCAATGACCACGTTTCCGCGCCGTACATTACTACGCTCATATCAAAGTTTTGACTAGTCTTTTGCTCACATCCTTACTCAACGTCCCTTTCATCGACTCCCTCCTCCTCGTGAAAGCCTCTTTGCCTAGCGCAATTCTTCTCCTTACGTCCCCACTACTTTGATCATTTTGGTCCAAAACACTTCCGAGATACGTAAACTGTTCCACCTGCTCTAATTTTTGCCCTCCTATTTTAATGTTCAGCTTAGCCGTTCTCCTTCAGGGAAACCGCATAACCTTTGTTTCATTAATTCTCATCCCATATCTATCGCACTGAATTTTCGATTCACTTGGCAATGTTTGCAACCCCTTGGCTTACTGAAAACTGGAACTTGGTCATCAGCAAACCTGACTCATTTTACGCATTCACGCCAACTTTTATTCCTAACTTCAGTTCTTCCCATGCCTCTTTAATCATTTCCTCCACATATGCGTTGAACAGCACCGGTGATAATGGACAACCCTGTTTTACACCTCTTCCTAACACTGCCCATCCGGACTCTCCGTTCCCCCACTCGCACCTGAGCAGTCATGTACAGGTTGCGGATAAGTCTCCTATCCCTCCAATCTATTCCTATTTTCTGCAATATACTCATTCGCTTTTCCCGATACACTCTATCAAACGCCTTTTCGAAATTTACGAAACAGGCAAATACGTCCTGATTGTAATCTATATTCCTCTCGATTAGTGATCTCAATACTGCCATGGCATACTGCTTTTCCCCTTCCTAAAGCCAAACTGATTATCCCCTAAGTAATCATTTGCCCTACTCTCTATCCTTTTGTTTATGATCCTGAGAACAACTTAAGCTGCGTGAGATATGAAACTTATCGTCCTGTAGTCCTCACAAAATGTAGCCTTTACCTTTTTCGGAATAGGAACTAAAACTGATCTCACGAAGTCTTCCGGCCAGATTCCTTCCTCATAAATACTACGGATCAGCCCATATAGCCTCTTCCTCCTACATTTTCCCAAAGCTTTTAGCAGTTCCGCAGGAATATTGTCCATCCCCACGGCCTTATTTGATTTCATCTCCCTTAATGCCCTTTCATGGTCGAGCATGCCTAGACCTAAGATATCTTCATCTACATCATAGTCTGTTTCTATGTGTAAGCTTGTTGGCCTAAGTTCTTTACCATACAGTTCATCTATATATACCTTCTATCTCTCTAGGAACTTTTCTGTTTCAACTATTATCTCACCCGACTAAATGAGAGTGAGTATGAGAATTCGAAATGAATCAGTACCCTTAGAAGCTTTTATTCTGGGCTCCTTATTCCCGGTATTTCTAGAACTTCCATCCTCGGCAGTGCCAATGTCGAAGAATTTGTATTTTTTCAACTGTTTGAAGGACCTATCTTTCACAAGGCTTATTTTTCTAACTTAAGATAATTTATCTTAGGTGCTCTAACTGTTGTGAACAAAGTGAACGGACCCTGTTTTTCATCTAATGACGAAATAAGTTGTGATATATGGGCGAAGTGCCTCGCGGTGATATGTTATTACATTTTCAAGAAAGCCAGTTTAGAAGATATGGTATGTATTTTATAATTTTACACCAAACGGTTATTGGTTGCTAAATTTTCCTTAAAAATCGGCTTTATATTTGTGAATGCAAATGTTCAGGACTCCAAAAGCGCGGCAATGGAAAAAATGCTCATGTTAAATTTGAAGCCAAATGGCAGCACCATAGAGAAAACTTTAGACTCATTTCGACAATTACAAATACCAAAAGATTTTTTTAGGTAGGTAAATCTCGATAAGCGATTTAACAGTGCTTAATGATGAGTCCTTTTCTTGTTAGTGCTTTACAGCCTCACATTTTTTTCACAGTTTCGCGTGGTTTCCCTGGGATGATAATAAAATGCACTTGTTGACTATTCACATGCTGAAAGACACGCTGGATCCCCAATTGGCTGCCAATGATCCACTCATCGTTGAGTTCGTACTGACTGTACTCAACTCCTACCGCAGGCTACCGTACCATAATTTTCAGCATGCCGTGGTGGTCACGCATTGTGCCTACATCATCCTTAAGACGAATCCAAACTTATTCGACCAAATTGAGGTTAAGTAGTATGTTTTCATAAAAGTCACTAAATATACTTTCTCCATCTAGGTACAGGGGTAGAGTAGCATTGGGTTATAGAGAATCGGAGTTGTAATAATTATATGACATGCTCATAATTCAATACATTTTTGACTTCGGCACGTAGATTTGTGTGTGTGTTTTTGTGAAACCATGCATTGATGACATCGAAATACCGCGTAAAGCTTGAAACCAACAATGAATCAAAATTTTTTGCGTCACTATGCCGAACATTAAATTATAAGCTATAAAGTGAACGGAATTCAGGGTTTATATTTTGAAGGTTTATATTCAATCATTTACTTGTATACCTAACTCTCTCATCCAGCCTTTCGTGGGTGGCGTATGGGAGGAGTGCATAAATGAGGTAAATGAGGTGCTCGGGAGGAATTAAAACCGTAAATATACCGATTTCGGAAGCGTTTTACGTTACGTGCCTTAGAAATATCTGGGAGTCATCTTAATTTGAAATTTTGATTACAATAGAAAGGCGATATAATTTCTTTCACTTTGGAAGAGTGTTTAAAAAATTACCAAATCTTTTGCGCGTATGTACATGCAATAGTGCTGTCACAAATCCAGTGTGTTTGTAATTTTTCCGTGGTCATTTTTTAATTAGATTCGTAGGGATAGTGTCAACCTTAACCGCTCATTACTAGTTTTGGGCCGTAGATAATTTAAGGTGGAGATGACTGGCTTCGCCATCCCTCTCAATAGTATAAAATTGATAATTCCAAGAGTAATCTCTTTTAATACATTATTTGGCCGGATTTTATTAAAACTTAAATTTGTTTTTTCTTTCTATTTTATTAATTCCCCCAAAAAAGATCTACCTCCTTTGGAATTTGGAGGTTTGGGCACAAAATATTTCCAACGGTAATTATTATCAATTCATATCCTGCAATACGTGCTCTGCAGCTACATACTCGTGGTTTCCAGCAACTATGTTTAAAGCCTCTCGAGTGTCTTCACCGGGTTGAGATGGTGACTCGACCTCAAGCTGTAGGGGTTAGGTGTGATAAGGGAGTCCACTCAATGAAAATGTTATCCTGGGCAATAAGCAGCTGCACTCGCAGGTATATACGTTTAATCCTAGGGTGTGACTCCTTGGAAATATGTACTGTGAAACGCCATAATGTGCAGTGGTGGCGTGGCGGCTGGTAACCGCGTACAATTACGCTTCCGATCACCCGACGGAAAGGGAAGTATTTCTTCTTCAAATGAGTGAAGATGGAGACCACTCGAATAGGTGCAGAAACAGGAACTTTAGCTATAAGCGTGGTTACAGCTACTTCAACTCTCATGTGAAAAGCAACGGTAAGCCACCTCATTATTAATCGGAGCAGGAGCTGATGAATTCTCTTTTCAGCGTACTGTGATCAAACATTTCCGTGACGGAACCCACTAGAGTAAAATATTTCGGAGGTAAATTAGTTCCCCATTCGGATCTCCAGGAGATGACTGAGGAAGTAAATCTTGAGGTGTAGCAAAATTTACAGGAACTTCAGTTCACTTTGTAATCGTATATACCTATGGAATATGCAAAATGGAGTGATCCCACGAAAAAGACCTTCTGGATCTGTTGTTTCAGAATCAAATCTTCATATATGGAGGGAAATGCGGGAGAAGGGGTTTTTCTTAGGAGTGCTGTAATATGTGATCATATTGTCATGCTTAGCCCATTTCTGACGGAAAAATAGATGCTTGAGATTTTCACTCTGAAATTAAATACTTTTTACGAATCCTCGCCCTTCGTTGTACAATCTTCAGCATGGAAAAAGAGTAAATATTCTCAGTATCAGTAGTAAAAAATAGGGGGTTTGAAAGGAAAGAGGAAGGCAAGAAAGTTGCTTTAATGGAAGTGAACGGTCACGTCAGAGGGTATGGTGAGAGGGGAAGAGGGTGGAGAAGGAAAGAAGAAAGAAGTGAGTGGTATTTAGTATTTCCGTGATAATGAACAAAATCTGAAGGTACCACAGTGGCACATTCATGCAAACCTACGATGGACCACGAATATGAGATAGTAGAAGATGAGGTCTTGGACGTTACCAATAAAAAATAAAATCAAGGAAATGTAATCATCCTAGACGATTGGAACGTTATCATCGAAGGAAAACAGGAAAAACGGTTGAAAAGTAGAGATTTGTAAGAGTGAAGAAAGGAGGAGAAAAGTCAATGAAATGTTCAGGCAAAATAAGGTATTTATTAGTGGAAAATTTGCAAAAATCATTACCGAAAAAGTTATATTTGGAATATGCCAACAGAAAGGAATAGCTTAAAACTCAGTAAATTTGCATAGGGCAAATTAATGGTTACAGGCGTAACTTATTGGACTTGTTACATGATGATTAATGCCAAAATAAAACTTTGTGAATCCACATGTATGTATAACATGAACTTTAATGCGACCCAGGTTTCACTACGGTGCAGCATCATCCGGTATCAGCAGTGCCTGATGATGCTGCACCTGGAGTGAAACCTGGGCCACATTAGAGTTTATTTTATATATTTAGATTTAGAAGGTTTTATTTTGACACTATTCATCATTTATAGGAGGTTTTTTAATTTTTGCTTATAAGTATAAAAAATATTGTTCTTGAAGTGATTTAAGAGACCTACATGACGGAGAAAAGGCATTTAAATGAACACGACGTAAGAATCAATGCAATACAGGACAAATATGGTGAAATTTTATTCAAAGATGAAGAGGTGGAAAACATGTTGGCACAATTTTGATAAGGAAGAGATTCTCTCGAAGAGAGCTTGGTACAAAAATTATTGAATCGATAAACAGCGTTGATTAGTACGCGAAGAATAGCAAATACGTTTTTGACAAATGATTAAATATTATGAATGTATTATTGAGAAACGTTTTAGCTCTCTACATTTTCATTTATGTTCGAATTCCAATTTCCATGAAAATTAATCGTCTTAGTTTACGTCAATCAGTATTCTTTCCCAAAACGATATTCGAACTCTCGATCTTTAGGTTAGCAATGAGTGTGCAGCCGGATTTACCCAGTCGGTAAATGCATGTATAGAAATCCTAGAAAAAATTCATTCCTGTTTCCTCTTTCAATGATTAGGTCAGTGCGATTATGGTATCAGCTATTTGTCATGATTCGGACCATCTTGGAATGACCAACTCTTTCCTGATGACCACTAATCATGCCCTTTCCAAACTCTACGAGAAATCTCAACTCGAAAATCGCCATTATTACTTAGCGGCACAGTTGATTCAGGTAAGTTCTAGGTATTACATAGGTCTACTATGATTACAAGCTATGGTCGACGGTATTTTTCAAGACAGTATCGTCAAAGTAGTTAGCATGGGGCTGAAATTATCTTTGAGCTATCTTAGATGGGGCTTTTCAGCTATAAATTATTAATCAATGATAACTTATAATTAGAAATTTCGAGGACGTACCCTTTGATGTTACCCTAACAATAATTTATGAAGGTGTGAATAAGACCACTATGAATTACAAGTAGATTAGGAGAGCATGGCACTAAATGCATTAAAATTCCCCTATTCACCAATGAAATATCGATCGAATAATTATGACTGAATGACCGAGGGTAGTACAAACCTGGGAATTCTGGAATGTATGTAAAGAAAAAAATATGGATTGTTAACTATGTTCTTTACAGCATTTCATTGATGCTTCATGCTCAAAAATCCTTGGCAGTTATTATGAGAATAAACTGAGTAAAACCCTTCTGTCATGGTGATTACACAAAAAAACAGTTCTGCGATTCATAAGTAACAAATCATGTAAAGAAGAAAGGGGAAGAAAACTCCAATGGCCGTAAGGATTAGTTGCCAATCTCTCGTCAGACCAAATGTTGTGTTGGTGTGACGGGAATCACGTCAGGGACCAACCACAACCTCTCGACCAGAATACCCTCTGTGGTGGTTTACGGGAGATTAATCCGCGTCAGGGACCAACACACAGCCACACGCACACTATCCTGCCTGAAATCCTTCACGAGGCTGTGAGACCCTGTTAAAGAATTTCAGATGGAGATGGAATCCTTCACGAGGCTGTAGAGTAGACCCCGTTAAAGATTCCAGGATATTCTCAAGCACACACTCAGTGGCGGTTTACGGGAGATTAATCCGCGTCAGGGACCAACACACAGCCACACGCACACTATCCTGTCTGAAATCCTTCACGAGGCTGTGAGACCCTGTTAAAGAATTTCAGATGGAGATGGAATCCTTCACGAGGCTGTAGAGTAGACCCCGTTAAAGATTCCAGGATATTCTCAAGCACACACTCTGTGGCGGTTTACGGGAGATTAATCCGCGTCAGGGACCAACACACAGCCACACGCACACTATCCTGTCTGAAATCCTTCACGAGGCTGTGAGACCCTGTTAAAGAATTTCAGATGGAGATGGAATCCTTCACGAGGCTGTAGAGTAGACCCCGTTAAAGATTCCAGGATATTCTCAAGCACACACTCTGTGGATGGCACAGACCAAACACACACACAAGCACTCGAGAAACGCACACACACTCAAAAGGGCCCAACTTCTGGGAGAATCTGGACACAGGTAAAAAGCAACTAGGACGTGCGACGCACTTCCTAGTTGCTTTTTACCTGTGTCCAGATTCTCCCAGAAGTTGGGCCCTTTTGAGTGTGTGTGCGTTTCTCGAGTGCTTGTGTGTGTGTTTGGTCTGTGCCATCCACAGAGTGTGTGCTTGAGAATATCCTGGAATCTTTAACGGGGTCTACTCTACAGCCTCGTGAAGGATTCCATCTCCATCTGAAATTCTTTAACAGGGTCTCACAGCCTCGTGAAGGATTTCAGACAGGATAGTGTGCGTGTGGCTGTGTGTTGGTCCCTGACGCGGATTAATCTCCCGTAAACCGCCACAGAGTGTGTGCTTGAGAATATCCTGGAATCTTTAACGGGGTCTACTCTACAGCCTCGTGAAGGATTCCATCTCCATCTGAAATTCTTTAACAGGGTCTCACAGCCTCGTGAAGGATTTCAGACAGGATAGTGTGCGTGTGGCTGTGTGTTGGTCCCTGACGCGGATTAATCTCCCGTAAACCGCCACAGAGTGTGTGCTTGAGAATATCCTGGAATCTTTAACGGGGTCTACTCTACAGCCTCGTGAAGGATTCCATCTCCATCTGAAATTCTTTAACAGGGTCTCACAGCCTCGTGAAGGATTTCAGGCAGGATAGTGTGCGTGTGGCTGTGTGTTGGTCCCTGACGCGGATTAATCTCCCGTAAACCACCACAGAGGGTATTCTGGTCGAGAGGTTGTGGTTGGTCCCTGACGTGATTCCCGTCACACCAACACAACATTTGGTCTGACGAGAGATTGGCAACTAATCCTTACGGCCATTGGAGTTTTCTTCCCCTTTCTTCTTTATTGAGAGGCCGTAGAGCTCATTATTTCTTGCAACAAATCATGTGTTTACCACTCTGCTAATGGCTGATTCTAATCGAAAATGACAATTACTAGCTATAATCACCTTCGGGCGAAACGTAAGCCTTACTGAATGTGATGAGAAGCATATTTTTCCATAATTCAAAACGTCTGGTTTGAAGGAAGGGGCTGAAGACAAAAATTGGGGGCGACCTCTGAATTTATATGAATGCTTGGCGTGCCTTTAGCAAGGCCTTGAAGTGGTATAATTTAGCACTTAAAGCTCATTTCTAATCAACAATTTGGAAGCTTATTGATGGCTGGTTAGATCCTGAGGTCTCCATTTCTCGATTTCGTACGATGTCCCAGTATAGTAGGGCTTTCACTTCTTCCTTACTTCGATACGGACGAATGTATTGCTTCCTTTACACACATGCGTATGCCTAGAATTAGACTGAACTCTTTTATGACATTTAAGAATCAGCCACAAAATAATGCTCCTTCATCCAATTCTTACGTACTCATGGCATATCATTAACCCGTTTTGTTAAGTGCATTATACCTGATACTTCTTTTGAATAATATTTTTTCGTGTTCCATATGTTATGGGCGAATAATTACCGGTAAGAAAAACAGATATCGTACATCGGTGCCAAGTTTATAAGGTAATACAAGAAAAAGTTCGGAAAACCAGTCAAAATAAGGGTTCCATAGTCTGGTTTCATTAAATTAATGTAGCTTCAATTAATTATTTCCATTGCCTAAAATACCGCAATATGGAGTAGCTGGCCGTAATATTAAAAAGTCCCGTGAAGTCGCTGTGATATATTTGTGGGAAATCATTACGTATGTAAAGTAAATCACAGAAAATTTATAAAGTTTTGATCAGAGGTTGATTATTTTTCATGTAACTATATCAAATAAGAAAATGTTTTCACAACAAATAAATGACTATCCCAATTTAAAGAAGGATGAAGTGGTGTTTTGGAAGTTTCCGCAAAACAGACTGCTATGCGCTACTTAACGTGGACGAATTCAAAGTGGACCGGATACACAGCGGGCGGCATGTCATTACCTGAGCGGCAGTGACCCTGATGATTTTAATTGCTGTTCATATGGTTCCAATGCACCTTGCTGAAGTCACCCGTAGCCGTTATAAAGCATGACTTAACGACGAGAAAGGGGGAATCCATTGTCAAAGAGGGCCTGTGCTATATCCTAGTAAGCGGTGTCATTGCTGTATTTTTCTCCGATTATTGCTTTACTCTTAATTATACGATATATTACGTAATCACTAAAAAGATTAATGTATGACATTAATAGAATATGAAATCGAATGTCTAGGATTTCAAATATCAGCAACAGATTTGACATTTGGTTAATTCAATGGCAATTCTTTTCCTTTGCATAAATTATTGTGTGGGAAAACACTACCCCTGAAATGCACGCCTCCGTCACTTCAACCGTCCACGTCGCTCGCTATGACTATTTTATATTTACTAATAAAGCTAATTTTTTCTTTCATTTTTAAAATATCTTCCTTAAAATCAAATACCGGGCAACTAAATCACATTGTTCTTAAAATGTTCTTTGAAAAGTTGTATTGACCAATACGCTTTCACTGCAGCTCTCTTTCGTTTCACGAGCATTATCGCGTATGCAATTCCTTGAAAATACGAGAAATTATTAGTGGCACGAGTATGAAGAATCCTCAACCATCCTTTTGTTTACGCTCCCTCGTGGAGTAGTTGAATTTTTATTGAAATTTATGGTCAGCCCTGAAAGTCTGCTTGAAAGAAAGCTTGCGAAACTGGACCAAGTGCGCTTTGAGAAGCAGGTTTGCTGCCCGACATTGGCATCGGCATGCTTCAAGAGTCTTGAGCTTACGACTCGGCATGATTGACTTTATGTTTCCTCGGATATATAACTTGTTGGCATTCTTTAGTCCTAGACCATGTGTCTCACATAGTGAGAAAACACTCTGATTGCTTCCCCTCACCTCCAAGTTCTTCTGCTGATCCAAAGTTATTCTCGAAAAGTTTACTCCCTCATAAGTATAAAAAATGTAGAACCCCAACACCATTGGACCAAACATTTTACCAAACATAGACATAGTTAGCGATGCCTATCAAATCTGAACCTGAGCTACATGGTGTGCCCTTGCGTATCACATTCATTATGCAAATTTCGCTTATAATTTTAAGACCCGTGTATCAGAAGAAATGCTACCACACTTTCTGAACTAATCAAACTTCTTTCTATTCGAGATCTTATCGAGGGAAATGATTTGTTGGGCAATGCTAAAATAACTTTGAATGAAACTCGTTTTTTTGTTCTATTGTAGTCATTTTTCTCATTCAAAGGTCGATCGCAATATCATTTCCGTGCCGAGAGACCCCGATTAGTCTTACGTTTGATAACCAAGAGCAGAGCAAAATTAATTGGTCACCAATTAAAAAAGTCCTTTTCAGTTCTGGTTTTGTTTTATGATACCATGTGTTCACGATGACTGCTTGGGGTCATGACCTTGTTTTACTCTGTTGCATTATATCCTGCTTTGTTAATTACATTTCACTGAGGATTATGCACGCTTACATGTATGTCAAAAAGTATCTTCTTTCTACCGAATCAGATGGATACTCAAATGCCTGCGCTAGATTTTTCAAGTTCTAGGTTAAGGTTTGCACTATGATTTCGTCATTTAATTAAATATCGCGTTGTAAATATTTACATCAATTTGAAGGGCTTGCCAATGACTTAAGGAATGGTGTAAAATAATGAACCAGTAAATATACTCCAGCTAAACCGGCAGCCAGCGGATCCCTTTTAGATAGCCTTGATCCAGATGAAACACTAAAATCGCGTTTAAGTAGGCCACGACAAGTAACGTAAGAGTTCCAATACCATAAAGGGTCATGGGTCCATGGAGAACCGCCCCGGTTGCCGATGTCTTTCTTTCCAGTGCAACCAATAGTTTCAATTCATTTCTTTACCATTGTAACTGCGTGCTTTGCAACGTTTGCCATCAAATTACTGTCAATGCCCAAATGGGGATGTCGACCGTAGTTCTTTATGAACGAAAGAGCTCTCTTTATGGAAAATCCACATATCAACCGCACGTTTTGTCCTCTCTTGGTAGGAAATGGGACTGTTCCAGCACTTGAACTCCGCCGAGTACGGGAGATTAATGGATGAGATTAAGTATAACATCATTGCGACGGATTTAGCCGTTTTCTTGGAGAGAAGGAGAACCATTATGAACAGCATGAAGCGGAATGCATCACAGCTCAGTGTTAAACAAAACAGGTGTTTTGATCCTTTACCGTCAAAATCAATGTCGCTATTACCTTTCGCGTACCTACTCTTGCAGTATATCTCAGTCATTTGATGTTTTTGGTTAATATGAAAACTTAAATTCAGCCCTGTAACAGCATATTTTTATTGTATTTTTTCATGTTTAGGTTACTTATGAAAAGCATCTTGATGACTGCATGTGATCTGTCGTCAAACTGTAAACCATTTTCAGTCGTGAAAGAAGTAATTGAGAAGCTGTGCGAGGAATATTATTTACAGGTTTGATGATAACAGTATACACTACAAGGCGTTGAAGGGTCTCAAATTTGGTAAACTTTATGCCAAGCAACAAATCGTTACGATCTTAATTTTGTCTTCTTTTCATCGAATCTCAAAAAATAGGGGGATAAAGAAAAGGAGCTTGGTCTCTGCCCGGTTGGAATAATGGATCGAGATCTGCATTCAAGGCTGCCAGAGGAGGAGGTCAATTTTTATTCCGCTATAGTACTTCCATGCTACAGTCTATTGACGACACTTATTCCCAACACAGAGCCACTTTATGACGGATGCCTGTAGGTATTCTAATTTTATAAGACTTTTTATGAGAGTTCACCCGTAACTATTGACGCTGAGAAAATAAGTTTAAGTAGAACATTGGTTTTATAAAATATTGAAATCTCAAATTAAGTCCGGTACGAATCTTACTTGTTGAAAACAGACTGCATTTATTTTCATCCTTTGTTTTGTGAAAGTTACAGAATATTTTTACAGAATTTATTTGGATCATAAATCTTGCGATGAAGGAATGAAATAGGGTAAATGAGAATTATTTCAAATGCTAAGAACGCTAAACGGTCTTTCGGCTCTCCCTAGTTTCCTCTCAACTTCTGCCAATGATTTCGAGTACGAAATTTTCATTACAAGCTTCACATTTACTTGGACTTATCGAATGGTCTAGTCCATTTTGATACCCCTCGGATCCACCACTGGTCTCTTTGGACGTTTGTTGTAAGACCATACCCTCAGAAAGCGAAGTGTTTTAAACGGGAATGCGAAGAACTCTACGCTGTTGAGACCTTGACAGACCCCAAGACTGTCGCCCGGAATGAAGACGAAGAGGCCCTGTGGCTTCCTTATGGTTTTTAAGTTGTTTTATGTTTGTGGGTAGCGTCCATCTTGCCTTGTCAGGTCATTCTTTTATGACGACTCTCTTTGCACCCCCATCCTCCACCCCGTTGGCGGGAATACGTTTTTTTGCCGTTCTTCCTTCCTCGAGACCGCCGTTATCTTTCCCGTTCCCCTCCTCCGTATGTCTTCCATCGGTTCTGGTAAAAGGAGAATGTGCTAAGATGTAAAATCTTAAAGCAGTAAAAGAGTTTGTAAAAGGAAGGTTTTAATTGTCCCTGGCGATGTGAGGGGTGCTTTATTTAGAACTAATTGGGTCTAACGGTTAAGATAAATATAAGATATATAGTTGATTTCCTTTTTATTGACGTTTGGAAGTGCGTTATCTGACTCTCAATAAAGATTGATGAACTTAGTCGGAAGTTTCCTCAGTATGACTTATCAGAAAGCGTTCTTCTTTATGCGTTATATCGAGGGGAAATCCCCTCCTCACGAACTTGTAAAAGTAAAGTATTTTGCAGGAATCATCCTAAGCGTAGGCTCCCAAGTCATTTTATACTTTCCGTGATTACTTGCTTCCTACACCCTCGGCGATATCTCAATCTACTTTTTAACTCTAAAATAAGTCTTTCTTAGGCAAAGTTAAAATAATTGGAGGAATAATAGTTTGTGAGAAGGAGTATAAATTTAAATGGCTAGTTAGGGGAGGTGACAATTTGTAACATCACCAAAATCAGTGAGAGAAAGTATGAATCACTCAGAGCGTCGACTGTTTTACAAATTGCTTTTGTGCATCTGTGGATATTGAATGGACAAATTGCACAGCTATTTTTTTATGTTCACGCTGCGTTTTTATATTGAAGCAATCTTAAACGGATTATTAGATTCGGTATAGTTTCAACGTATTTGATTTTTAGAGCAAATGAAATTTGAGACCAAAAATGTATATGAAATATGACATAATAAATGACTGTATTAGAGATTAGTTTAAAATTTTTAATGGTTAGAAAATATCAAAAAGGTATAATATAATGTAAGAAGAAGAGATGGCTAATGGTCTACGGATTATAAAGGAATTGTCAAACTCAGTCGCGTAGTATTCCATAACTCAGTCGCGTAGTACTCCATTTGGAGGAAAGCCAGAAATGATAAAGATTAATGAGAGGAAGTGCAACGATAATAATAATCAAGAGGTTCATCTCAGATTTTAATTAACGAAGATAGTCGGGAGCCAAGTCTTTCAGGCAATACTCAGAATGCGAGGTAATAAATTCAACAGTGACGGAGACGTCTGCCAAGATTTCCCATGACTATGGTACTACTAATGAAGTAGGATCATCAGTAGTTCCAAGCCCATGGTCACGATTACGAATTTCCTTAATTCCAAATTTCTCAGAACACATTCAGAGGGATTTTCAGCCGGAGGGTTCAGTTCCTTCCAAAACAGGATGATCAAATGTCCAAGTTTCCGTGGATTTATCGCATTTCACCCAAGTGTGACGAATTTTTTCTACTGGCCATTAATTTCCCGGTCTATTTTTATAATTGAGGTGATTTGTAAAGCAGGTTTTCCTCGTCAATGCATACTTGTTTTGGAAGCTTGAAGGAATCAGTGTTTTCAAATTTAACACCACATTGGTTGCATGACGTTCGTATCGATGTTAATGTGGACATTTTGAAAAAAAATTCGATGATTTAGGCCCCATAAATATCTTCGAAGTGATAAAAAGCATAATTTCGTTACACAAAGGTAGGTTAGCTTATTTCCGATGCTGAGAATACCGCTATGAGGCCTGGAGAATGCATGTTTTGTTGTCCCACCATCATTGGAGATTGAGAAGGTTGGCATATACTATGCAAAAATAAATAGCTATACTTCTGAACACTTCTTTGGACTATGGATAACAATATCCGAGCACATTTTTGCCTGCTAGTATTGATCCATGGGGTTTAACTTCAAAAGGAAGCAATATCTTCGATATTACTTGCTTTTATTAGCTTACTATATGTATGCCTATCTGAGCCCCTATACTCGAGATAATCTAAGCCATCACCTTGAGATATGAGATATTTTTTTTAGAAGGTCGATTTAAAATGTAATATAGCAAAGCCTTACAAGCGAGAATGTATTGTTATATATAATATAGTGACCTAATTTTATTACGAATTTACTTCCCTTATTAAAAATAAAATGCCGTTCAGTTCGATGATGTAACGTGCCAAAATATTTTACAAAAAGGCAGAATCTGAAAGTACCTCAACGCAAAAATACCGATTTCATAATTACTAGAAAATTATATTTATTCTTACTCTCATTAATTGTGACTGTTAGCCAGATAAATGGCAGTCGAGTTGTCTTACTTCTTTAAAATAAGATAAAGCGATTATTTGCTCATAGTAAAGGTAGTCCAAGACAAATATGTTCTCAGATATTCTTAATCTAGTCTCAGGTCACAATACATACTTCCTGTAGCATATCCAGACTTACCAATATTATAGTAATCAGTGAAGATGCCTCAGTGCATGATTAGTTCTTTCTGCGAAACTTTTGCAACCATCCTATCTTCTTGTCATCAAATTCGCAATATGCTCGTGGTAACTTTCTTATCATGGAGCGGATGAAAGAGAGGAAGCTCAGGAAAGGGCCAGCGTAAAATATTTCTAAAGTGACGCAAGATGATCTTTTTCTGTTCTAATTTGTACATTACTGTCTCATTTTCGAAAAGCAAAGCTTACAGTATGTGGCAACTTGAAATGGAGAAGAAAAATCAACCCATATGGAGGGTGAAAGAGAGTTACGAAATCATGGAATAATGGACCTGCATGGATTGTTTATTATCTATGGGAAGCAGTAACACTAGATTAACAAATTTCTTCTGTCCAAATTAATTTCTCTCGTCCATCAGGTTTCATATTGATTGTGGAAGTATTTTTCTATGAAATCAACTGTAGCTTTATCACGCACTATTTGAGTTTAAATTTAAAATATGTTTTATCGTTCTTCAGTTTTCTGGTATCCTCATTTTTATTTGAAGAAGTCATGGAAATGTCTCTTGAGGTACTGGCAACTAAAAAGTTTGGACACCAACAGTTCTAGAAATATTGGGGTTGTATATTACAATCATTTTAACAGTGTACAACGGTTTGATGTTGTAAATAAAATATCAATAATTTATTTCACTGTACATATGATTTTTTCTGGCGATGATTGTCAATGCGAATAATTGTGCGCGTTGAAGTTCTTCATTAAGTTTTCTTGCAGGTCCATTGTTATGACCGAAAAAATGTTTATGGACATTTATAGTTTCTTTGGATGCATACGTAGCACATAGGGTAAAATACTGTGATCGCTAATAATCTCTATTTTGCATTTTTATTTATGGAAAATTAAGGTTTTAGGTTTCAGCTCCAGCCCGAATCCAGCTCGCCGTGAGTAATACGTTCTATGGGTATTAATACCTACCTACCTATTTCATTCATTTTCTCGATTGAAAATGTTTAGGATGTTGAAGTTCATACCTTTATGGAGAAAAAAATTCCTTCAAATTTGGCATTACTGATTTTTACTCTTCACTAATCGTTTTGGGAATCTTTTGTGTCATTTATCAGTGGCGTCCAGGGAGAGGATAACAAGCGTAGTTCCGCATGACGTCATCTATCTTATTTAGCCCCCTCCGCCGTGCTCCATCTCACACTACCGGACCTCTCACCCATCCGGTGTGACCTAATCCGGTAGAAGAGCCGCTTTGCACAGCTGAGCTAGCATGGAAGTGCATTTGCTTTGCATACTAAACTATAACTGTTTAATTCCACTAGAGAATGAAATGGATAGAGAAACAGCTCCAAACCAAGAAGAGGGTAGTTCAGCAGTAGTGTGAAAGTTGATGGTTTGCATAAATAAAAAATACTGCCTAAGGAACATGTATGCACCGTCAGGGTTTCGACCTGTTATGCTACAAGAAATCGAAAAAATGAGAGAATTAAAGCGAAAAAGATCGTTTATAACTGTCTATTTCGTAGTCTTTGGAAACTAACAATTGTTATCCCATATTGGCATATGTGTATTCCTCCTTACACAATTCGTCCAACTTCTTGAATTTATTCTTGATCCACGACTGAAATCAATGACCTAGGCACAGGGGGGGGAGGAGTTATGATACTACTCCCTCCACTTTCAACCTCCAAAGTACCACCTGACATGTATCACCGAGAGCCACTGACTTGCGACATTAATCCCTGATTAAGAAATTTTCCTCGCAACCCGCAGGGTCTTCAGTCTTACGCTACACCGACCTCTCTTATATCCTTTTTCATAATCATCAACATCTGCCACCCACCCTTTTCTCCTTTCTCTTCGTCTTCCTTGCTCTTCGTCTGATTACGTTCCTCCTTACAGTTCCCCTCCCCGCTACACATGTCACTTTCTACATCCCTCCTATGGGCATCACGTCAATCTCCGAAATGCGACTATCATATGATTTTATGTGAGGATAACCCCTTTTGAACTCTCAAGGCGAACTACCTTCCTCTAGTGGGTTTAATTGCAACTCATACATCGATTACCAATAGTAGCATTTAATATTATCTAATATGATAAAGTATTTTTTTTTGATGAAATTGACCTCTCAAAATTCTTAAATGTGGTCTAATAATGAAACCTTGAAAATGCTTCTGTTTGTGCAAGCACTTTATCCTGCAATTCTACATCTGAAAGAATGACAATCACTCCACGGATGTATACTCCCATTTTATTTTAATATTTCTAAATTGTTATTATTTAGTATTAAATTTACGGTTTTCATTCTTTTTCTTCAATCTGCCAATTCATCGACCAGATTCATTTTCCTTCTTTAGTCATCAACACCTGCCACACGTCATCCCTCCTTTCAGTTTGCATCTGATCGTGTTCCTCATCACAGATCCTCTCTCCCCTCTATGAAAGATACCACAGATAATTTTAAAATAACCACTCTTTCTAAGGAATCTTATGATTTCTTGAAAAAGAAAAACATGTTTTAACTTAATTTAAATAAAAAGTTGAGTTTCTGAAAATTATTGATTGTGGTACCATCATACAGCTAAAATATATATATATATAATACCTTATGCCAATTTGAATGCCGTATATGCCGCAGTTATATGCCGTATGCCGCAGTTTAGTCTCATTAATTATATGTTTCATGACATTTTCAGAAAAAAATGATCATGTTATGGAGTAATTTTCCCATAAAGATCACTTGCCCTCCGTATATTCGCACATGTCGAACGATTCGTGAGAGTTCTGTGGCGAAATAAGATTTTTAATAAGATTACGGTTTTTAATAAGAATTGTGATTTATTTTAAATTTACTAATCATATTCTATGTTTAACGTCATTATTTGCATATGCGAATCATTTCACACTTAAAATGTCAAAATAAATTTACGAGTACTTAACATTCCTATAGAATTATTTTGAATACACGTAATTTGTTTAGAGTCCGAAACTTTTGCATATGGAATACTTTTTGGCCTGATTTCGGGGTTCCTTTACGCGTATGATCCCGTCTGAAATATTTTTATCCTAAATCGACCCACTCCCGACTAAAATGGAATAGCAAATATTTTCGCTAAGGATAAGGCATTGCAGTGGGAATAGTCTGCCTATCTGTAATTACTCCATATATATTTGAGGGCCCCTTTTATAACTGTATTCTCAATAATCCGTCCTGGTAAAGACGATTTATTTTGTATTTTACTGTGATGAGAGACCACCCCAGTCTAAGTGTCATTTTATTTTGTAAATATTTTGGTTTATTGTGTGAAAAGAAGGAATCATTATTTTTGTCTTTGAAACGATTACATTGTCTTTATTTTTATTCTACAGGCAATTTTATTTACTTTTTCTGTCATTGTTAGAGACATTCATAGTCGAATTGACATGATTTTTTTATCGATATGCTGGTAAATTAATACGAGTAATTTAATTGTTAAATGACATGATTTTTTTATCGATTTGCTGGTAAATTAATACGAGTAATTTACTTGCTAAAATGAATAGTCAGTATTCGTGCATCTTTCCCATCCTATCCAACGCAATATCCAATTACCACTTCCAGATTGCGTCGAATAATAGGTGTGGTTCCGAATTACGGGGAAAAGAAGTTAAAAATTATATGCTATTTTGGGCGAACCGGGTGCGCTCTTCCTGCGATTTCCAGGTCGAACCTACACGGGGTTTGATCCAGATAGGTAGTGCGCTGCTTGCCCATCAGTCGTGTCAAACATCAGGTGGAACACGACTTGCTCTGGCGACAGGTAGTCGGTCTGAAATTTTGAGTAGTAGCTCGCCTAATACTGGGCTCATTGGCGTTCGGGTGCCAGTTCCTTTCCCAGAACTTCTTCATTACCATTATTAATGTTTTCGTAATAAATATGGAATTAAATTTTCTGGTATTAAAATCGGATTAGAAATCCTTAATTGAAAAAATGGCAAAATGCTTCAGTACCTGGTTTCTCGTGGAACAAATCATACAACTGAAAATACCTAATCAGCAATTTTTTTAATGCATTGACAAAATTAAGCAATGGAACTTTGGGATACATTACAAAAGGCGATGAAAAGGCCCAGCAATAAGAATCTCGATTACGGTGGAAACAATTGCGTAATTATTTTTCCAATGATTCAACGTGTTTTGTCTCACATACGGTTGGCTGCGAAGTACTCTTTTTTTACAAGGGTCCAGATTACATGGAACGTTTAGGGCAATATTCAGTTATTGTCTGAAATATATGAGTATTGAAAATGATGTCATATTTAGGAATTTCTCGTGTTGAAAAGTTGTGTTCTCAAAATTAGATTACTTAAGTGGGGGCAGAACATTTTGCTGAAATCGTAAGTTACCATTACCTTTTTCCAAACCCTCGTAAGCTAAATTTTCTCGCGTGACCCTTTATCCCAAAACACATCTATGCACACATGATCGCAATACTTGAGCTCATAGGAGGAGCATATAATCAATATCGTCCATTTTATTGCCCACAAGTGTTACATTGGGAACGATTATTCTTAATTAACTAATTCATCAAACTAATATCACAGTAGCAGCCAAATTTATATTGCGCTTATCCACAACCAGGAAAAATACAATGAACAAATCAGGGAAAAAATGGCTAATACATATTCCTCAAAGAGGTAGTACAAGAAGTAATTATATTCGTATGTAATCCGTCCACGATGGCCATGATTGCGGATTTGCTGCAGAAGGCACAGCAATTTTTCCTCCCGCGACTCTGGAAATATGCCTCTACGTATAGGTATGACATATTTTTCTGCCAGATACATATGTTAAATATTCATTCAAATCCAATATTCCAAACATTTTGAAACAATTTTAATCTGTACGTGTTACACAAGAACATTTTGCCTGAACCAAAACCAGGAAAACTTTTTATGATAAATAATTAAGAAAATAAAGATAGTATACCTAAGAAGGAAGAAAATGTAGTCGTTCCATCTAATTCACCGCATAAATGCCCAATCCTCAATGAAGTTTGTTTTTCCCGCCTACAAACAATAGAGTTGAAATTTGGATTTGCGCGAACGTGATCATTTCATGGTCGTGGTCTAAACAAAACGCTCATGGCGTGCAATAGAAAAGAGAGAATTGTTTATAATAATAAACTGTAAAAAAACTTTTAGTTATTTGGTTTGAAAGAAGAGTGAACGAATTTGATTGTTATGAAAATTTCCAATCAATTGTTTTATATTTGCGGGAAGCAGGACGTTTTAACTCGAAATGCAATGAAGGAAAATAAACAACCTAAATGAAACGAAGTTAATCCTGTGCGCCTTTTATTTTGTTATTTGTTCACGCAAAAATTATTATTAATTTCTGTGGGAGCTCTTTACCTAAATAATGTCAGTATTATTTGTATTCATATGTTGGTCATGGCGGTTGATTTTATGAGACCGCTGATTGGTTGAAGCACGAAGAAAGCGTCTGATCTTGTTATTGAAATTGTTCGACCACAGCTGACTTCAAGAGAATATGACGTGCATTATTTTATTTACGTTAAGTGCGTTTTGTGTATATGTATATAGCATCCCATTTCTGTAATGCCAATTTTCTTCAGTATTCAAGAATTTAACTAAGGTGGGATAAAAGCATATTGCTGAGTACTATTTCAATTGGAAGAGCAAAATGAAACTCCAATTTTTTGTATATGTCTGCGCTCTTTTGTGCATTATGCACTGTGTTGCGTATAAGCCAGTTGTTTTGATCCACGGAGTCATGGCTGCAAAAGGAAGCCTCATGCTTCTGGCAAACAGGATCAAACAGGTTATGCATGGAAGCAAACTTATATGCCAATATTCCACGATGTAGATTTTCATATAAAAAGTGTGACATTAATTTTTTTGGCTTTTGTTAGGCTCACCCTGGGACTGAAATTTATGTAAGCGATAGATTTAATGGCTGGTCTAGTCTGGTATCAATGTGGCACCAAGTGAAAGCATTTGGCTCGGATATGATGAACGTTTCTGCATCACATCCTAATGGAATACACCTAATTGGTACATGGACTTCAGTTTAAGGTTTAGTAAAAACAGATCATGAAATTCAAGTCGTAACTTCAAGCTTTTCCAATTTTAAACGACTAATTTAAAATAATTTAATGAAGAACAAATTAATAATCCTTTCTGTTGTGAAGTTTTTTTCTTTGCACGTTTGATAGTTCATAAGCCTCTTGAGCTGTTTAAGAAGTGAAGCAATTTTAATAATTATATGGAATTTGTCTTTGAAGGATTTTCCCAAGGTGGTTTAATTGCTCGTGGAATCCTCGAGAGTTTTCCTGGACATAATGTGAAGACTTTCATATCTTTAAGTTCTCCACAGGCTGGACAGTATGGAAGTACGTACATTAATACAGAATTATTCGTACCCTGACTGACATTAAACTTTATCTTTGTAGAGTCCCATGATGATTTCCTATTTTAAAATTTTGTTTGGGTATTAATCGTGTCTTGAATTGTTTATTTTCCCTCCTCTTCTACTTGGGACATCTTGATTTAGAGGCCTCCTGTCTAAGCATTTCCAATATATTTTAGATATAATTTGTTTCAACCCCTGGCATAGTAAACCTCATATTCTTAGGACAACTGTAAGTTTTCTAATGTAACCGATTTTAATTTTGTTCGAGCATTACCAGTGACTTGAATTATATATGTAATCTACTCATCTACTAGGATGATCTGGATTTATCGGCCCTGTCTAAGAAGGTTCCATATATTAGATACTTTTCTTCAGTTTACATGCTGTTTATTTGACACGAGGTATTTTTGGGTGTAGCATGTCAAAAGTTCATTAAATTTGTGTTGTTTTTATCATCTTGAAGTCAGTGAAGTTATTTGCAATGGACATGGAGCCACATGTGTTAATAAATTGACCATTAAGGAAGAATAAACAATCTTGAGCAACTGATGTTAGCAGATGCGTAAACTGATGTATTTACAATTCAAGTAATGCAAAAGAAGGTTCCTTTTACATTTTAGCCCTAAGCCCATTTCAATTTTACTCTGGTCTGTGAAAATGGGAATGCTTACCATAATCTTTACTGCAAGTATTAATGTTAAGAATGAGTTTTTTTTTAACCGTGAATTGATATATTCATTTAGCAATATCAAGAAATTGAACCAGAGTTAAGTATTTACTACAAGTTCAAATTTTGAAATTGAAGCAGAGTATTCAGTTGTATGGTGTACCAAACCTTTTTTGATTTCTAAATTGTCTCGAATTCTATCCTTATCCCTTCTAATTCTATGAATCTCTTAGCTGTTGACATGCATTTGGTTGTTCTCTATATACAGAGTAGCTCCGAGGAAATTATTGAAGGTCTATTTTTTCTTCTGTCCAATGCTCATTCATTCAGGAGAGTAAAGATCAATAGTGTTGTGATGGGGGATAGAAAAATTATGCTTTGGCAACCTTCATGAATTCGGAGTATTACGTCCAAAAATGCGGGTTAACTATCAAAAACTAGATCCATTCCTTATTTGATGATGAAGTCATTCAAAACTTTTATTTTGTAAATTCTTATGTACTTATAATTTAATTTATAGAAAGATTTCATAACTGCCCAGTACAAATCAGATAAAGGAAATATGAACTCATTGGTTAGTGCTTCTCAGTGTATCTTTCAATAGCTGGAAATAAGCTTAACCACTGCTGTTAGATCTTCAAAGCACTGGGTTGCAAATCCATAGTATTCTTTTAGCAGGGCAATGTGGACCTTGTTGATTGAGAATTAGTTGTAACCTTTAACTTTACCACCCCCATGGAAATCAGTATTGAGAGGTCAGCAGCAATTGGCATTACTGTGGTAAACATATGCTGGGCAGCTAACTCCTATCATTGATCAATAACGGTTCATACTTCTTCCGGGATCGCCATCTCATATGTTGTTTCAGGTGACAATAGTTATACTCCCTTAACAGGTCAAAGACCTGAACTTTAACTCAAGATGCATCCAGAGGAGTGAGCGAAACTGTTGTCGTCTGAAACAATCTTTGAGACTGCAATCTCGATAAAAGAATGAATCCAGCAGCAAGGCCTCTCAGAAGCATGCAAAGCAAAACTACATTCTAGTTTTCTGAAAATGTTCTCTCCTTTCCCGCGTAGCCACCCAAAATGTATGTTAATATTATCATTTCTTTCAAGTGTTTCTCTCAGTTTTACTTTTAAGCACTTGAATTGTGAAGGTAATGTGCTGCACTGCCACAAAAGTTTCATTTGCCCCTCAAAATAAAAATTCTTTAATCTTTTAGTGTTGAACGCTCCGTTTAATTTTTCTCAGATGCTTGAATTTTCCCTGGGCAATCTCAACTTAAGGTGGGTCCATTCCACTTTAACTATGTCCATCGTCAGTTATGGTTTAATGATGAAGGCCTTAATTTGGATATGGTAATGCCATATCACACTATCACATCCAGATTAAGGCCTCTTATGCCATAAGTTGCGTGGTCTGAAAATTCGTCTTTTGTAGTTATAAAATGGTCTGAAATTCCTTGTTCTGTAAATGTGAAAACAGCTGTTTTGTGCTACAGTTACATTTTGTCATTTCTTTTTCGCCTATATACCTGAAAACTTGAGTACAAGTGTATTTATTTAATCTCTTGAGTAGTTTCAGACGTGATGTGGTGGAATTCAAACATAATAAAGAACAGATAGTAATAATTTTTCACTAGTTAAGTGGAAAATAATTACTATCTGTTCTTTATTTAATTTAATTTTATCATATGGGCATAGAGTCAAATGGATCAGTGAGGTAAACACACCACCAGTCTAAGGTCGTTTCAATAAATGATTTAATACAAATTTTTTCTTGTATTATGAAAATATATTCTCTATAACTTTTCTTTTTTATTAATTTTTAGCTAAGTTCCTGCATTTGTTTTTTCCAAATTTGTGGAAGAAAACGGCTTATGAACTATTCTATTCGGAAGTGGGCCAGTACACATCTGTAGCCAATTACTGGAATGATCCTTACCATCAATCTCTTTATTATCGCTACAGTGCCTTTTTACCTCAATTAAACAATGAAATCATCACATCGCAAAGTGAAAGTCAACTGGCTAGCTTTACTTCTCTTGAACGTTTAGTTTTAATTGGTGGTCCTGATGATGGTGTCATAACACCTTGGCAGTCGAGGTAAGTTTGATTAAGACAGTAGCATAATTTATTTCTCTAATAATCTAATAATTACCATTTTGTTGTCTTTTCTTCATAATAAATCCTTATCAGATACCTTTCACTGAAAATTCAAAACTTGATTTAAGAAGTTTTATTCTTCTCAGAAAGGTTAATCTTATTTAATGCATTTTCTTTTTGAAAAAACAAGGATTTATCAATATTTATTTCTTTCCAGTCACTTTGGATATTACAATTTAAGTGATGAAGTGGTTGAAATGAGGAACCGGGATATTTATACCAAAGACTTATTTGGACTTAAAGCATTGGATAAATTTGGAAAAATTACCACAATTGTATGCAATGGAGTTCAGCATTTTGACTGGCATCTTAATTTGACTGTTATTGACAATCATGTGATTCCTTACTTAGATTAATGGCAATATGAGTAGTTGGACTAAGGAGAAATTTGTACACCACTGGGATGGATTAAGAAAGAGGGGTATGCTCATGAAATTGCATGTCCATGTTTAATTTAGATGTTATTATTTGACCATCTTATTTTGTTTCTACTCCAAGAAAAATTTATCCAGGGAATGCAAAGTGGTTTATGATGTTGAGATAAGTTTGAGATATTCATTTCTGTTTTTATTTTTTAGATTGATACTATCTGGAAAACTACTAGGAGTTGTCCGAATTCAGTCCTGTTCTTGAGAGTTTTCTCTTTCTGTCAGCATTCTACTCTTGTTTTTTGTACCTCCTCTCGAAAGCATCAATAACACCCCTTCTGGCTTTACAATTCAACCCTGTCCAACCTTGGTGGAATGGCCCTTGTTATAAAATAGTCCCTCAGTTTTAAAAGCCACTTCACAACTTCTATAAAAAGTGATATCTAATTAATTAAGTTTAAGTTAGACAAAAATATACCATTCCTGATGCAATTAGGGCACATTTAGTAGTTTTATTTGGTAATGAATTCGTTTTTCACTTGGCTTGTACAGGCTGTGGGTTTATCCAAAATCAATAAAAAAAATCTGAGTTATTTTTAATAATTGGTATGAAGTTGTCTCAGCCATTTGAGCTCTGATAAACCATTAAGACATGATCTTGAGTGGATATTTACCAGTTATATTCAATTATGAATTATATTATTAATATTATTCAATATGAATTATTAATGACAATTTCCCTGCTTATGCATTCAAGAGTCATTATTTCTTTAGTTTTATTCTTTAAAAATTTTATAACTAAGTTCATTGTATGGTATAACGTTATGGTATTTAAAGAATCTGCAAATAATTACTAATGAAATAATATTTAATATTGTCAGGTTTGATTTTGTGGTACTTATCCATTGCAGATAGAAAAATTGCAGCTTTGTTTATTCTTCTTATGCCGCTATGATTTTGTTTTTTACTTTCTAAAACGAATGTATCATTTTCATATTATTTGATTCGTTCATTCCTCAGAGTCCAGGTTTTAGTAGAATCTGATAAAAATACAAAATTAAGACTTTGAAAAACAAATGTAAATGAATCTTAAAGATCAATTTTTTATTATTATTTCTAACAGAATCCAGCTTCCAGCAACGTGACGCATAACTAATTTATAGCATCCTTTAACTTCATACCTGATCCTTACCAGTAACAAAGCTTCCAGATCCTATTCTGACACAATCAACTGATATTTTTGACTTCTTGATAACTCATTATTGAAACTTATTTTTCATTATATCTACTCGTAACCTATTGGCTGTTGCTATAGGTGAAGTAGAGCACATCCTTAACCAAGCCCTATGGTGCATGAATTGCAGATGTTCAGGGAAGGGGACTAGTTACTTTCCCTTTGCTGTGGTTGTTTCCAATAAGGTATTATTTTCCAGAAAATTACACTGACTTGATTTTAAATCAGATTGTCCAAAGGCATCATTCAGGATTGGAGCCCATAACCCCTGTATGAAGTCACTTGCTACCTTGCCATGCAGCTAAAATGTTATGATTACAATTTTTATGCAAATTATGACTTCAGTTCTCGGAAACATTAAGTCATAGTGTAGCTTCATAAAAATGATTGCCCTTCTACAAATTTCTACACCATCCAATAAGTGTTAGCTTGTTTGCAATTCAGAGTTTATATACCAAATTACAAACGAATTGTGGCTGTAAAATTTAAAAAAATGACAAATGAATGCCATGCTTAAGATTGTCTTGTTTTGGGCAAGTGTTGAAATTTGATTTATTGTTGTTGATAGGTCATAGCTATTGATTCATCAATAGTAATTGATTATTATTATCTACCCATTAATATTTAATACAATGTATTAAAATCTCTTTCTCCTTATTGTAATGAATCTCAAAAAAATAATATTTCCAAGCATGAATGGCACTGAGAAATTTTTAAGAAACAGGACAGAAGTGATATGTATATGGAAACAAAGGCACATTATTTATATTTATGATATTCATGAAAAAAAGAGAACAATTCCAAAGTTAGCCTGAATATAAAAATGCATGGTATGTATGCATTTATGCATTAATTGTAGCCCTCTTGTGGTTACTGTTTTCTGAATGATGATATAAACAATATTCAGGTTTTCATACATATCTAAGTACTTTACTCTTGTAAGGTGTACATATTACACATTTCTTACTTTTTTAAATGTATTGTATTTGGTAGGTATTTTTATCAAAAACCAATTGTATTTTCAGCATTATTGTTAATTCAATATTTATGAGGAGCAAGTCTTGATATTTTAATCAATGACGTTGTGTTTTAAGTTGTGGGCACTTTGTGTCATTTGGCCTGTGTCTTTGTCTCTTTTGTCAATGACAAGGAGGTTAGCATGTGGAATATTGCTCCCTATATTAGGGGTGAGCTGATATTAATATTTTGTCCCTCAGTCAGTTTCAACTTAAAATTATTGTTTCATTTATGCTAAATTCTAAAAATGTAAGTGTGGGTTGCATCAGTGTGGTGACTATTATACTTGTGTCCCATTCCAAGGGGTCTATTTCAGTATTGGTGTTTTATAAATTTTCAAATCAAAGTCCATTCCTATGTTCCATGCATCATCACACTCCTGATGTAACATCTTCCCAGTCTCTTTCTCCCTTCCTTTTTCAAAGGTATCCACTGTAGTTTCTTATTATTATTAAATACCTCTTTTGCCATAATTATTCTTGATGTGATTTCTGTGGATACCTAAAGTTTTCTACCTGTTTGGTCTCTTCACCTTCCAATGTGATACTGACCCTTTCACCTTTACCTCCTATTATCATACTCTATAGTCTTTTTCTTGCTTATAAACATTTCATGTTCTTTACGGTCATCGTTAACATCTGCTCGAATTCCTATGACTTTCTGTTTACCATCTGCCAGCTGTACTAGCCACATCGTCAGCAAACCTGATTCATTTCACTCTTTTACCTATGACATTCACTCCTCTACTTATATCCAAGCAGTCTATTATTCTATTCCAATCTCATCTATCAATAGGCCTCTTATCCTTACTCTGACTTTCTATCTGAGATATAGGTCTTTTATTAGTCTTCTCTCCCTCCAATCAATCCCTTTTTTTTTGGGAATCATCCTTAATTTTTCCCATTTAACTATATCAAAGGCTTTCTCCAAATTAATGTATACATCATTTACTTTCATCTTCTTTTCCATGTTTCTTTTGCCAATTACTCTCAACAGACCTATTGCAGCTCTTGTTCCTACTCCTCATCTGAATTCATATTATGATAAAAACAAAATTTGCACTTTTCCACCAATTTCTTTGTAACATACAATGCATTTGAGTTCAATTCACTTTCCATAGGTCTTTCCTCCCATTCAATGTATTCATTCCACCTGTTTATCACCTAGTCTAGTTCACTAGTAGTTTTCCCATGTTTGTTTTTTTATCTGAGAGCTGCTTCTGACTCTCATTAAGTGTTGGATCTCTTGCTTCTTTATTCATCACTTCATATCTACCTTCCTTATCTAAATGTTCTATCTCACTGCACTTGGCACTCATCCATTTTTATGCGACTTCATGTTTCTTTCATTGGTTTCAAGGAAATCAAAAAGAATACTAAGATGTACATGATTAGAGTCAGTACCAGCTGCACTCTTTTTAGGTTACAATGCGAAGCCAAATCTCCACCAGATTTTTTTTCCTTTCCCATATTGTCATCATCTGATTTGAGACTAAGATGATGACGTAAGAACATTTACTAATAAGAAAAATGTTTATGATTAGAGGTGAATTATTTCATTTAGGGCAAAAATACAGTTACATCAGGAATGTTGATACCATGAAACCTGTATCAGTGTATTTGGAGGGTCTGATGAAGGGAAAGATAGAAGGGAGGAATAAGGCAAAGGGTGTATGTTTAGATGATGCATCCTAATTTTCATGCTTATAAATGATGGAGTTCTCTTACAGAATTAAACGAAATTTTATAGAATGCTAGTCTAGCCGCTAACTTGTGCACAGGGTATTAGGTTGAATTATTTACTGAGTTATGTCAGTGTTTTTACTCCTGTTTTAATGCATTATAATATCTTGATGATTTTATTCAAAGTATTCATTCTATAGTAGGCATGGATATAATTTTGAATGCTATTCTAAATTTGAGTTATTGTGCTTGTTGCACCTCAGTTCGATGCCTGCTATTTTATCGACAGACTCTAATCGTACATTGCTGACCTCATGAATTATGCATGTTGTATCCCTTTGTTATGAACTCCAATGTTTGAAAATTATAGCAAAGCAGCTATCAAGGAAATAATATGATCCACTTAAATGTACACCTTATATTTTTAGCCATTAAAATTATAATATAATAATGATCTAAATGACTTGTGTAAATGTTATCAGAATAGTAATATTTTTACTATAAACAGTTGTCATATTAATTTTCATACTATTCATAAGTTGTTTTTCCATTGGAGTATCAGTATAAGTGTCAACAAGTCTAACATCAGTCATAATGTGGTTGCAGATACATGTTCTAGGATAAAAAAATGATTGAAAGTCTAAGTGATGTAGTTGTCCATATTGCACAGCAAAAAACCACAATAGCTATTGACCAAAGGTCGGTTTGATAGGTGATGGTAGAGTTCACCCAATACTAAACCTTTCTGCATGTGAAATTCACACAACAGGGTTGGGGGGGCCAGTTCCTTTCCCTGTGAATATATAATGACTGTTTCCACCATCTTTATGAATAAACAATTATTCATATATAGAATTTTGAATGACATTGTAAATAATCATCAAGCAAGCAACTTTCATATTTTCTTGTGTGGAAAAGTGAATGTTCTCCCTCCCATCACTCATAGAACAGTGATAGACTGCCTCGCTGTAGAAAAACTCAAATATTTTCATTGGTATCAGCTCATTCCTACCTTATAGAACTTTATTTATATATTTATTATAAAAATAATGGTGAAATTTCTAGATGTATTTGAGTGTGCCTTCATATTTGTTGAGACAGTTAATTTATTAAAAATACTTGCACATTTGAGTACACTCCACAAGAGTATTGAACATGAACAGGAAATTTATTTCATTTGCATTTGAATTAAATATGAAGAGTAAACAAGAATGTGATCATGTACCAAATTCTCTTCACCACCATAATTTTAATTTGAGATGCCCCACCTTGGAGAATAGATCATCATGTGAGCAGTTGCTCCAGTAATTGTGCAACTATTGAGGTAAAATAAAAATTCACTGATTTAAAAGATTTTCAATGCTTAGCATTGAAAGCGAAAGTAAAGGGAAAGGGTCTGCAATGGAGACCCAAATTTGTCAATTTTTTTAAATGTGTATGTCTTTTTTATAAATTGACTTTGAGAGACAAAATAGTTTTTTCACTGGTTTGCTAAAATTTAAAATATTTAGTGGTGAATGTGAAGACTTTTATCGATATAAAATGGCTGAAACCAAGTATTTTCCATTAATGATGTCCTCAATAGCATCTAGGCTGGTAGCCGGATGTGCTGGAAATCAGGGGCCACTGGGTAATTCAAATACCTAGTCCAGGCAGGTGGTCAAAATGAATGAATGTACAAATAGGGAATGAAATTGTTAACTTGCATCTCTTAAAGATTTTGCATGTAAACTTGTAACCTTAAGATGGTTATCAAAAGCTTATGGTATTAGCAGCCCTGGTGCTGTGCGTAGCCCATGTTTTTTTAAGTTTGTGCTATTGAATAAAATATTTACTTTTATTAATAGTTCAGTGTATACCCGATATTTCTTTGGGATCAATTACTGTATAAGCCATGACTTTGAAATCCATGAAATGTGAGAAATGATAAATGAAAATTATGGGACTAATCTCTGCGAGTAGTAATGCACATGCTCTTAGTAGAGAGATTCTCATCATATTTTTGTCTTATTCTGAGTGGTTTCCTCTTTGCCTTTTTTACAGGAATGCCTCTGAAAAGAGTAAGCAAGAGTAATATAAATATGTGGTTGGGTATCTTAACATTTTCTGTGTCAGTCCACTTGCATTGTGGACAGTGGTACACAGTCAACTACATCAAAGAAAAAATATGGGTTCTCCATAAAATACTGTAATTACTGAAAATGTTTTGAGTGCTGTAAAAGGAAATATAATATTTCCTGCTTTATTTTCCTTTGGAAGTTTTCATGCATATAGATAGAATGGGATAGAGAGAAAAATGATAATCAATCCTTAAAAAGAAATTGTTTTTCTCCTTATAAAATCCTTTTTTGTCCTTTCATGTCTGGAATCATTATTCATCTAATTGACCCATACATTAAGTGTGCAGTCAAGTCCACTGTATCTAATTGTAATTTTCAGTATTTGCATCAAAACAACAAAGTAAATTGTAATATATTTACCATATGTTAACATGTATTGCTTGTGATGAAGGTTATGGGAACTGAAACATATGTTTGTTTCTCTTTTGAACCTAATCAAATGATAAACAGACCATGAGCATATAAATGCCTAATTGTCAATAAATTAACATGCTCTCATGATATTTACCAAAACAGCTTTGAGGCTGCAAATTTCAGACAGTTGATTTTGAGGATCTACTGTATTTCAGAATAAATAAAGCAAAACAATGCTTGTGAATTTAACATTCATATGTGTATACACAATTGATTATATATTTTGTCCAATTACATGCAGCTTAGAGCGAAGGAATTTATGATAATATATTTACTTTAAGCTCTGAAAGAATTTTCCTTACTCAATATTTTGGAAGTTATGCTCTGAATTCAGTTATTTTATTGATTCTATTGAGTAGTGCCATGTTAGTTAGCAGTTAAATTCAGAAATTGGCACAACTTCCCAAATATGAATAGCCATGTGCGTAATGGTTGTACCATTTGGTGGTGTGACAAATTGACCTGTATAAAACTGAACCGTCTTTTTCTAATATTTAAGATGGCTTGTGTTATTCTTTATTTCAAATTGGTGGTAATACATTATATACTTTGCTTGTGAAACGTTACCAATTTACCTTATCTGCTGTGCCATATACCTTGAAGTGCTTGAGGAATGTATTCTTGAATTCTTATTTATAACATTTTTTATATGTATTGCCATAATTCAAAATGTTTCATCTCTTATTTTGTCATGTGTACTACATTTAGGATATTGCTCATCATAACTGACCCAAAGATGTATATTTATTCAAATTATATTTTGAATAAAATGTGTGTATGGAAATGTTGTTTTAAATTTTATTGTAATAATAATAATTTATTGTTCAAGTGGTTGAATGAAGCAGAACTCGTCAGTAATTGACTCATTAACTTTGCTCAAAAAAGGGGAAAAAACAATCACAGTAAGTGGTCTATGCAATAAATACACAATCTGGCATACACAATGCCACTGGCACACACAAATACACAATGACGCACACTGTAGCCCTGGCCGACAAGACGCCACAAATGACGCAAGGCCGGGATGATCTTCAAACACCTGTGTTGACGACTACATTGATCGTGTGCGGTCCCTTGTCCTTATCGATCATCGAAAAACTGTCCAAATGATAGCTGATGAACTGAATTTAGGAAAATCAACAGTGCACACTATTTTAACTGTCAATGATGGATGGATCCTTCACCATGACAATGCACCTGCTCATTCAGCCTTGATTATTCGCCAGTTTCTGGCAAAAAATTCAATCACCATCCTTGATCATCCACCTTATTCGCCCGATCTTGCCCCCTGCAACTTTTTCCTATTCCCTAAATGCAAAAATGTGATGAGGGGACATCACTGGGAAGATGTGGACACAATAAAGCAAGAAATGACGAGAAAACTAAAAAGCCTAACTGCCGAGGACTGCCTCGGAAAAGAAGATAGGATAAGTGCATAGCAACTAATGGAGAATTGGGAGTACTTTGAAGGTGACCAAATCGATGCGGACTAAATTTTGCAAAATAAAGTTTTTATGGCCTCAGTTCACGTATTTATTGGACAGAGTAGTATATACAAAAGACAGAGGGAGAAAGAATAAAAAATAGATATGCTGATAATAAATGGTTTTAAATGTGCATATAAAAAAACTCATTCATGCTGGAATAAATCTTGCTTCGTAAGTCTACATAGTTTTATTTTAAATGTAGTGGGAGAGATAGTTGCTTTAATTGAACTTAAAAGTTTGTCCTCAATTCAGAAGGCAGAATGGTGAGGTCTTCGCATTGAACAGGTTAATTATTGATCACTTATATTAATATTGTGTGTCATAAATTGTGTAATTTTGGAAAGTAGTATTTATCAGGAGCAGAGAATTGTTTTTTTGTGGAAACAGCAGTCCTGCTCTAGTGGCACCCTTGGATTTTCCCAGATGACTATTATGCGTGAAAGATGGCAGGGAAAGCTAATAAACCATTTTAATTTCTCTTATTTAGCCTTTGCTCTTGCTCACTCTGGAAAGAGTTTGGGAACCAGAAGTCTTAAGGAATCATTAAATAATAGAATTACATGTAATTTGGAAGGAGATGGGAGAGTATCAGCTAAATCTGCAACTACGATTTTAAAAAATATTGTGGAGTTTACAAAGTTCTCTCCTCAAATTAAATCTGTAGGATTAGTCAAAATTCCAGTCTGAATATTAAGGCCTCCCAATCTGGAAAGAAGACGACGTTCTTGGTATGAAAAAAAGAAAGAACTGACAAAAACTGCTAATTTTTTGTTATCTGTAAATCTTTTTGACCAAAAACGTTTGGTTTAGTTATGTGTCATATAATTCTGTAGCTAATATATGTCTTGTTTAAAGGCTTGAGTTCACATATCTCATTTTTAAATACTTTATCATTTTAGAAAATAGGTTTATATACCTATGTATCAATATTTGGAAATTTAACAATATCTTGGGTGCATAGGGACATGGTACATTATCTACAATAATCTTGTTTTTTTGGAGTAGCTCATGCAATGAACTTATATTAAATTGAATTATAGCATATGACTTCAATAATTTCCTCAGTTACAAAACCATGGTTTCACTTTTTTAAATACCTAACTAAAGGCTAAATCATGTGAAGACTCCAGAACTATATGTTTGATTTCGCATGCAGCTGAAGTGATTCTCAGGATCATCAATATAAGGATGGAGAGCAGGGAAAATAATTACTTAGGGGATTATAAATTTGGGTTCAGGAAGGGAAGAGGTACTTGTGATGTCATTGCAATAATTAAATCACTAACAGAGAGGAACATAGAATAAAATTGGGACATATTTGTCTCTTTCATAGATTTGAAAATGGCATTTGATAGGATGTATTGGGAAAAACGAATGAATTAATTGCAGAAAATAGGAATAGATTGGAGGGATAGGAGAATAATCTGAAACATGTACATGTATCAGGTGAATGTGGGAGAGAGATTCCAGATGGTCAGAGTTAGGAGTAATGTGGGTAAAACAAAAGTTATATGGTTTCCTAGGACGAGAAAGGCTAATTTAAATGTTGAAATAAGAGGGCCAAAAATTAGAGCAGGTGGAACATGTATGCATCTCAGAATTGTTTTACACCAAAATGATCAAAGTCGTGGGGACATAAGGAGAAGAATTACATTAGGCAAAGAAGTTTTCATGAGGAAGAGAGAATTGACGCCAGAGACATTGAATAAGGATGTTAGGAAAAGGCTTGTCAAACATTTGATATGGAACATGTTATTTACAATTGAAACCGGATGATATGCAAAGATTGAAGGCTTTTGTAATGTGGTTGTAGAGAAGGTGAAGTGGACAGAAAAAAAACAAATGAAGTGTTAGTATGGCGGAAGAGGAGAGTGAATTGTTGGCATAGATTCAAAGGAGGCAAGAAAAATGGATGCAAAGCACATTAATTACATGGGAATGGGATGCTAAAGATTCTGTGACAGGAAAACGAGGAAGTGGCAGGAATAGGATAGGGGTGTTGGTCGGGAGGAAGGAAGTATATGGAGATGAAGGGGGGCTTGTTGTAGAGTAAGATGTTGAGTTGTGTTTTGAGAGGAGAGGCAAGAGAAATAATTGGTATTGTGTCCATCCAAAACCTACCATAATTGGTAGAGTAACTAATGATAACAACAATAAATACCCAACCGGAAGAACCAAACTTTCAAAAAGTTTCATAAACAGTGAATCTTCAGGTTTATATTTTTAAGGGGACTACTGTGGAACAGTTATATGGGTAGTTCAGAGAAAAACATTTAAAGATTTATTTTCATATCTTACAAATTCAATTTCTTACATGATCATAATAAAATAATATAAACAAGGGGATTATACAAATAAATTCAATAGATATCAATCATTCGCATGAAAAGTTTTAAGTTTCACTACCAGTGGAATAATCCAGTTTTTGACGTGGGTGAAAGCATTTACTGGAAAACAATATAGGGTATATGGCTTCGTTTACTCACACCCTATTCCTAATTAGTCGGAATTGATGTGTTCAAGCCTCATTCTTTTAACATTCAAAATTTTATATTCATCGCTTCAACGGTACATGTGTCTCTTACCGCTGCATTTCTTCCCGTTTTTCCCATTGTGGATTAAACTCGCAACGACCAACGCACTTCTATAATGTTCAGTGCTGTCAGTAGATCACATTTTTCCGGTGTGTCCTCAGTAATCTAAATCAATATGATTTGTCATATATCTTATACATTTTCATGAAAAACGATGTACCGGGTAGATTAAATTTATTATTATCACCATTGGAAGTTTTTAATCGTTGTATCTTCCCGCGTTTTCTGTATACTATCGACACGATCTTCAGGGTGCGATCGATAGAGGTTGTAATCGAGTGGTTGGTTTCTTTCACGTCGTCTACAATTTCGAGACTTGGTGGTTTGATTTTGTATTTACCGATACTCTAGAACTCTTGTGGAACAATATCAGTTTTCATTTTATTGTTACCGAGATAGGAGTGCACTTTTATACAGTTTTTTTAACAATATATTGAATAGCGTATGCCAATTTACACCACGTGTCGCTGAAAACATCAATATGAGCGACGGTATAACTGAAGAAATGAAGGATGTTAATATTAACAGTGAGAAGGCATGAAAACATTATTTTATTTTATTTATAACTGAAATGTTTGGAAGTGCTACTCTATTGCGAAATTCTGCCAAGATAAAAATTTCCTGGCGTTTTGTATCGGTTGGTGGTTTCCTTCTTATTGATGGCTTACGTTGCTTTTAATGTGTGATTGTGAATTGAATGTACCAGATGATGCAATATTTAGATTATTAGATTTATGAATGCAATTGCCTTAGTTTGTCTTAAAGTGTGCGTTTTAAATTTTTTTCATCTTATGGAAAGGACATTTTCACAACCAAATATAAATTAATGACACTCACTACTGACTAAACTGTGACTTCGCCGCAATCTCAGTGCGGTGCAAAGACAGGATAATATTCCCTTTCTGGCCGAGAAATGTTTCCAAATTTTACTTGTCTTCACATATTTGCACTCCAAACCGTGCATTAGATGTCAATGCCGAATTGAGCATATTGCATGACTTCTCAGTGCAGTGATGTGGAATTATTTTCACTAGTAACCAACCTAGTTAATTATTTTTCTCAACTATGATCGAGTTTTTGTACAAACGTGCAAGTATAAAACATGGGATTTTTATGGAGATACACTCCCAAGTCAACTATTTTATTAACTTTCACTGAAATTTTTTCTCATTGTCCCGTGCCAAACGGTTTCTAAGAAAGCTCTTGAACCAACTGCTCATTGCGCATAAATGCGCTTCTTAAATTGATGATTAGCATAGCTTTAAAAAAAATAGTGCATTTCTTTTGATAATTTAAGTAATTTTTTTTACAGATCCTAAGAATTATTTCGCTGTGACTAAAATAATATAACTTAGTCAAAATACCGTTATATATATACATTTAAGAATGGAGTTTGTCAAGGGTGGAAGCATTGCACCCGAAGAATTAGTTCATTTAAACGATCACTTTTCAAAGCACAGTTACGCTGATGGGTATTGTATAAGTACCTCAGATGTTTGTCTCTTTGATAAATTGAAAAAAGTTTCACAGCAAGAGTTTCCCCACTTATACCGATGGTATCGGCATATAGATATACTGCGGCATGAAATGGAGATAACTAATGTAAGCCGGATTTAAAATACCTAGTTAATTTTCAAACCCTGGGAACTTCTTTTCAAATGTTTGTACTTATAATTGGAGAGTTGAATTACGATACCATGTAACTTAGGAGAACAATTGCCAAATTCAATGTTTTATAATATTAAAGGTTTCACAATTAAGATTGTGTATCCTTTTATCAATAGGCTACCAAAAGCAAGCCAGCTAAAATGAAAGTAAAAGTGAAGGAGTCCGGTGTAAAGAATGGTGTGAGTGAACTTAGCCCATGGCCTGATTATATTGAGGTAAGCAAAATCATTAACCAGTGTGTCCTATTTTGAATGTCTTACTTTTTGTGGGTTAGTTTCTTCCGTGTGTCAGAGAAATGTGAAAAGCAGTGAATGCTCTGTTACAGTCATTCATCCCCTCTGGCATTCTTTATCTATTTTATAGTCCAAGGGAAGGAATGATTATACAGGAGATATAGTTTAAAAAATTTGAATATTAACAGGGGCATAATGGCAATGGAATTCATTAATTCAAATTTCAGTATATTCTCGAGTGATGCAAGGTATGGATTGAAATTTTACATTTCCTCATGATAAAATTCTTTAGAGTGATGTTATGTGGCCTTTCTTTCAAATGTGCATTGCAAGGGGTTAGAATTATAGTTTCTGAACAAAGAATGGTGTCTCCATACCAAAGGCCTAAAGCATGGAAGTAGAGAGTACATACTAAGGGGAAAATCTCATTTTTTAGAAAAATAATATTACAGAAGCTCCCATTTCCCGTTCAACAATTGGGTAATATAATGATTGAAAAGGGAAGAGAACTTAATAAAGCCAGTCTTGGCCGTCACTGTGTAGAAATTGCAAGTGATGGATAAAAATGACAATCCATTGCCATTAAAATCTTTTTTTTTATTGCCAATGGATTTCAACAAAATATTCTCATCGGTCTAACTACAAAGCTTTTGGATCCACATTCAAACAAAAACTAGTTTAGAGCTAGTCAGGCTATGTGCGGTTGGCTAAAACCTGGGAGGTTCAATGCTTGTCTGTAGCATGAAGTTCTGTAAATAGAATTCTGTAAATAAAATGGCTGCGTAAAATTACCTTATTAAACAAATAACTAAATACAAATTACTGTGAAGAATAAGTTGCAAAGTACTTTGCGCAATGGCATGTGAAATTGACTTACCAGGATGGGGGTTCGTTAGAAACTTGGATTTCAACAAAACTGTTGAAGCCTTTGTAGTTCCTTTCCCTCTGCCACCTGTGTTTCTCCAGGATATCTGGTTACTGAGAAATTGCACAGCTTGAGTGAAGCTGAGGATGCCCAGAGGCATGCATGAACTGCATCCACCAGGTGGTAGCCACATGCTCTACCCCAATACTTCCCTCTTTTATACTATGTCGTAAAATTGAATAGTATATTTCTTTAGATTATTGAATATAATAATTCTTGGAAGCATTGCATTCATAATGCTTTCGTGTTAATTTTTAAGGAATGGTCGGAAAATAATAGTTCCACCTGGAAAAGTTTGGAAATATTGAAATCAGAAATGAGTTGTAACCTTATTGCTGCACCATTTGCAGCTAATATATCATCTTTATACGAAAAAGTCAATGTATATTCATTGTTATTAAGCTTAATTCAAGATGCTGTACGGGAGAAATTTTAAATGACTGGTAACCTATTCAGGACCTACCATTTAAAACTTTTAATCTGAAAGAGATCTTGTTGCAACGTTTTAGGTGGTGATAGAGATAATAGTTTTCTTATTTTAATTTTACAGCTGTGTTATTGCTGACTGCATTTAGTGGAATGCAGTAGTCTGAATTGACTTACTACAGCATATGCTGGCCTATACTGACTGTATCTAAATTAAATTTAACCATAGGTGATTTATATCACTTTCTAACCTACAATACAGGTTCCAAAATCCTAAACCAGGGAACAAAAATCAAAGATTTATATAAAAATTTAGTAATTTTTAATCATATGGTTCCAGTTAGCAATTTATTTTTTTATTCTTCTAATGGATAGATACTTTTTACTATAATTGAATACTTTAAAATGGAGTATTTGCAAAAGTGGTTCATAATGGATTTCATCACCTTTTAGGAGAGATTAAATCTTTGGAATAAATTAAAATCCCAGTATGAGATGGAAATACAGGCCAAAAATCCTGTACCAATAACAGTTACGCTACCAGATGGGAAAAAGATTGACTGTCAAGCATGGCGTACATCACCTTATGAAGTTGCCAGAGGCATCAGGTTAGTGATGCTGTTGAGCTTCAGTACTTCTGTTTCAATTTGTGGAGCTTTATAAATGCTCCTCCCTTATTTTTATCTCTGTCAATGTCATTGTTGGGGCCTATTGAGTATCATATTTTTAGCTTTGGTGGAACAAGTTAGCCACTTTTCTAGAACATGTGGTCTTAAAGTGTGTTCAGATGGTGTAATTATATTCAGGAAGTTCAGCAGAACTCTTACCTTTAAAATACATATATTTTAAAATATTTTAATGGTACCTAATACAGCATTTATGAGTATAGCAATTATATCTGTAAGTTGCCATTTGGTTCACATTGATTTAGAAATTCGAATTGCCACTATCAAATTCCTCGGCACTTATCAAACGTTTATTCTCATTTAAGGGACTAAGATGTTTGTGGAAGTTTGGTGAAGAATGGAGTAAAACTTTCGCCTTTTCTATAATGTAAATTTCAGTTCATGCGCAGGTTGAATTCCATTCCGACCAGTAATTTTAATTACGTTCAATCTTCATATCAGCTTAAAGTTATAAATTGCTTTCAAAAATTAAGTTTCATTTAAGGGTTTGTTTGTTCAGATTTTAGGGTATGAAGTCTGGGGCTATTTATAATACTGCTTTTTAACTGAAAGTTCAAGAGCAAAGTATATAACCATCTTCCTTTAGAAGTAAGAAGTCATGACTATTGGTAGCAAGTTGCCCTTCAGAGGCAAAGAATGTGAGTTCAAGCATGCATTTGGACGGAATTTTCCTTTACAATTTATCCTTTAACTTTTTTATGATGAAACTGCTTGTGAAATATTTTGTATATGAATTTTAAATAATAAATTATGTGCAATAACTTACTATCCAACTAAATTATGAATAATGAAATTTACCTGTTTCTAGTTCCCCGTAAATCTCCATTTTTTCAAGGGAAAATAGTATAATTGATGTTGTAATCATATGATTTAAGTAATAGTAATATTGTTATGTATGTAGTGAAGTCCAAAAACAAAGCTTTTCTAACGAGAGGAAATTGATTAATTTTTCTGCTTTGATGTCAAAAAAAATCAAGACAAAAATTCCCTTGTATGAAACATTGCTGGTAAATTAATCAAATTTCTTATTCTGAAGATTTTTTGTGCTCTTTATTTTTGTAATACTGTTTTATCCATAGCATTTTATTGGTTATATTACTTTAATTTTCTTTTATGACTTTAAAATATGGTACATGCATATTTTTTATTCTTTTCTGAGCTCAGTTATTTAATTATTTTACTTTTCAGTCAAGGGTTAGCAGACAATACTGTGATTGCCAAGGTGAATGGGGTATTGTGGGATCTTGATAGACCTCTGGAGACTAGCTGTACCCTTCAGCTTCTGAAGTTTGATGATGATGAGGGTAAGGTGTTTTCAGCAGGAATAGTTCAGTTTATATTGTTTTGTTCCAAATAAGCACCATAGACTGATAATTTAGATAAATTACGGTCTATGGCTGTTCTTCTCAGGCCCATTCTCTGGCTTCAAATGCTCAGTATTAATTTCATTCAAAGCAATGTTGAATAAAAACTTTCTCATTAAATATGTAACATTTGTACAGCTCCATGTTATCTCTGGCAGAAAGAACCAATATGCCAATAAAGGCAATAATTGACGATCACTGGACTATGTATGAGATTATCATTACTATATACTCGTAGGTTATTGATTGGAATGGAAAATAAGTGTAGTATAGTAGACAGTAAAACTCCAGGTGCATACTTAGCTCAAAATCTGCTCGGTTGATGTTGTACGTACAATTATCAAATGGGTGGATATACATATATTACTTAATAGCTGACCCTTGCAGTTGTAATTGCACAACATTAAATGTAATTTTATTTAGGTATTTTTTCTCAAAGTACATTGATGAAAGAAATGTTGAAAAGAAAACCTTTTTAAGATTTCTTCTTTGAACTTACTAAATAAAATTAAACTAGTACATATCTACGTAGAAAATTGTATGGTAACTTATGGAAAACAATGTGTTATGTTGAAATCTTCAAGTATTTTTTGCAGTTATTTTACAATGAAACTAACATTAATTGCAGTATAATCATACATAGCCAATGTTATTGTCACTATCACTATTGTAGAGTACTTGATTTTTCTCTGGAATTTAGTCAACAGTTGATAGGGTCAATAAATCTCATAGGAGCAATGCCTGTGTTACTGTGAGAACTGATATTTACATTGGCTTTAGTACAGAAAAGTATATTTTTCAAGTCAGTATAAATTAATAGAAACGTTTCCTAGAGGTGAATCAATTTTGGACTACGTTCTTTTGCATAAATCATGCATAGTATTTCAGTTTCTTCAAAGCCTGTGGAAGCCACTTAAAATTGTAAATCATTAATCATATAACATACTGTACACCTGTGTGTATGATATGATGTTTCCTTAAAAGCCTGCAGAAGTCTTTTGAACCACACTCTAATTGCATGAAAGTATGGAGTAATTAAAGTGAAACAGGAGAACATACGAAATAGGATCTTACAGAAGTAATTTTTACATTAGCATGTAGCAAATGGATACAGTAAAGTAACCAGGTTCCTGTTTCCCAAGTTAATTGACTAGCATGCTAAATATATTCATACATGCATATTTAATTAAAGTTATTCGAAGATGTATGTTTTGTGATTTAGGCAGATAATAAGTGTTACAAGATATTTAATGCCATTTAATTTAAACTCTAAGGTGCATGCATCATTTTCAAGTGCGTTCAAACGTTGACCCCTTGGAGTGTGAGCAATAATTACAGGCAGTTTTTGTACTCAATCTTTATTATATTGAGTTTCCTGCACTTACCAATTAAATGCAGACTTAGTGATGTGCCGTAATATGTACTTCATATATTTATTTTATGAATTATATCTGAGAGTTATTGCAGATTTAATTTCATTTTTTAGCTCAGCAAGTATTTTGGCATTCTACAGCTCATGTCCTTGGTGAGGCAATGGAACGAATATATGGGGGATGTTTGTGCTATGGCCCACCAATTGAAAGTGGATTCTACTATGATATGTATCTTGAGAACCAGCAGGTGAGATATAAAAAATTGAGTTGTCTAATAAAAGAAAGATATATCTGTAGTCCAAGAGCAATATTAGCGGCATCAAAGGTTCTTCTCGCACTCCCTATCTTACACCAATCTTCCTCCTACCTAACAAGCATTACAGTGAATAAATAGCTGGCCACATCCTGGTTTCAGTTCCTATGTTGTTATATACCAATGTCATTTATTTCACAAATGTGCCTCTAATATAAAAATTGGTCTATAATACATCCTATACATCACACCTTCCTGGTGGCTTGCAGGATAAAACATAGATACAGATAAATTCTTGAAATAAATAAATATTCACTCCTAAAAATCAACTTCACTCAGTTTTCAATATAGGTTTTATTACTTATAAACTGTCTTAAATCATAGGAGTAACTTCCAGCTATATATTTACTAAGAATGAAAATGTAATTTATTAAAATAAACGTTAAATGTGTAATTTGGGTCACTTTGTGTTTGAGATTCTCACTGCCAGAATTTCTGTTGTGGTAATTGTAGATAGAATTCATTATTAAAGTAATGAATGTTCTTACTGAACCCATGAAATTGGGTCACTTCTTGTAAAATTGACGAAGAGTGATTATTGATGTTTGTGGCTACAGTGTCAATTGTGTCAGTGCACTCCTACTTCCTATTAATTATTTTGTTAGTGTTTACTGATCATTGCAACAATTTCAGAGTGTAAAAATCATTTGCCTTGACTGGGACAGTCCCAGTCAAGTCCCAGTCAAAGTGAATGATTTTTACACTCTGAAATTGTTGCATTGAAATGCACATTAGTGGATGACTCCGTTAAAAAGTTACTGTTGCGGCATCTCCCGCAGTTTCTTTGGAATTTGTCAAAGTATTAACACCATAAGTGTTTAAAGTTGGCTTTAACCTTGTGGACAGTGGCGCCTCGCGCACGACTACGAATGCATGTGACATTGTATGTACGGTATTTCGTCACAACATCTAGTTCCTTTAAAAGCCCCAAAATTTCAGAGTTTAAGAGGACGCCTCAGTAGCTTAAGTGGCTAAAGCACTCGACCGGATATTGAGGGATCTGGGTTCGTGTCCCAGTCAAGGCGAATGATTTTTACACTCTGAAATTGTTGCATTGAAATGCACATTAGCGGATGACTCCATTAAAAAGTTACTGTTGCGGCATCTCCTGCAGTTTCTTTGAAATTTGTCAAAGTATTTACTGATCATCTTTTCTTCATAGGTAACAAATGGAGATTTTCCAGTGATAGAAAATTTGATGAAGGGCATTGTAAAAGAAAAGCAACCTTTTGAAAGATTGGAAATGAAAAAGGAAGATTTGCTGGAAATGTTCAAGGTAAATTTAACACCATTACTTCATGTTCACAAGTGTATACAATTTAAAAAATACGTGCAAAGTTGAAATTTAAAACAGAAATTTTTTGTTGTTAATGTTGGGTAATTATTTCTTTGTACTTGTAATAGGGATATTGAATATTTGTATGATATGTGCACATGCATTCATAATTTAAATACTCAGCCTCTTTTACCTGGTTTAACATGCAAAGAATCTTAGGATTTCCTATAAAATTGATAGAACCATGATAGCTTGTTTCGCACAAAGCATTGTAAACCGCCAATTTGTTATTATGCTATGTTAGCTCGTAAGAAAACCAAGAACTCTTTGTATCAACTTGTATTTGTCAATATCTCTCCTCAGTTGATGCTTATGAATAAAAATGATGTATGAAACACGGTAATATGAAGAACTAATAGTCTATGTAAACCTAATCACCATGGTTGCAAATCCACGTTAGAGTTACCTCATTTTTTCTATATAAAAAAGAAGCTATGGCATATAGAGTGAAAATGTTTGATATCTTTTATTCTCTAGGACTAATAAATGTATCATATATTAGTAATTGGAAAAATTGCTGTGGTGGCTACTCCTTCAGCTAAGCATATTTATCTCCGGTGAAATATATTTTTCCACCTCTTCACTATCACACCAATATCAGTGCAACACTCTGTTTAGCGTTTAGCCAAGTAATATACAGATTTGTCTACTTTTAAGTCTAATATGTTTATTTTTAAAAATGATATGGATATTTCCAGTATAACCAATTCAAAGTGAGGATCTTGAATGAGAAAGTGAATACTCCAACAACGACAGTGTATCGATGTGGGCCTCTAATTGACCTTTGCCGAGGGCCTCATGTAAAACATACCGGAAAAATAAAATCTTTGAAAGTGACTAAGGTAAGAAGCATCATTCAGATACTTATGCAATAAATGTGTGTTGGTTGTAGATTGACATTGATGCACAATGTATGTATAAAATATATTTTTATATGAATCTCTATATTACTCACTTTTTGTCATGAAAGTTTAAACAAGAGTAGATGTTTCAGTATAACATGAGCTGATTTTTAAAAGTTGCATTTCAAATTCTGAATGCTGCCATTATATTGGTAATCTACCATTTGAGGTAGGTTTTGGGTGGACCCAAGCTACCAAAAAGCACTTCAATAATTTCCTTGACTCTTCTAATAAAACACAACCCAACACATTGCCCTATAATGGGCCCCTCTTCAACTCTGTATGCTTGCTTTCTCCATTCAGTCTATCAAACATGTCTATCCTATTCCTGTCCCTTTCTTGTCAGCTCAACATTCTCCTCTCCAACTTGGTCTTCAACATTCATTGCCAATCAAACTGCTCTGCATCCATCTTTCCTGGCTCCTTTGGATTTTTCCCAGCAATCCTCTCTCCTCACCCACCATACCTAATACTTCCTCATTTGGTTTTCCTTTCTGACCACTTCATCTTTTCCATCCTTATCCACACCCATGTTTTGAAAGCTTCTAATCTATGCCTATCATCCTGCTTTAATAACCATGTTTATGTGCCATACAAAATTACAGTCCATATCAAAGTTTTGACGAGCCTTTTATTAACATCCTTACTCAGTATTTCTGTCATCAATTCTATCCTCGTGAAAGCTTCTTTGCCAAATGCTATTCTTCTTATTATGTGCCTACTCCTTTGACCATTTTGGTCCAATACACTTCTGAGATAGGTAAAATGTTCTACGTGCTATAGTTTTTGTCTTCTATTGTCACATAGCAGTTTCAGGTTTAACTTTATAGAATTCCTTCATAATGAGGGTAAAAAGAAACTTAACATTTCCGCCAAAAAGATTTTAATATTTCATGAACATGGTTTCGATGCTGCGCATCATCATCAGGTAATGTACATCAACATTTTTCACCTTATGTAGTCTAGCTCCAAGTGGAGTAGTGGGGGGTAAGGGAGAGGGGGTAAGTTGAATTTAGGTGCAGCAGCCTATTAGTGGTCTAGGGAGGGTGAGATTATACAAGGTGAAAAATGTTGATGTACGTTACCTGATGATGATGCGCAGCATCAAAACCATGATCGTGAAATATAAAAATCTTTTTGGTGGAAATGTTAAGTTTCTTTATATTGCAACGTTTAACTTGGATGTTTTATTTCTTGAAAACTGCATAACCTTTGTTTTAATTACTTTTATTCTCATCCCATACCTATCACACTGATCTTCCAATGCATTCAGCAGAGTTTGCAATCCCTTGGCCGACTGGCGAACTAAAGCTTGGTTATCTACAAATCTAACTGACTTTATGAATTCCTCACCAATTTTCATTCCCATCTCCAATTTTCCATGTCTCTTCAATCATTTCCTCCATGTATAGGTTGAACAGCACTGGTGATAATGAACAACCCTGCCTGACTATTCTTCCTAACACTGCCCATCTCGACTTGACATCTGCCACTTGCATGTGAATAGTCTGAGACTTGTATAGGTTGTGGATAAGTCTCGTATCTCGCCAGTCTATTCCTATTTTGTTCAATACATTCATTGATTTACCCAATTTAATCTAGTTAATGCCTTTTTGAAATGTAAGAAATAGACAAATCCCTCCTGAATTCTATATTCCTCTATGGTAATGACTTCATTATGGCATCAGGCATGTGTTTCCACTTTCTAAACCCCAACTGATTTAGCCCAAAATTATTATTCTCACATGTGACTGCCTTTTTCTTTTTTGGAATGGGAACTAACTCATATGATGAAATCTTCCAGTCAGATTCCTCTCTCATGTATGCTACGAATTAGTCCATAAAAACTCTTCCTGCCACATTTTCCTAAACCTTTAAGAAGTTCCACAGGAATGTTATCAACCCCCACTGCCTTATTTGATTAAGTTCCCTTAATGCCCTTTCTATCTCACTGTTGAGTAAGCCTGGACCTAAGCTATTCTCATCTCAGACATTCCCTTTCTATGTCTAAGCTTGCCGTCCTAATTTCTTTACCATGCAGTTCCTCTATATATTCCTTCTATCTCCCTTGAATCTTCTCTGGTTTTACTAATATTTTTGCTGACTTATTTCTAATTGTCATCACAGATTTCCCCTTCCTACTTTTCAACAGTTCTTTCATCTTCCTGTTTAGGACTCCAATTTCACTCTTTCTCTGTAAACTCTCCATATCTTCACGCTGTGTCTTCCACCATGTTTATTTTGCTCTATTTGTTTCCTGCCTCACTTTATTATATAACTCTTAATACTTCCTTCTATGTAACTCTGTATTTATGTTCTTCCATTTCTTCTCTCATCTATCTTTCTAATCATCTCGTTTGTAATCCATGATTTCCTTGTCCTTTTCCTATTCCTATGGTTTCATTATGAAAGCTGTCTAGTTGAATTTCACCAATTTAATGATACTAAAGAAAGGAAGTGATATCTCTATCATGACTAACAAGTACACATGATAATAGAACTTCATTAAAGATAAAAAGCTTGTCTTCTGCCATGAAGTTATTTTTGCTCATCATTTATGGAATAGGTTTTTGATTAATCCCAACCAAATCTGACTTTGCAGTTTAATATTACTTAAATTCTTTTATGTTTATGAATTTTATGCAATTAATATATTATTTATTTATTTCTTGATTGAGGTGACATTATTATTTGGTAATAATTTGGTAGTTATTGATATGCATGTTTTGAAAAAGCAGATAGCTTCAATAGCATTAAATTATCTTTAAACACCTCTTACCAGAATACTGATTTAATTACTATTGTTTCATGGTTAAGTAAATACTTTCCAAGTAGTGATTCAAGATGTCCACCATTTAGTAATTTAATTTTAGAAAGTTGGCTGTTGCTCTCACATTAACATGATGAACATGTACCCAGCAATAAAGCTAGCACAAATCTAGATCTTGTATGTAACGTGGATAAAATTGTCCTAATTTGTATTGTGTTGCCTCATGCATTTGATAGATGAAATAATGATTGAGCGAAATGACCTCAGTAATTGAAATACTTAGGACTTTACTGCAAACATTTAAGATGTTATATTAGTTAGTCATATCACTAAAGCCTCGGCAATATCTTGGCATTTTTCACAGAACTCTGCTACATATTGGGAAGGAAAAGCTGAAGCAGAATCATTGCAGAGAGTGTATGGGATATCATTCCCAGATAATAAAATGATGAAAGAATGGGAAAAGTTTCAAGAGGAAGCAGCGAAGAGGGATCACCGAAAAATAGGAAGGGTAATAGTTTTATTCATAATAGTCAGTTATTAACCAGTTAAATATACCATTACTTGTTTGTTAAGAAATGGATAATATCAGTTTTATTTGTGGCTCAGTGACATTCATTTCAAATTACATGGTTGGATTTGTTTTAAGAAAAGGGTAAAGTCTGCTTGAAAGTGTTTCATTAATTATTCTTGGATGTAGATGGCTTAGTGGTTTCTTCTGTTCTGTTTTTAACTAATGTTGCTGATAAAGCACATCACTTAATTTTAACCTTTCAATGTTTTTAGTATTTTGTGCCATAATAAGAAGTTAGTAAAATGAGTAATGTGCAGTGCATGAGTATGTACAAAGTACAAGTACGAATGAACTTTAAAGTGTATCAAAAATTATTTATTTTTCCACAGCCTAAAGTTTATATCAGACTGGTCAAAAGTTGATAGGTACCTAGTGTAATGCTCTTAATTTTGAAGTTACAGGTTTTCCCACCCCACTGTTAACTTTAATGAATTGTCTGGCAGTCCGATTTAGTAGTAATGGAAGCAAAATGTTGTTTCAGGAGCAAGAACTCTATTTCTTCCATGAATTGAGTCCTGGGTCGTGTTTCTTTCAACCCAAAGGTGCTCATATTTATAATACCTTGATAGAATTCATCCGAAGTGAGTACAGGAAAAGAGGATTCCAGGAAGTAGTGTCTCCAAATATTTATAACGCAAAACTTTGGCAGACATCAGGTCATTGGGCTCATTATGCAGTAAGTTAGGTGGTCAAATATTCAATAAATTCATTCATTTCATGGGTATTTTTGTCATTTATCTTATACTTCCATTCTTCCTATTTCTAGGAAAATATGTTTTCTTTTGAATCTGAGAAAGAAACATTTGCTCTGAAACCAATGAATTGCCCTGGCCACTGGTATGTATAATTTTCTCTATTGTCGCTATAGTATTAATTAATTTTACGCATGATTACTTCTCCTTGGGGCTAAAGTTATTGTTTTAAAAGAACATTAGGTTAATTTAATAAATTGGAGAGTAGACCACATCTCATGTAGCTGCTCACAGGGTATGGTATCTATGGAACATACTGTATTTATGACTGTGCTCTTTCACTATTCCATTCCGATAACATTGTACAGTCATTTATTTATATCATTTTGGTGCTCCCATTTTTATTTTACCAGTTAATTGCAGTGTGTTTTACATTGTTTGATACAGTTTTACCCTTTACTTTTGGTGCTCAACATAAATGGATAGAAATAGACTAGGCATGCACATCATACAGTCAAGACAAATTGGGGGTGGGATGATCATGGATATTGATAATGGGTGGCATTATTGTTATCAGTGTGATCCTGAAGGAGTCTAAAGACTCATTAGGCATACCAGTCAAGAATACTAAATACATCCATAGAAAGGAAACACCATTTGAGTTTTCTTTAGTGAATAAAATAGAATTCTGGTAAAAACTATGCTTTGCTAACTGCTCTTTTGCATGCATCAATAAATTTTGTGGATTTTTGGCCTTGGTAGGAGGCATTCTGATAATGTCTTATATTTTTGTCTCACCCAAGGTATTGCAGTTATATCGATGAACATAGATACCCTATAAAAGCTTTGCGTAATATATAATTTTTACTACTGAATATGCTATATTAAGGTTCCTCTGAATTTTAGCCTTTTGCACCTGAACATTTTTTGTTGCATTCCGTAATTATCAATGTACCACAAACTAAAATATTTGTTGTTTTCCATTATATTTATTTGTTGCAAATAATAGTAGAACATAATTTTAAAATGCTTCTCTAGTATTCATATTAATGTGTTATTTAATTCCATATCAAACCCATATTCCATATCATCCCACCAAATCTGCTACTTATCAGGCAATAGATAATATATTGACAACTCTTGATTGTAAGTTAGAATCTGTAGGAATGTTCTTCGATTTTTCTGATGCATTTGGCTCAGTAAATCACAATTTACTATTGCAAAAAATGCATAAATATGGCATTAGGGGCAATGCACATGACTGGTTAGTCTCATATCTTCAGGGCCGTCAGCAGCACGTGGTTTTGCTCAATGATGGAAAAAAATTCATCTCTCCTGGTAAAGTTGTATGCCAAGGTATCCCACAGGGTTCTGTTCTGGGTCCTATCCTGTTTCTCCTCTACATTAATGACTTAACTGAGAATATAAGAACCAACGAAAGGGATGATCCACTCTTATTTGCAGACGATACCAGTATCATACTCACTGCCTCTACAGTCCAAAGTTTAACAAACAATGCTAAACAAACCGTTCAACATCTGAACTCATGGTGTAGCAGGAATCAGCTGAATTTAAATGTGGAAAAGTCCCAACTACTTTACTTTGCAAATAAAAACAAAAACATGGCCACTTTTGCAATTGAATCAAGTGGAAAACTAATTCCCCAAGCGCCCCATGCAAAATTCCTAGGAATAGTTCTAGACGGGCGGTTGTCCTGGTGGGAGCATACATGTCACCTGGGCAAAAAACTGAATACCATTTGCTTCCTTATAAGAAGCATCAGGTTTACCGCAACAATGGATGTCCTCATGTCAATATATTATGCAATTATCTACTCCTGTATAGTATATAGTATCCTTTTCTGGGGTTCTTCTCCGCTTGCAGACACAATATTTAAAATTCAAAAGCGAGCCGTACGGCTAATTGTCAAAGCAGAGCATAATGCTCCTTGTCGTCCATTATTCCATAAATTGAACATTCTACCTTTGCCATGTATTTATATCTATGTATTAGTGGTGTACACCTTTGTAAACCTTTCAATGTATGACACAAATTGTGGTATTCACCACTATGGGACCAGGTCTAAAAATGATCTGCACCGAACTTACGTAAGAACTAGAACCACCGCACTAGGCCCTAAATCTATGGGTCTCCCTATGTTTAATAAGCTAAATGAGGACCTGAAATCCAGCACAAACATTTGTCTATTTAAAAGGAAATTGAGAGCTTTTCTTCAAAGGAATTTGTTCTATTCTATTAGGAATTTCATGGAACATGAAACTTAGAATAGGTATATGTATTACATTGTGTATTATTGTATGTATTGACGTGTCCTATACTATGTGTACAATTTTTTGTGTGATGCAGTCTCTGGACAAATAAAAATTATTATTATTATACATGCATTTGTGGCATTGCATTAATCACCTTAAGTTGGTTAAGGGTGAACAATCCTTTGCTTTTTATTGATTCTATTGTTATTAGTATGAAATGACATGTTAGCTATTATTTTACTTTTTATTATAATAGTAGGAATAAATGTATAATTGATGTGTTTATAATATTGATGGCTACTTGTTCATACTTATATTATTATAACTCATTGATTTCTGTTTGCTATCTTTAGTTTGAAAGAAAGTTGTTTATCCTTGTATTTTATTATGTTACTCAATGTGTATGAAACTTCTACTTTCCCTATTTAAAATAAAATCATTATAAGACTCTCTGAACTCTGACTATAAAACATTATCAATGGGAGATATTATGTATAGCAAGACAGAAAAAGATAAAAACACTTGCACTTTACCACTTAATAGATCCTTTGATACCAACTATTTTTGGTGTACTGCACCATTTTCAAAGTACACTGTAACTATACAGTATGAAAGGATCTATAAAATTAAAAATTGCATGTACTTTTCACTGTTTCTGTCATCATGGAACCCTTCCACCACATCACACCTGAATCTCTAATAAATTATGAGGTTTGACTTTTTTCCACTGACTGCGAAAATGATATGAGTAAATAAATACGGTTACATAATGCCTGTAGAAGTAATTTTCATGCTTTAATTTTATCTGGTACCTATTCAAAACTAATCTGATTTTTTTTATATGCATTATAGTTTGATTTTTGACCATCGACCCCGTTCATGGCGTGAATTGCCTTTACGCCTGGCAGATTTTGGTGTGCTCCACAGAAATGAATTGTCAGGTGCCTTGTCTGGATTAACCAGAGTTAGACGTTTCCAACAAGATGATGCCCATATTTTTTGTGCTGTTGAGCAGGTAATAAAAATTAAATTAACTGCTATGTATTAAAAAATCCACAAATTCCTGTGGTTAAAGATAATAAATTTTCTCTCCAAAATAGATAATGGAAGAGATGCTGGGAGCATTGGATTTTCTGAGGCATGTGTACTCTGTGTTTGGATTTAATTTTGAACTCTGCCTCTCCACCCGCCCTGAAAAGTTCCTTGGTGAAATATCCAAGTGGGATTATGCAGAGAAGGTATGAATAAATACTGCTTATAAATATGGTAGAGAGAATTTCCATGCATAATTGACCCCTTACCAATGTCTGCATTGATTTTTCAGCAATTAGCTGAAAGTCTGGACAAATTTGGAGTTCCATGGAAGGAAAATCCAGGTGATGGTGCATTTTATGGCCCAAAAATTGATATAACCATCAAAGATGCTTTGAAACGGTCCCACCAATGTGCAACTATACAGCTTGATTTCCAGCTCCCTGAGAGATTTAATTTATCATTTATCAGGTGAGAATGACTGTAAATTAATTTAATTTTTAATTGATGCCTTCAAATCAAATCAACTTTATTTCAATGATCCTAATTAACTTAAAACTAGAAAATCAACTTTGTTTTTTCTTTTATTTTCTTAAGTCATTCTTTTTTTTATTTCTATAACCATTAAACAATTCACAGTATCTAAAGACTAATATTATAGTTTATCAATTATTATAGCATATCAATTATTATAGCGTATTATTTTTGTGATTTTGTATTTATTGTGAATAAAAATTTTAAAGGGTTCACTTTGAGCTTCATCTGTTTCAACATATAAAATTGTTTTTATAATAGCGATTGGAACTTGCCACTATAATTGATAAATTTTGTGTTGAATTGTGTTGCTACTTAAGTAAATAAAAGTGTGACCAACCAAATTAGCTGTATCTTATGTTATCTACTTATGTCATCTTAAAGTAAATACCTAATATGTAAACATCAGTCATAGTGAAAAGAAAAGAGATGGTCATCATGATGATTGAATGTAATGTAGTGAATAGAGAGAGTAAGGAATGTAGCATTGGCCAATATGGGCTTGGAAAATGAAATTGCGGAGTAGAATGGTTGATGGAGTTTTTCAATGAAAAAAAAATTTAGTGGTGGACACACCTTTCAAGGATTTTTAAACAGAATGGATCAGTAATGAAAGAGGAATTATGCCTGTAAGGAGTAATGCATGGAGTGTTGGAAAAATAGGAATCTTCAAAACCTGGTGCTGAAGGTTGATGCTGAAGATCAAATTGACAGTTAAAAGTAAGAAATTAAATTTTATACAGAAGATTAGATGGGGAATATACAATAAGGAATATGATATGGGCAACATATATTTTCAGATGGCTCAGGTACACTTTGGCACATTTATTTGTTTAGAACTAATAGAATGTAAGGCTAAAAAATATAGGGGATCAAAATGGTGCAGTGGCTATCGTACTGGCTTCCAACCCAGAGAGCCCAGGTTCGAATCCTGGCAGCATCGGATATTTTTCAGTGGTATCTCAATTCCTACTTGAGGTGCTTTGTGGAGGCCACTTTGAGTGAGTACGCCTTCTGTCGAATGAGATGTTAAGCTGCGGACCTCTTGGTATCTTTCGTTGAGAGTAGGCTAATGCTGATGCTGGATTTCTCTCCGCCCTTCATCTTTGTTTGTCCATCCCTAATGTCGCAAATGACCTTAGCTGTCGTTTGCCTCCCCTAAATACCACTGATTAAAAAAATAAAACCGAGGGTAAACAACAAAAGGGGAAAATATAGTAGGGTATTGGATGGAATGTCTCTCACACTTATAAAGAACGAAGTTATGAATGTAATGATAACTGTCCAGGATTGCTCCTCTATCATATGCATATCTAAGTTGTATGTTATTTTATTTTCATAGTTTAACAGAATTTCAACATTAAATGCTGTGTTGTTTAAAAGACTTCTTGCTTTCAGAATACCAAATTTTTATAACAAATATTCATTTATTAAAATAAATCTTCTGCATTATAATGTGGAACAAGCTGTTAATAGTAATAAACATTGTTTGAATTAAGAAAGATGACATTAGTCAATATGTACACTTTATGAACCATTTAGTGTGGCATCAGATGTCATGTCCTTAGTTAGCTTGCACATAAATACTCAGTTAAATAGTATGCTGCCATAAATGTAACACATAATGGTAAATTTGCTGTGAAGTCAATTGATAAAATATTTGATTGAGTTATGCTAATATTCTAGCGGCTTAATCCATAGCCTCTTACCATTCTAAAATGAAGTGATCTATTAATTAAAAGTATAAAAATTCAAAATATTGTATAGCATATTCATTGTAACAGTAATGCTAAGCTATGTAGTAATACCCCTGAAAATGCTGTCATTTTTCACTGGTATCATTCTCATTAGGCTTTTCATGGGAATTAGAACCATGAAAGAAATAATGTGTCACACCTTTTAATCAATTTTATTTGGATTGTTCCTGATCTTTTGTAAATGGTTATTTTACCCACAGTGAAAGTGGTGAAAAGAAACGTCCTGTAATCATTCATCGAGCAATTCTTGGATCTGTGGAAAGAATGATTGCCATCTTGACTGAGTCAACTGCTGGGAAATGGCCATTCTGGATATCTCCTAGGCAGTGTATTGTTATACCTGTTGGTCCAATGTTCGATGATTATGCTTTCAAGGTATTTCCAAGTTGTTTAATTAAATAATTTTCAAAATGTTGCAAACTTGAAATTATGTTATCTTTGAAGGTAGTTTTGCAAAATGAGACACTTTAAAATAAAATATTTTTAATTTAAATGTATTTACTTAGCATTAGTTTCAAGGAGATATATTTGCTAGAGCTTTTTTTTCATTGTGTTTTTAATCATGTAAGATCAGCATAGTCAAAGGTGGGAGGTTGAATCTTTGAACACGTTTTGTTTTATTTGTAATTAGTTTATAATTAATTTGTTCAATTGCGTACTCAGTAATTTTGGTTAATGCTAAATTTCTTACACCTAGGTCAAGGAAGAAATTTTCAAATCAGGCTTTGCCTGTGATGTCGACATTGATGCTGGTGACACCATGAATAAGAAAATACGAAATGCTCAGTTGGCCCAATATAATTTTATTATGGGTAAGGAAAATTTATTGTTATTTTGCACATTCATGCCATTACCCACATGTAGTGTGGACAATAATTATGCCAATTTAAGAAATGTATGGTTATCTAACCATCATTTCTGTTTTTGATGTCTCTCTTGTTATTGGGTGAAAGTGAAAGAGCTTCCAAATGTACTTGCTCTTGGCAATCTGGCTGACTACCACAGAAAACTTGGTCCTTACTTATTTTGTTTTCATATCTAAAATGTGGGATTTACACATCCATATTCCTTACTTGATGTCACTACTACCTTCCCTTAAATCAGTCACCTTCCCATCTGTCTTTGGTCCTGTTATATGAATTTGGTCTTAACTTTAACTGATTCTTAATGTGATGCTTCTGTAAATTGGAATCAACTCAGGTGAAGGCTGTCCGATATTTAATAGTTAACATTTAGAATTTTCTGAGGTGTTGTTATTCAATGATGGATATTTATAATCCAATTTTTGAAAAAGACTATGTATCCTTTCTTATTCTTCTGATTTCTTTGTTTGAAAATATTTGGTGCATAAAATCTAATCTAAGTGTGTACTTTAATTTAATTTTCAGTGGTTGGAGAAAGAGAAAAGACATCTGGAACTGTGAATGTTCGCACGAGAGACAATATTGTTCATGGTGAATACTCAGTGGACGCTGTAATTGAAAAGTTCAGAAAATTAAGTGAGACAAAGATTTATGCATCTGAGGAAAATTTTTAAAGGATGTATGTATTTATGACTAGGAAAGAAGTGGGAGGAAAAGTGTAAGAACATGATTTATTAAAGTAAATGTTTGGCAAGGTCACAGAACCTTACCTGAAGAAATTATTTTGTCATTGCAATGGATGGGTTTGCTTTACTCGAAATGGCATAGGTACCTACTTCTAGATTTTGATCACTTTCTACTTTATTCAACCATTTTTTAAGTCCCTTTCAGCAGTTTCAGAAACACCTAATGGCTTTTTTACATCTTTAATTTTTGCAGTATCTACTTTGTCATTGCCAAAGTTGCTGTTATCACTTTGTATGTGAAATTTGGTCAGAGTGAAGGCTGATTTTTTCCTAAATCAGATTGTGGCAATTGAGACATCTGTCCGGACTGGATGCATCCTAACTGAAGATTTTAGCTTCTGACTCTAATACAATCAATATGCTGCTCATAATTATGAGTGTTGAAATGGCATGGAGAAGGTATAGTGAGTTGCTGCAAACTTTCAAGGTTGTAGCCAACTGCGGAGGCCAAGACTTGGTGAAATAACTTCAACAAAGAGATAGAGCTTGCTCTTTTATGAAAACATTTATTTTTCCATAGTAAATTTTTTGTAACAACATGACTAGTTTTGATAAATATATGTTTGTGAAACAAAATTTGAATTGAAAGCTTAAATGCCTCAGAATGGTGCCGAGAAGTGATAGGTGATATTGGCTATTTACAGAAAAGGCTAGGGTGTACCTAATCTTGGGATAGGTAATTGTTTGGTGTAGTTTGATTACTTCTTTTTTGGTTTTGTGGCAAAGTGAATGGGGAAAAAATCTACTTATGCTCTGTAACAAAAATTTTGCTATGGACAAATGCATGATTTTATATATTGACATATCTTGTTAAGGTATGTAAGAGTAGTGTCATCTTGTGATGACCATACATCAGCTCAATAGTAAACTAATGCTAGGCCTCTTGGGTGGCAGAATTTACATGCTGTGCATAATCTAATGTGGATGCTGAATGAGGAAATCCATGACATTTTTGGTCCTTTGCTGATTTTTCTCATGCATAGGGTGTAAATAATTAAAATACATTGGTTTTTAGTTCAACTTCCAGTTGAGGAAATTAGTGATTTGAACATGCTGCTTAAAACAATAGTGTACAAGTGTAGATATCAAGTAGCTTGAATACTTAAATTTTTTTATTATCATTATAAATGAGGTGGCATGGTAGCATAGCAAGTGGAGAATTCAGCTAATAGTTGGAGGTAATCATGATCAATTCCAGGTAATGCCACTAGACACCCCACGCTGAACCCAAGGATTGCAGTTTTTCTGTGTGCTAAAATAATATAGAAACCACGGCCAAACTCAGGGGTAGGAACTGTTCCTGCTATCCTGAATTTGCCCATTTAAGTTTCAGTTGAGTATGATACTTGGTGTGTTCTCCTATCAGCCCAAATGATATTGAGACTTATTTTTTTGATCACAAATCATCCACAGAAAAAGGATTTCTCTTAATCAGTTTGTTCCATGGTCTGTTTATCAATTCTTTTATTTTGTTCATGACTACATCAACATAAGGTGAAAATTATTCTTTCTTAACCAATATTCCAATATTACCAAATGAATCTTGTCAGTATTTGTGAAGCCATAGTGAAAAAAGTTACTTATATGACCAGGAGGATATCGTCAAGTCAACTGATTTAAGAAATCATTATGTGGTAAAATCAGTTTTAATAACTAAGTCTGTTGTACTGTAGTGTTGCACACTCCAGCCCTTATCACCATTGATCTTCAAATGCCACCGGTACAGTGTGTACTCATTGCCACCAGCGTGATGTAAATGTGATGGCACTTCTTAGCTGATAATTTGCTAATTAATTCCCATAACTTCGGAGGTTTCTTTCTTCCTTATATTTCTTTTTCATGTGAAAAAAATGTGAGAGCGAAAAACTTTCAGTGAAAAGATACCAAAGTTATCTTGCTTAATTTTCAGTACTCCCTTTTTTCTTATCCTAATTGAGTCAAATTTTTCCAATCTCTCTTTTAAAAGTTACAATTGCATGGAGGACACAAATTTATTAAAAGTATGTTCAGAATATTAGGGCTAATTGTGTTTGCCATGCAACAGTGTTTCAGAAGTCAGTTATTGCAATAAGAAGTTTATGGTTTATTTTCCTCATTTACAGTTACAGATTCTGGATCTTTAGTATCTGTATGACTATTGGAAAGTATCAGAGCTTTTATCCCTTGACATTGTGAAGTAATCTTCGGGGATACCAAAAATAATGATGTGGATGGAATTGAGAATGAAGATTAGTTGGGATATGAAAGACCAAGAGAGAATTCAGGCTCAACAGCTGTATCCATCAAAATGATTTTACCTCCATTGTTCAAAAGGTACCCATTCTCAAAAGAGTGTGGAAAATTAGTCCCTTATTGTTAATGGAACAGTGATGCATATGCTTAGTGGACTGTCTTTGATCACTCATTGTTTTTAGATTTAGACCCCTGACTGTTGTTAGCAATTTTAATTTTTGCAAATAATGTGCCATTATAAAGATAAATCAATAATTCAGTGTTAAGTACAGGTATATTTTAACTAAAATATTCTGCTCTGTCTTATTTTAACCACTCTTGAGTAAAAAAAAGGTGCAAAACGGGACCACTATAAAACTCATGGCTTTAGATGAATTAGCTTATAGCCCTTTGTTTATTTGGTCTTCAGCAGGTGGTATACAGGAACTAGAGATAAAGAGAAATGAAAATTTATTTTTTCCCAATTTAAATTAAACTAAGACAAAGAAGTATAAATGACTGGAGGGTGTGTTGGAAGGATTTATGCAAGAAAATCAGATATTGAGCATGTTATTCTTTGGCAGCTAAAACTGGTAATTTTAAGGTCAACGTAAATATGAAAAGCAGTCTGTATAACTCATCAGTGGGTGAACTTTGCCATATAAGCAACCATAAGACTGCATTTCTATTATTGAATGGTTTCGTGTAGTGGTCCTTCTTACGGTTGGGTCCTGTAGAACTAGGGAGCCATTTGTAAAAGGGGGATTTCTCAATGATTGTCTAAGCTCCTTGTAATGTAAGAGACTTTTGTTGGGTAACTTGGGGATGTCTTGTAATTGAAGCTTAACAGCATTCCTGGAAGGAGATCCTCTCCTTAATCTCTTGAAATGGTGAATCAGGGCAGTTGCAATTTGCTGATGGTGGATAGAGGTTTTTTTAATCTGCATCTGAATGTTTCCTTCAACAAGGTTGAAATGAGTGTGGAATTAATATTGGTAGTTCAGTTGAGTGGATTTTCAATTCTTAATTTAATTCCATCAAGTGGCAAAAGTTACTCAAAAAATTATTTTTCCTCCTTGGCGTTTACTGTGAAATGAGAAATCCTGTGTGGTTTCTCATGTTATGGATAGCTGACTGGTTGGGAGTTAGTATCTCTTATTAATTAGTTGAGGTACATCTGAAAGGGTTGATACACTTGGTATTAGTGAACAAATTAAATGATTACTGTGAAACCTCTGTGCTCAAAAGCAGGCCATGCTCTCATCAGCAGTAATTATGTCAGCATTGTGAAGCAACTATTACTTTTAATTTCCTATATATACATATATGCCCACAGCATGTTGTCATTCAAATGTAGCTCCTATTATTTGTGAAGAATTGTAATGGAGGCCTGAATGAAACCTGGGATTTGAGGCTCTACCTCTCCTCTTCCTTATGTAGAAAGATGTTATATGGGCAGTTTTACTTCATTCCTCCTTTTCCTTATCATGTTTGTTATAGTTAATGAAACAGTGGTGGATTACAGATTCAAAAACATTGGTTGAGTTCATTCATCTTGAAGGATATTTTACTCTGATAATTTTATAACATATGTTGACAAAAGTTACATCCATAGTGCCTTACTATTTGAGTTTTAATTATCAAAATGACTCCTGTGGATACCTTTAACTTAACATCTTTCATTTTCTTGAAAGTTAATAAGCATGAATCGCAAGTGGATCAGCAGGTGTGGGATGAGGATCAATTGTGAAACCTATAATAACTTCAAAAGATAATTATCACCACCAAAGCTTAAATCATTGTAGAACTAACTATATCAAATGGAAATGTAGATGTTCCTCTGGCTCATATTACTTTGATAAGCAAGACTACATTCAAAGTTGTAATTGGGAAACTACTTAAATTGGATTGCGAAACGAAAGGTTCTGAAAAATATTGATTAATTAGTTTTTGGTATTCTTTCCTTTTATGGGCTAATGATCAATTGCTTTACTAATCAAAATTCTGTAGATTGGCAGTAGCGACTAATGACAGTGTTATGCATGCAATGTCATACTAATTTTTCCATGGTGGCTGGCTGGTGCCCTAACCACCCATTCTTGCACACCTTTTATTGGTTAACTTCGGTATTGAAGGATTTATTAACTTACATCCTCAAGGGAGCCATTTATTATTTCTCCTCTTCCCAAGCACATTCCTTGCCTTCTCATGCCCTTCCCTTCCCCATCCAAATATCACTCCTGAGAGGGTGTGAGGCTGCATCGTTGTGCTGTAGTGGTGGGAGAAAATGCCTATTATCATGCCTAATCACAGGAAAATGCATGATAGTTGTGATCTCCTACTGCATAAACAAATATAATTTTAGAGGATTATCAGCTTGATGAACACATGCATGTGCACCTGAGAAGATAGTTTGCAACTAGAATTAGAATATTAGGTTTATATGTAAGGGGTCATCTGAGAGTACTGATGGAGAGACTATAATCAAATGGTATGTATAAAGGGAAACCTTATCCAGAGCACAATGATGTATGTTGTGCTCGAGCTCTGTTTCTTTGTTGAGAAACAAGAGTACCCAATGTGGATGGAAAAAAATTCTTGGTGTGGCGGAATCATATTATATTTCTAATTATATTAGAATTTTGCCAGACTTAAAAATGTATGCATGGATGCTTGCTAATTTAATGTGTCCCATCATTAACTCTTTATGTTGAAAAATAAATGGCGTAGTTATTGTTTCTGGTTGTTGGTATTCTCAAGGCAAGATTTTGTTGAATTTTACTCTATAGCATGAGAATCCAGTACCCTCTTGCAGGCAATTCAAGAATCTGGTATGTTTGTATTTCTGGCAGAAAAATAAACATGTTCTTTTCAACCTATTCGTAGCAGACAAGGGTTTGAGATTAAATATATATTGGATTATTTTTGTGTTCAATTAAACTAAGCTAAATTATGGTCAAAATCTGACACAACTGAATAATATTCTATATGATGGAGTCTTGGTGCTAACATTTTTTAATACTTGAAAGTTACATTCAAAACTCTAAGACAGAGAGCCTTCGCAATGGAGCGCGCTCTTTGAAAAAAAGCTTGACCCCTATTCGACAACTTCACTTTTTATAGGCTTATTGACTGGTGAATTTGTCAAAATCCAATGTGATGGTAAATCGTTGAGTAATTCTCCAATCAACATTACTTTCGCTACAGGGTTTCCAAAGGTCCATTTCTACGCCCTTATCGTCGGGACTTGTTTATTCGGAGGTTCAAGTTACGTCACCTGCCTGGAAAGGTGTTGGTCTCATTCTCGATAATAGCATTTTATAGCCGGCCCCGTCTTCCACTCGGCTGATGTTATCAAGTTATTTTGGAATTTGGTGAAATATTATTTCAAGTTATTTGGGCCAGTTATAATTGTTCGTTACGGCATTTTTTTAATGTTTATAATTTGGGTTTTTTAATTCTTGCTCGCCATTTAGGTAAGCGAGAAAGTATATAAAAAATTTAGATCTATTTATTACAAACCTCCAAAGTCGGTGTTTATTGTTTGGCAGAGTGATGAAATGGGTCTGGTCAAACGTTGCCTTAACCCCCCCCCCCCCTTCCCTAATTTGATGAGCTAACGAGGAGCGGGAAGCCTTACGTATCGTTGATTCGGTTGACGTCATATTCCAAGTTACGTCCGGGTGCCACTCTACCTCAGCGGTTATACGAGGGGGTCTGACACAGGGAAGCACTGTGACTGGATGAAGTCCGCGCCTGTCGTTCGTAATTTTGGTCTGGGTTAGATGGATGACGATTAACGATTTCTCAAGAATTAATCTGGTTAATTGGATTTTTGCAGAATTCGGCTTTTCTTCCTCCCATCAGAAACTGAGAAGCTAAGGTCATCAGGCTAAACTGGAAAATACCTTTAAAGTCATAGTAGGTTCCAGTCGGCAAGTTTATTATTAATTAATTTAATCTAAGTTAAACCAGATATTGTATCATCGGTATGATGGAGTATTTTAAGGGAAGTACCTATACAATTTCTCCAAATGGACTGGCAAAATGAACGGACGGAAACTTAACGGTCCACGGTGAGTTTCAGTCCGGCCTGTCTAGTGTTGGATAATATCCTCTTTGATGTAAAGGTGTATACTATTTTTGCAATCGTCGAAAGTGGTTAGCCAAAAGGAGAAATCACGCCTCACCTCGATCATTACATCGCATTCGCCTTGATGATAATATTACAAATAAATGGTTCACTATTGAAACTATTTTGATCATAGTTTTTGATATTTACTCATCATAAGCAATTTATTTCCATTTTTTTAGTTTTTCGTGGAATTTGAAACCCCGAATCAACATCCCACCGCAATTTGAGCGTTTCTGTCGTGAAACAAAAACACTCTTTCGAGTGGTACACACTTTTTTTGCAGTGGAAAACCCTTTGTTAACAGTGCCTTTGTTGAAATCGCTGAAAGATTGATGTGCAGCCTGTGAAAGGGAAAATATTTTGGTCGCATCTAAGGCTGGGTTAGCCATATTTCTCTCTTGGCTCTTGGGATGCCGATATGTGGGTAACTATTCTTCATTTAAAGGATTGTCTAGGAAAACTGTCACATATATTTGAAGTTGTATGCTTGCCCTTGTGGATTGTAGTGACAAAGAGTTCTCTAGCAGGACCCAGAATATAATAAAAAAATTCCCTTTCGGGAAAGAAGTAATCGAATTTTGGCGTTCCAAAAGTATTTGAATGGGCAGTTGTCCGAAGTAACTACTTTGTTTGTATAATATAAGGCTGCTGCTGCCTTATAGTGATGCACAGATGTTTCGTATTTTCCGAAAAAATGATGAAACCCACGTTTGTTCCCAGGAATTGCGGCCTAAATGCGATTATTCGAGTTGGTCGATCGTAGTTACTTCAACTTAGGGCGTAGAAATCGCGGCAGGGAGCACATTATGTGGATCATGTATTACGTGACCACGTACTTATCACGTGTCAGAAAAGTGGATCAAGTATTACGTGACAATACTACAAACTTAAAGCGGGAAAGCATACATATGAGTCTTCGTTGGCGTACATGGGTGCCGGCAAGGAGGGAAAAGGGAGGGATTCTGAATTTTCGGTGTTTCAAAAATTTCATTTACACAGTGATATATATTCTTGGTGCATTCTTGATAACCTACTTAGAAGACGTGCTGAATGTACGCAAAATAAAATCTCTTCCTTAAATCATTTCCTTTTCAAATACTTGGAAAGGGATTTGAAGAGGAAATGTAATGGTTAAGGTGTTTCTCCCACCCTCCCAGTTTTTTGAACTTTACGGCGTTTATGTTTATATAGGCATTCTAACGTTTAATGTACAGTTCTTTTAGTTGAATAGTTTAGTAATACGCAGGCCTTTTAGGTCAATAGTATTTAAAAAATAATTTAAGTGACAAAGCATAATTGTGTAATGTGGATTCCTTGTGTGCTTACAGGAGGTTTTTGGCATGGCCATCCTTTGTCTTCCCCTTTGTCTTGACGCGTATTAGGGAAGCGTTAAGATCTGGTGACCCGAACGGATTGATGGAAAGGTATGATTTCCTTTCATTTCATGATCTCTATCTTTGGGCATGGAAAGTTTGATGATGCTCTTGGAAAAATCATCGCGCGTCTTATTGTATTGGTAATGATAGTGATGTTTGGGAGTCATCTATGCTCGCTCGTATGCCACACCCATGCGTGCTAATCCTAATATATAATTTGCTCAATGTGGGCGTTTCATCAAGACCTTGTGCCATTTAAGTCTTGGAGCATTTGGCGTAAATAATTTCATTTTTCAGTGTGAATGGACTACGCGAATACTTGAGCAATTACTTGTGCACAATTCATAAACATTATATTTTTGAGTTGAATCCTTAGGTGGCTAGAATACTGACTTTCCATGAAGAGTATTCGGATTGTATTTACGGAGCCATGGAGATGTTTATTGCGGTACTTCTCGGCTATCATTTTTTTTCCGGATGGATAATTCTAAGATGTTTCTATGGCTTTTCTCTATCTCGTGTTTTCATTGAATATTTAGAATTTTTTGCTATAAATTTGTCTAAATTTACCATGATAATGCTGAGGGAAGGTTCCCGTTAAAAGAGTGTTTAATCACATTTATCGTAGTTTACGACGCCAGATCGATCGGATATCTTGAAATTTTTATTTTTAATAGACGAGACTTTTCAAATATAAGTACACTTTTTGAGTCCTAGAATTTGCTCATCCATGCACGAGAAATGTGATTCTCGTCTTGTGAATTCGTACGAAAGGTAAGAACTTATTTTTCAAGAATGGTGTCTACCTCTTTCAATCTAAATGTTACTTTGGGAAGTATGCAGTTGATTTCAATGCGGAGGAGTGTTGAAATACCTTTGAAGTGTTGTGGCGAATATTATTATTAGCAGTAGTCTACCGGATCAGGGTAAGTTTTCGGCGGGCCCAGGCACTAATGCACTGGCTGATCTCGGCACTAAATACCCTCAACTTCATATAATTTCATGAATATTTCTTTATTAGATCCGCTTACTTTCTACCTCCCTGAATTCCATCCAAAACAGTCATTCTTTCCCTCCCGCTACCTCGCCTACCTTTCCTCACCTCTCACTTTCCCCTCCATGACTCAGCATCCCGTTGCCTTTGAGTATATCCATCACTCGCCAAACATTGTTTTTGTCAAATTTTTCCCATCAGCTTCATCTTCACCTCTCCCTGAGCCTATCACTTCTTCGTTTGTTTCCCTTTCGTTCGAAATTATTTTACCCATTCTCCACACCCACATCTCAAAAACCTATAATCCACGCTAATATTTTTGTCTTGACTGCCACTTTTCTTATCCGTACTAAACTCATGACTTACGTACACACGTTAGTAGAAATCTGAGGTTATTTGCTGACGACACGGTGGTATGCAGGGAAATAAGGAGCCAACTAGATCGCGAGTTACTCTCTAGAGACTTAAATACAATCTCGGAATGGTGCAAGAAATGGGGATTAATGCTTAATGTAGTCTAATGCGCAGTTTTGAAATTTTGGAACAAAGGAAGCGGTGAACAGGATATAAACTATGAAATAGAGGGTTCAGTACTGTCTATGGCCAATCAAGTTAAATATTTGGGGGTAGTCCTAACACCACGCCTTTCATGGGGAGCACATATCAGGACGATATACGGATCCGCTTTAAAGAAACTCGGCATCATTAAACGGGTTGTGGGGAAATGTAATGAGAAAGTTAAAGTGAGGTGTTATTTTGCTTTAGTGAGACCTCATTTGGAATATGCCACGAGTATTTGGGATCCTTGGGAGAAAATTTGGCAAAAGGAATTAGATAAAGTCTAGAGAAAATCCGCTAGATTCATTAAAAATTGTTATGATAAGAACACAAGTGTGACAGGTCTCTTAGTGGATTTAGAACCGGAGCCACAGGAAAAACGAAGAGAACAAGCTAGACTTAGACTTTTAGAAAGGTTCAGGACAAACGAGTTTATCGATGACACCAAAGGATATATGATGGCCCCTAACTACTTAGGTAGATCAGAGCACAAAAATAAAATAACGGAGATAGACTCCA